>NW_010970398.1:491046-494893 GCF_000463585.1 Tarenaya hassleriana | reverse complement strand
TAAAATAGATGCAACTTTATCTATAGCGTGGCCACGCGTTTTCATAGTCCGACTTCCACGAGAGGGACCAGCGATATCTCTCATGTTAAGGCGGTGCCAAGTCCCATATTGCATGTCTACTATCTCCATATGATTCGTGAACGATCTGATCAACGCCGTTATAATCATCCGGTTAAAGACGATGTTTGACGCAGTCAAGACACGTGACTCCTCATATCAGATACTCTAGACGTCTCAGGTATGAGGATCCATAAACGAAACGCTGTGTGAGATTCAAGTCATGACTCTGTCCATGTGACAATCTCATGCGGGTCATCCAGTCACTCGTTCACAACGAGTATCCATGATTGTGATCTACATCCAACGCGTTGATCACACCTCATGCTAGTCTTCATTCAACATTGTTCCCACAATGATGACTGACTAGGGAGTTTAGAATCATTCTCTAATGATTCAAGGATGCCGAAATACAACAAACATGCTAATCGTATAACGGATAAATAATGCATTCATAAATCAATGAATCAATACAAAGTCAAATGTCATATCATGGATCATCCTAGAGCATTACAACCAACACTGATGGCTGGGTTGTGATGCAAGTGTAATGATGGGTCACTACTCGGGACGTGTCAGTCCAGACTGTATGATTGTTTCTTCGAGGCATGAGCATACACGCGTGTTTCCCCTATGACCGACTACTACTGTTCGATACGACTACCCAATCCATCTATTCGATGCGCATACACGCGTGTTATTTATTAAATACAGTCTGAACTGTTCGATATGACTACTCATTCAACTTTACGATATATGTTTGTTCTATATGACTACTCATTCAACTTTACGATCTATGACTAATAGATATGACAAATCACTACGACAATAAACACTCTTTCGATTGGTCACAACAAGTTCACTGACTGGATATTTGTTGGGATATATTATAATATTTATACTGTGTGTATATATAGGGTAAATGTCAACAACCGAACATGGGATTCGACGACCGATATCTATTGACCCGAGTCATCACTACGACCCCAAATGTATCAGTAAGACTGATAAAACTAAGCCCTCGGGATCCATCGAACCCATGCACGTGTTCTGTTTTCCATCCCCGACACCGTTTCGTGCGGCGGATAGCTCATGTGGAAAGTCTATGAAAATCCAGGTCGTGTCGTGAAAAGAGTTACGTCGTACAGCTCACGAGAGGCCTTTTGGAAGGGTCATTTGCAGGAACAACCGAAATAAAACTTTACCTTCACGACGTAACTCTTTTCACGACACGACCTGCATCTTCATAGACTTTCCTCAGGAACTGCAGGTCATGTAACGAAAGGTAGGCCTGTAGGTCCTTTTTCATGGTTTGTAGGTCTTGAAGGTGATATGCAGGTTGGCAGGTAATATTCTAGAACGACAGATTATCTGTCATCTGTAGGTTTAAAATGTAACCTGCGAAACTGCAGGTACCTGTAGCATGCAGGTCTAGTGTCGTCACTTATAGAGCCGTATTTTTCGTTACAGTTGTAGTTATCGAATGAGGTCGATTTCTAGTGATATTATATTATATATTATGGTAGTGCAGCGTTCGATATGGAATATCCACGCGATCCCCTAATTTATTGAATGGTTTTGAAAATAGGTAAATATTAAATATAATAATAAATATTAGTAAATAAAAATAATTAATAATTTAATTTAATTTCTCAGTTTTGCTATATAATTTGGAGTTGTAGGCTTCGCAAAAATGGGGAGGAGCATTTCTCATTCTTATCTCTCCGTTTTGCACTTCTCGTTCTTTCCTTCTTGGCCAGGTCTGCCAAGAGAAGAGAAATGTTTCTCTTTTTTTGTTTTCTTTGTTGATTTTTTAGATGTATAAGGTTCGTATTCAAAAGAAGTCGGATGCATTGAAAAGGTGGGTGGGGATATGATCGTTGTTCAGCGTTTCAGCGAGCTGCAAATGTTTCTTCCAAAAGGTTCATCTTTTTACGTCACGAAAAGCCTTTTGGAAGGAGCATTTGAGCTCGCTGAAACGTCGTTCAAGCATCAGAAGTGCATCTTGTTCCCAAAACTTATGGCTACGACCCAAAATATATCGTTATGTGGGAGGTGACGCGGGAGGGGTGCAGGTCCTATGCCTCGAGGGGGGACATTCGGTGAAGCGAAATCCGGACGTGCAATAGGAGGATATTGTTGGTTGTAATGCTCTAGGATGTTCCGTGATATGACATTTTGACATTGTATTGATTCATTGATTTATGAATGCGTTACATTCCCGTTATATGATTGGCATGTTTGTTATATTTCGGCATCCTTGAATCATTATAGAATGATTCTAAACTCCCTGGTCAGTTATCATTGTGGGAACAATGATGAATTAAGACTAGCATGAGGTGTGATTGATGCATTGGATGCATATCACAATCATGGGTACTCGTTGTGAACGAGTGACTGGTTGACCCGCATGAGATTGTCACATGGACAGAGTCATGACTTGAATCTCATAAAGCGGTTTGTTCTTGGATCCTCAGACCTGAGATGTCTAGAGTATCTGATATGAGGAGTAGCATGTCTTGACTACGTCAAACGTCATCTTTAACCGGATGATTATAACGGCGTTGATCAGATACGTTCACGAATCATATGGAGATAGTAGACATGCAATATGGGACTTGTCACCTCCTCAATAGGAGAGATATCGCTGGGCCCTCTCGTGAAAGTCGGACTATGAAAATGCGTGGCCACGCTATAGATGAAGTTGCATCTATTTTATTAGTCGATTTCCCAAAACGAGAAAGCGGTTGAACTTGAAGGGTGGCTCAAACCATGCCCTTGTTCAACATATGATATCAGGAGATAAAGGATCAGAACTCGAGCTGTTATTGCCTTGGTTAGATCACCTCTAACTCAATTCAACGTGGGTGGTCATAGGGTCTTGCTAGGGGCTAACCATGACTTGTAGATCGGGAATGGTTCTCGAGGCCGCTGCCACTGCGAATGGGCCTACAGGGTCACACACCATTAGGGATGGACTTATATGTGAAGTTTCGGAAAGGAAGACTTGGATTTGGTCGGAAAAATCGTTTTCGGATCAAATCAGAGTGTCGGGACGTTTTCAGCCTTCTGACTCGGACCGAGTCAGTACTTGACTCGGACCGAGTCAGTTCCGTGCGAGTCGAAGCCCAGAAAGTGTTTTGGGCTTGGCTGATGTTTTGACTCGGTCGAGTCAAAGTTTTGACTCGGACCGAGTCAATACTAAATGGGCCGAGTCAAGAGTTGACAATGGGCTTGGGCTGATTCGTTCTGACTCGACCGAGTCAGAGTTCTGACTCGGACCGAGTCAATACTCGGAAAAAGTCCCTTTTCACAAGGATTAGGGTTTCTATCTTATAAGGAGGTGTTGGACGCCGTCCTAAGTAGAGAACTCAACTTCAGAACCCTAAGACAGATCTAGAACACAAGAAAATCGTTTCTTTTGAGGTTCTAGTTCCCGGGATTCGATCCCAAGTCTAGGAAACCCTATTCACTTCACAGATCATAGCAGATCAGTTCCAAAAGCGTTTGGAATCCTTCCCGTCGGTGTGGATACGTGCAGAGGAGCTGTACTTTTAGCTCTTGGTGATTAAAACAGGCCCTGGATCGATTACTACTTTGAGATCTTCAGGAAAGAGGTAAGTATTCGATTCCTACGGTGATATACACGATCTGTCGGGGTTTTACGAATGATTTTGGTTGCGTGTGACGTTTGACTAGGTTTAGAATATCCTTCCGCTGCATGAAACCTAGTAAACCAAACCCTAGATCGATATGATCGCATGCTAGGAATCCATAGCGAAACCCAACA
>NW_010970398.1:468370-490832 GCF_000463585.1 Tarenaya hassleriana | reverse complement strand
CAGAGTCAAGTGTTGACTCGACCGAGTCAGAACGAGAGATCTCCCAGAGTTTTGACCTGGACAGAGTCAGAGTTTTGACTCGACAGAGTCAGAGTTTTGACTCGACAGAGTCAGAGTTTTGACTCGACAGAGTCGGAGTTTTGACTCGACAGAGTCAGAGTTTTGACTCGACAGAGTCAGAACGACAGATCAGAGTTTTGACTCGGACAGAGTCAAGTGTTGACTCGACCGAGTCAGAACGAACCAAAATGAACAGACTTGGCCTTACAGACTTCTGACTCGGACCGAGCCAGTTTTGACTCGGACAGAGTCAGTACAGAAAGTTGTCCGGTTGTCAAGTTTTGGTTCAGATTGGTCTGTAGATGATTTCGGCTTCTGACTCGGACCGAGTCAAGTGTTGACTCGGACAGAGTCAGCTGATCAGACTTTGTTAGATGCAATTGTTGCATCGTTTCAAGTTTCTGAGCCGAGATTTTGATGCACATTGGATGAACATTATGAATGTTTAACCAATGAGAGTGTTTCGGTACATAATTTAAAGCAAGCAAGTGTTGTTTGGCAAAAAGGATTATATACACAGACGATTCAATTGAACTAAGAGTAGTTCAACCGAGTTGATCGGAACAGCTTGACTGAACTGACTTGACTGAACTGACTTGAATTCAGTTAAGGTATCCTGGTGTTCAAGTCACATATACCTCATGAAATCTCAAGCTATTACCGCCCATTAGTAGAGCAACTGTCAAGGCCTCGATCGTCATGGTTACGGGTCATGCCCTAGCTGAGCGTGCCTGATTATCTTGGTGAGGCAGTATGGAGAAATCGTGATTCTCATAGCTCAAATATGGTTGAGCTTGAATTGGGTTATCAAGTCGGACTTGGACCTAATGGTAAGGATGGGATGAGGAACATGCAGTGATAGCGTATCACTATCCCATACACATCTAGGAATCACATAGGATGTGATTGACAATGGGTTGTCTACCTAAATAGCATTTTTTTGAGCGTCATGCCCTAGCTGACTCAAAAGCATGTGAAATATGGATCCTAACTCACTTAGAAACTCATTGAGGGTGTTTTTCTTAGTGGGAGCCTGTCATATTGCATCTATTATCTGTGTTAGCATGTGTACTAAGCGACTTGCATGTTTTATGTCTTTTGTTTTGTCTTTTTCTGTAGAATATGACTGCTGCAGGTAATCTGGCTAATCTCTCCATGCGATCCATCCTGGATCGGGAGAGACTCACTGGTGGAAACTTTCTCGACTGGTACCGCAACCTGAGAATTGTTCTCAGGCACGAGCGGAAGCTCTACGTGCTGGAAGAAGCCGTTCCAGAGGATGAGAGTCTGCAATTTCTATACCAATGCCCGATGGCATGACAGAAATAACACTCTTCCTTCTTGGACTCAGGCTTAGGTTCAATGACAATGCTTGCCACTTTCCTCTTGCCCTTGCCCTTGGAACGTTTCCTTTTGGTGGAACTCTTTCCAACAACTACCATATCATTCTTCCCTCGGCTCCCAGCTTTCTCTTGGAATGACACATTCAACTGATCAACTATCAAAGAATTGTCCATGTCCTCTAATTGCTCACGCAACATAGTAAATATCGTCTCGATAAATCATCAAACTCGAGTTCTCAATCACAAATCGAAAACCATCCAAATCCAGACATGAAATAGAAATAATGTTTCTGCTAATCGCAGGAACATAGTAACAATTACTAAGCTCTAAAACAAGTCCAGAAGGAAGATGCAAATCGTAAACGCCAACACACAAAGGTTCACTAGGAGGTGCTGTCTCAACAACTTGTGATACAGGTTGAACTGTTTCGACCTGTTCACTTGGTTCCTCGACTATTTGTGGTTCTCGAACTTCTTCGAGATCTATTCTACTCCCACTAACTCTCTTGGAGACGAACTCTCTCTCCAAGAAAGATCCATTCCGAGCAACAAACACTTTGTTCTCAGATGGGTTGTAGAACCAGTACCCTTTAGTTTCCTTAGGGTAACCCACAAATATGCATTTATCAGACTTGGCGGATAGCTTATCAGAAGCAAGACGTTTCACGTTAAACGTCGCATCCCCAAATCTTCATGAATGCTAACCTGGGACGCTTCCCAGTCCATATCTCATATGGAGTCTTCTGAACCGACTTTGTTGGACAGTTGTTCAGTATAAGCGCTGCTGTTTCCAAAGCATATCCCCAGAAGGATTTAGGAAGATCGACCTGACTCATCATAGACCGTACCATATCCAATAAGGTTCGGGATCAAGTTGCTTCGATCTGATCGAGGTGGCGAGTATATGAGCCAAGAGTTCACTGACTATCTGGCAGATTGTGGGATTGTCTAACAGCTGACTCCACCTGGAATGCCACAATGGAATGGCGTTTCCGAGAGGAGGAACCGAACCTTATTGGATATGGTACGGTCTATGATGTCAGTGAACTCTTGGCTCATATACTTGCCACCACGATCGGATCGAAGTGTCTTGATCGTCTTGCCAAGCTGGTTCTATACTTCGTTTCTGAAAGCCTTGAACATTTCAAGTGTTTCAGACTTATGTCTCATCAAATAGACATAACCGTATCGACTGTAATCATCAGTGAACGTAACGAAATACAGATAACCTCCTCTAGCTGGACAGCTCATTGGTGCATGGCTCATCTTCGTTTTGCAGGAAGCCAAACGTTTTGACTGCCTCGTCAAATCGAAGATTCCAGCTCCTCGAAGCCTGCTTCAGTCCATAAATGGATCTCTGAAGCTTACACACCTTCCTCGGACTCTTAGGATCAACAAAACCCTCGGGTTTTGTCATGTACACATCCTCGAGCAAATTCCCGTTAAGGAATGTGGTCTTGACGTCCATCTGCCATATCTCGTAGTCATAATACGTAGCTATGGGTAGCAGAATCCGTATGGATTTAAGCATCACGACTGGTGAAAAGGTTTCATCATAGTCTATACCATGAATCTGCCGAAACCCTTTCGCTACGAGTCGTGCCTTATAGGTATGCACGATGCCATCCATGTCGGTTTTCTTCTTGAAAACCCACTTGCATCCAATGGTTTTAATACCATCGAATGAATCGACCAAAGTCCATACTTTGTTGTCGTACATGGACTGCATCTCAGACTCCATGGCCTGGTGCCATTTCTCGGAATCGGAACTCGCCACAGCCTCTGAATACGACGTATGGACTTTGGTCGACTCATTCGATGGTATTAAGACCATTGGATGTAAGTGGGTTTTCAAGAAGAAAACCGACATGGATGGCATCGTGCATACCTATAAGGCACGACTCGTCGCGAAAGGGTTTCGGCAGATTCATGGTATAGACTATGATGAAACCTTTTCACCAGTTGTGATGCTTAAATCCATACGGATTCTGCTGGCCATAGCTGCGTATTATGACTATGAGATATGGCATATGGACGTCAAGACCGCATTCCTTAACGGGAATTTGCTCGAGGATGTGTACATGACACAACCCGAGGGTTTTGTTGATCCTAAGAGTCCGAGGAAGGTGTGCAAGCTTCAGAGATCCATTTATGGATTGAAGCAGGCTTCGAGGAGCTGGAATCTTCGATTTGACGAGGCAGTCAAAATGTTTGGCTTCCTGCAAAACGAAGATGAGTCATGTGTTTACAAGAAGGTCAGTGGGAGCGCAGTGGTCTTCCTTGTGCTTTATGTGGATGATATATTGCTCATCGGAAATGACATTCCTACCTTGCAAGGAGTAAAATCCTGGCTAGGATCAGTTTTTTCGATGAAGGACTTAGGAGAAGCCGCCTATATTCTAGGAATCAAGATCTATAGAGATAGATCGAGAAGGCTTCTTGGTCTAAGTCAGAGTACATACATTGACAAGGTCTTGAATCGGTTCAAGATGCAAGACTCCAAGAGGGGTGCCTTGCCAATGGGACATGACGTTGCTCTTAGCAAGACTCAGTGTCCAAAGACACAGGATGAGCAAGAGCGCATGAGTAGGATTCCATATGCCTCGGCAATTGGATCCATCATGTACGCCATGTTGTGTACTCGCCCAGATGTATCATATGCATTAAGCATGAGTAGTAGATATCAGTCTACACCAGGTGAGGCTCACTGGATTGCGGTCAAGAACATCCTTAAGTACTTGAGAAGGACTAAGGATTTGTTCTTGGTGTATGGCGGATTGGAAGACGAGCTCGCTATAAGTGGTTATACCGATGCTAGTTTCCAAACCGACAGAGATGACTTCAGATCGCAGTCAGGTTATGTTTTCTGCCTGAACGGTGGGGCTATCAGTTGGAAGAGTTCCAAACAGCCAACCGTGGCAGATTCGACTACAGAAGCCGAGTACATAGCAGCATCGGATGCAGCTAAGGAAGCTGTTTGGATCAGGAAATTCGTGGGAGACCTGGGCGTCATTCCTAGCATTGCAGATCCCATTGAGTTGTATTGTGACAACAATGGTGCGATTGCGCAAGCTAAGGAACCCCGGTCACACCAGAGATCCAAACACATACTCAGGCGATTTCACTTGATCAGAGAAATCATCGACAGAGGAGACGTGAAGATAAGCAGAGTGTCGACAGATGATAATATTGCCGACCCGATGACGAAGCCTCTCACTTCGTCAAAACATGATGGTCATGTTAGGGGTATGGGGATTAGATGCTTGTAGGATAGATCATAGAGCATAGTGGGAGATTGTTGGTTGTAATGCTCTAGGATGATCCGTGATATGACATTTGACTTTATATTGATTCATTAGTTTATGAATGCATTACTCTTCCCGTTATATGATTGGCATGTTTGTTATATTTCGGTATCCTTGAATCATTATAGAATGATTCTAAACTCCCTGGTCAGTTATCATTGTGGGAACAATGATGAATTAAGACTAGCCTGAGGTGTGATCGATGCATTGGATGCATTTCACAATCATGGGTACTCGTTGTGAATGAGTGACTGGTTGACCCGCATGAGATTGTCACATGGACAGAGTCATGACTTGAATCTCATACAGCGGTTCGTTTATGGATCCTCATACCTGAGATGTCTAGAGTATCTGATATGAGGAGTGGCGTGTCTTGACTGCGTCAAACGTCGTCTTTAACCGGATGATTATAACGGCGTTGATCAGATACGTTCACGAATCATATGGAGATAGTAGACATGCAATATGGGACTTGTCACCTCCTCAATAGGAGAGATATCGCTGGGCCCTCTCGTGGAAGTCGGACTATGAAAATGCGTGGCCACGCTATAGATGAAGTTGCATCTATTTTATTAGTTGATTTGCCAAGACGAGAAAGCGGTTGAACTTGAAGGGTGGCTCAAACCATGCCCTTGTTCAACATATGATATCGTGAGATAAAGGATCAGTACTCGAGCTGTTATTGCCTTGGTTAGATCACCTCTAACTCACTTCAACGTGGGTGGTCATGGCGTCTTGCTAGAGGCTAACCATGACTTGTAGATCGGGAATGGTTCTCGAGGCTGCTGCCACTGCGAATGGGCCTACAGGGTCACACACCATTAGGGATGGACTTATATGTGAAGTTTCGGAAAGGAAGACTTGGATTTGGTCGGAAAAACCGTTTTCGGATCAAATCAGAGTGTCGGGACGTTTTCAGCCTTCTGACTCGGACCGAGTCAGTATTTGACTCGGACCGAGTCAGTTCCATGCGAGTCGAAGCCCAGAAAGTATTTTGGGCTTGGCTGATGTTTTGACTCGGTCGAGTCAAAGTTTTGACTCGGACCGAGCAATACTGAATGGGCCGAGTCAAAAGTTGACAATGGGCTTGGGCTGATTCGTTCTGATTCGACCGAGTCAGAGTTCTGACTCGGGCCGAGTCAATACTCGGAAAAAGTCTCTTTTCACAAGGATTAAGGTTTCTATCTTATAAGGAGGTGTTGGACGCCGTCCTAAGTAGAGGATTGACTTACAGAACCCTAAGACAGATCTAGAACACAAGAAAATCGTTTTTTTTTTAAGTTCTAGTTCCCGGGATTCGATCCCAAGTCTTGGAAACCCTATTCACTTCACAGATCCTAGCAGATCAGTTCCAAAAGCGTTTGGAATCCTTCCCGTCGGTGTGGATACGTGTAGAGGAGCTGTACTTTCAGCTCTTGGTGATTAAAACAGGCCCTGGATCGATTGCTACTTTCAGATCTTCAGGAAAGAGGTAAGTATTCGATTCCTACGGTGATATACACGATTGAACGGGGTTTTACGGATGATTTTGGTTGCGTGTGACGTTTGACTAGGTTTAGATTATTCTTCCGCTGCATGAAACCTAGTAAACCAAACCCTAGATCGATATGATCGCATGCTAGGAATCCATAGCAAAACCCAACAGATATAACCTGCGGAACATGAAAACGCCAGCTCAGACCTTTTTTTGGCTTTGGTCAGAGCGCGCAGGTCTGAAGAAACTGACGATTTATGGTTACGAACGAGACCAATAACGTGCACTAGGCAAATGCAACATGCGGCGGGGTCAGGGAACCTGCCTAACAACCTGCATGAGTGTGTAATAGAGGAAACAAACAACTAGGGGTGTCAAGAAGGCCGGCCCAGCCCGACCCGGCCCGACCCCGAGCCCGCACTCGGCCGGAAGTTTCAGGCTCGGCCTCGGGCCGGCCCGATTATTTTCGGGCCTATATACTTAAGCCCGAAGCCCGGTCTTATGCACTCTAGGCTCGGGTCGGGCCAGGCTAGGCCGGACCGGCCCGCAGATTTTCTTTGTAAATGTTATTTTTTTTCTTTTTTTCTTTTTTTGTTTTAATTTTCTTGCTTTCGGGCCGGCCCGATTCGAGCCCGAAGTCCGATTTGAGCCCGGCCCAAAAGCCCGATTTTTTAGGGCAAAAAAACTTCGGCCCGAAGCCCGCTATTTTTCGGGTTGGGTCGGGCCGGGCTCCGGGCTTCGGGCCCAGATTGACACCCCTACAAACAAGGTACGCGAAATTGAAAAAAGTCGGTCTAATGGTACCTCTTCCGAACAAAGCATAAGAGCGCGTCGAAGGACGCACACGAACAAAGACGAAGTAACTTCGGTGGTGGAAGCAACACCTTCTACCGACCACTCGGCCCGGAAGTTTCGGGCTCGGGCTCGGGCCGGCCCGATTTTTTTCGGGCCTATATACTTAAGCCTGAAGCCCGGTCCTATGCACTCCGGGAGGTGACGCGGGAGGGGTGCAGGTCCTGTGCCTTGAAGGGAGACATTCGGTGAAGCGAAATCAGAACGTGCAATAGGAGGATATGACCTGCGGAACGTGAAAACGCCCGCTCAGACCTTTTGTTGGCTTTGGTCAGAGCGCGCAGGTCTGAAGAAACAGACGACCTGTGGTTACAACGAGACCAATAACGTGCACTAGGCAAGTGCAACATGCGGCGAGGTCAGGGAACCGGCCTAACAACCTGCGGGCGTGTGTAATAGAGGAAACAAACAAGGTACGCGAAATTGAAAAAAGTCGGTCTAATGATACCTCTTCCTGTCAAAGCACAAGAGGGCGTCGAAGGACGCACACGAACAAAGACGAAGTAACTTCGGTGGTGGAAACAACACCTTCTACCGACCACACAACGATATATTTTGGGTCGTAGCCATAAGGTTTGGGAACAAGATACATTGTGAGATGCTTGAATCGAGTCGTAACTGAAACAATATTATTCGGAGTGAAACAATATTATCAATTATTCATAATGATAATGATACAGTTGAGATGGTCGCAGCGGGAACACATGGGTCGTGTCGATATATATCGGGTCATAGCCATACATGGGTCGTAAAGAAGGACGCACACGAACAAAGACAAAGTAACTTCGGTGGTGGAAGAAACACCTTCTACCGGCCACATAGCCCTGATGTTTCTCATCAGACAAAAGTTCAAAATGCAAACCGCAGAATTCACGGGAGGTGACGCGGGAGGGGTGCAGGTCCTGTGCTCGAGGGGGGACATGCGGTGAAGCGAAATCAGGAAGTGCAATAGGAAGATATGACCTGCGGAACGTGAAAACGCCCGCTCAGATCTTTTGTTGGCTTTGGTCAGAGCGCGCAGGTTTGAAGAAATCGACGACCTATGGTTACGAACGAGACCAATAACGTGCACTAGGCAGGTGCAACATGCGGCGAGGTCAGGGAACCTGCGTAACAGCCTGCTGATTGTTTAGTGCTCTATGATGTACTGTTTATGAGCTTTATTTAGATACATTTGATGTATTGATACTCTCTATGGTTTTATGAGAGTATTTGATTCATTACATGTTCTTGCATACTAGATGTGTTATGAAATCCATGTATTGTTATGAACAATACTAAACTCCCTAGTCATGTATCATTGTGGGAATAATGATATAACAAAACTAGTATGATGTGTGATTGATGATCACATAGATGATCATATGTATTGGATATGATCACAGTCATAGGTATTCGTTGGAGAACGGAATACTGGATGACCCGCATGAGATTGTCACATGGACTAGCGTCATGACTGGAATCTCATATGGTGGTTCCATGATTGGATCCTAAGACCTGAGATATCTACGAAATCCAACATGAGGAGTTGCGTGCTTTGATTACGTCAAACGTCCTGCGTAACAGGAGGACTATAAAGGCGTGTATCAGGTACGAAACGAATCATGTGCTGGATTGTAGATAGTCAAGACGGGATTTGTACCTCTCGTAAAAGAGAGAGATATCGCTGGGCCCCTCGTGTGAGCGAGATTGTAGAAATGTGTGGCCGCACTATAGACGAACATCGTCTATTTCAGACAGTTGAACTCAGTGAACGAGAAAGCAGTCGAATCAGATAAGGTGGCTTGTCCATGCCTTATATTCGACATATGATATCGTGATACAAAAGGATCACCAACCGGAATCATCACTGGCGTTCGTAAGATCACGAACAAACTCTATTCGAGATAGATAGTCATAGTGTCTTGCTAGAGACCGCCTATGACTTGTATACCCGAAATAGGGATTTTGGGTTATACTGCTATGTCGAATGAGCCTACAGGGTCACACACGCAGGGAATTGTCGAAACTGCCCTCACACAGCAACCCGAGACCTTTCAGTGTGTTTTGTCCTCACTCGCACGCATACCGAGACACTTCCCAGTAGGTCACCCATCCTGAGATTGCACCAGAGCCAGCACACTTAACTTTGGAGTTCTCTCGAGATAGTCAACCAAAAAGGTAGGTGCACCTTGTTGCTATGAGTAGCCCAACTAATTCTTTTTATGTTATCTTAGACTGTATAGTCCTATACCAATACAGCCCTCGGATCTCTCTCATTCCGGTGTGTTCGATTCATCCATGTACCCCCTACCCAGAAGCTCGTCAGGAGTCGCCCCTTGTCTGTGCCTCTGCACCGGCGATCACTCCCCGCCCTCCTACGGTACTCTGGGTTGTGACAAGGATCATCACCCGGAATCATCACTGGCGTTCGTAAGATCACGAACAAACTCTATTCGAGATAGGTAGTCATAGTGTCTTGCTAGAGACCGCCTATGACTTGTATATCCGGAATAGAGATTTCGGGTTATACTACTATATCGAATGAGCCTACAGGGTCACACACGCAGGAAATGACAAATGCACGAGAAAACGTCAAGGAAACTGGATAAGAGGTCCGGACCGTTCGGTCTAGGAGTGGACCGAACGGACCAGAGCATCTAGTCCGAACGGACCAAATTGTTAGACCGAACGGACTAGAGAGTCAAGTCCGAACGGACCAAGTGTTGGACCGAACGGACTGACCAGTCCGAACGAACGGACTAGTTATATGACTGGTTCGAACGGACCAAGTGTCCAGACCGAACGGACTACTAAGCAGTCCGTTCGGTCTGGGTTTCAGATTTTATTTAAAATCTGAAATTAGGGTTAATCACTTGAATAAAAAGGAGATTAATAACCCTAACACTGAGTGGCCGAAAGAGGAGAACTTCTTGAGACCTTTTTGGAGAGTCTAGAGGGTTTAAGAAGTGATCTAAGTCTCGTTTTTCTCAAAGCACATCATCGAATAGAAGATTCGAGTCCTAGCAGACAAGTTCCAAATGTTGGAATCCATCCCGAGGTGTGGATACGTGTAGAGGGCAAGGTATTCTTCCTGCCTACAGTGATCGGACGAACATATCTGTAACGACCCGAGGCCGCTACGAATTGTCGAACCTGCCCTCACACAGCAACCCGAGACCTTTCAGCATGTTTTGTCCTCACTCGTACGCATACCGAGATACTTCCCAGTAGGTCACCCATCCTAAGATTGCTCCAGAGCCAGCACGCTTAACTTTGGAGTTCTCTCGGGATAGTCAACCAAAAGTGTAGGTGTACCTTGTTGCTATGAGTAGCTCAACTAATTCTTTTATGTTATCTTAGACTGTATAGTTCCATACCTATACAGCCCTCGGATCTCTCTCATTCCGATGTGTTCGATTCATCCCTATACCCCCTACCTAGAAGCTCGTCAAGAGCCGCCCCTTGTCCGTGCCTCTGCACCGGCGATCACTCCCCGCCCTCCTACGGTACTCTGGGTTGTCACAATATCAATTGATACAGGCCCCGGATCGATTGAGGTAAGGGTTCTATCGTTTCTACAAGATCATGCATGATAGGTTTTAGGGTTTTTATCAAAATTTTTGTTTTACATCCGCTGCGCAAACCCTAGAACTGATCTCTTAGGAATAGGATTTGCTTATGAGATCCCAGAAAACCCAATACCTGCGGGCGTGTGTAATAGAGGAAACAAACAAGGTACGCGAAATTGAAAAAAGTCGGTCTGATGATACCTCTTCCGGTCAAAGCACAAGACGGCGTCGAAGGACGCACACGAACAAAGACGAAGTAACTTCGGTGGTGGAAGCAACACCTTCTACCGGCCACATAGTTGTGATGTTTCTCATCAGACAAAAGTTCGAAGTGCAAACCGCAGGTTTCACGGGAGGTGACGCGGGAGGGGTGCAGGTCCTGTTCCTCGAGGGGGGACATGTGGTGAAGCGAAACCAGGAAGTGCAATAGGAGGATATGACCTGCGAAACGTGAAAACGCCCGCTCAGACCTTTTGTTGGCTTTGGTCAGAGCGTGCAGGTCTGAAGAAACCGGCGACCTGTGGTTACGAACGAGACCAATAACATGCACTAGGCAAGTGAAACATGCGGCGAGGTCAGGGAACCTGTCAAATCGAGTCGTAACTGAAATAATATTATTCAAGAGTATGTGCGTTGGTGTCATTTCCGTGTGCTCCAATAAACGTAAATCAACCATATTCGAACTAAATCAGGCCTAATCTAACTCAAACACAGAACCCTAGAAATACTAACCGGGACTAAAACAAAATCACAGGTATCTTGTTCGGAATCTGCTACGTTTCTGTCGTCTTTGTAAGATCCTTGGACGTCAGAGCACCGTCGCTGAAGACCGTGTTGAGTCGACGACTATCGATGTCGGTGAAGTTCGTTTCAGCTATAACCGAAGACGAAACCAATCTTGTGTCACTGTCGAAGAAACCGGAAGCTGTCTTGCTCGTGTTGCAGGTCCTGTGCCTCGAGGGGGGACATGCGGTGAAACGAAATCAGGATGTGCAATAGGAGGATATGACCTGCGGAACGTGAAAACGCCCGCTCAGACCTTTTGTTGGCTTTGGTCAGAGCGCGCAGGTCCGAAGAAGAAACCGATCTTGTGTCACTGTCGAAGAAACCAGAATCTGTCTTGCTCATGTCACAGGTTCTGTGCCTCGAGGGGGGACATGCAGTGAAGTGAAATCAGGAAGTGCAATAGGAGGATATGACCTGCGGAACGTGAAAACGCCCGCTCAGACCTTTTGTTGGCTTTGGTCAGAGCACGCAGGTATGAAGAAACCGATGACATGTGGTTACGAACGAGACCAATAACGTGCACTAGGCAAGTGCAACATGCGGCGAGGTTAGGGAACCTGCCTAACAACCTGCGGGCGTGTGTAATAGAGGAAACAAACAAGGTACGCGAAATTGAAAAAAGTCGGTCTGATGATACCTCTTCGGGTCAAAGCACAAGAAGGCGTCGAAGGACGCACACGAACAAAGACGAAGTAACTTCGGTGGTGGAACCGATGACATGTGGTTACGAACGAGACCAATAACGTGCACTAGGCAAGTGCAACATGCGGCGAGGTTAGGGAACCTGCCTAACAACCTGCGGGCGTGTGTAATAGAGGAAACAAACAAGGTACGCGAAATTGAAAAAAGTCGGTCTGATGATACCTCTTCGGGTCAAAGCACAAGAAGGCGTCGAAGGACGCACACGAACAAAGACGAAGTAACTTCGGTGGTGGAACAAACACCTTCTACCGGCCACATAGCCGTGATGTTTCTCATCAGACAAAAGTTCAAAATGCAAACCGCAGGTTTCACGGGAGGTGACGCGGGAGGGGTGCAGGTCCTGTGCCTTGAGGGGGGACATGCGGTGAAGCGAAATCAGGAAGTGCAATAGGAGGATATCACCTGCGGAACGTGAAAACGCCCGCTCAGACCTTTTTGGCTTTGGTCAGAGCGCGCAGGTCTGAAGAAACAGACGACATGTGGTTACGAACGAGACCAATAACGTGCACTAGGCAAGTGCAACATGCGGCGAGGTCAGGGAATCTGCCTAACAACCTGCGGGCGTGTGTAATAAGGAAACAAACAAGGTACGCGAAATTGAAAAAAGTCGGTCTAATGATACCTCTTCCGGTCAAAGCACAAGAGGGCGTCGAAGGACGCACACGAACAAAGACGAAGTAACTTCGGTGGTAGAAACAACACCTTCTACCGACCACACAACGATATATTTTGGGTCGTAGCCATAAGGTTTGGGAACAAGATACACTTGTGAGATGCTTGAATCGAGTCGTAACTGAAACAATATTATTCGGAGTGAAACAATATTATCAATCATTCATAATGATAATGATACAGTTGAGATGGTCGCAGCGGGAACATATGGGTCGTGTCGATATATATCGGGTCGTAGCCATACATGGGTCGTAAAGAAGGACGCACACGAACAAAGACGAAGTAACTTCGGTGGTGGAAGAAACACCTTCTACCGGCCACATAGTCGTGATGTTTCTCATAAGAACAAAGTTCAAAATGCAAACCGCAAGTTTCACGGGAGGTGACGCGGGAGGGGTGCAGGTTTTGTGCCTCGAGGGGGGACATGCGCTGAAGCGATTTGATTGAGAAAAGATTATCCTTGATTAATGTATGAGTTTGATTAGATTTCACAATAACTCTCCAAAGTGAGCTCTTTTGTGAGAAATAGTCATATCGAGTACATTGAGAGGATTCATTTATTTGATTCATGCGTATTTCGATATACCCAAAGGTTATTCGTGATATGGCAGAATTAAATTTGTGTGTGTGATAATAAACAAGTGTTAATCATTCGTCTTGACATAAGTGTGATAAACGGACCCAAAGGTTAGTTTATCGCATGAGGTGTTAGATTAACATTGTTTATTCATCACTTTGAGCCACTTATTGCAAGTCAATTTTTCAGTCCAAAGATTGAATATTGATGTTGTACTAGTGTCTTGTTCGGATATGTCAATTTAAGTGTTCATTCAATTCAGGTTTTTATTGAATGGTTGTCTGACATGAGCTTTTGCTTTTCAGTTCTGCAAACGGCTTCAGGTATCTCAGCCAACATTGGTTCGATACCGTCCTAGATGGGTCGAACTTTGCTGGATGGAAGCAACACTTACTGATTGTGTTAGCTTTGAATGGTAAAGACATTGCGATGAGGGAGTCTAAACCAACTACTACAGATCTGATTTCTGATGCTGATCGCATCAAAATCAATAGTTGGGAAGACTCAAACCGTATTTATCTTATTATCATTAAAGCATCCATCCCTCCAGTCTTCTTGGGACATGTGCCTGAGGAAGTTACAGTGGCTACGAAGGATCTCGATGCCTGGGACATGTGCCTGAGGAAGTTACAGTGGCTACGAAGTATCTCGATGCCTTGGAGAAATGCTTTGCCAAAAATGACAAAGCTGAAACGATTTCCCTTTTGTCGGAAATCATCTCCATGAGGTATAAGGGCAATGAGAATGTTCGTGAGTACATTATGAACCTTTCAAACACTGCATCCAAATTAAAGAATCTTGGAATTGTGGAGCTGTCTAACGACTTGCTCGTGTGTTTTGAAAGATGTATTTATGGTTCCTTCTTTTAGATGGAATCTGATTTCGGTTTCTGTATTGGACAAATTTGGTTATTGTTGTTGCTTTGGAAACTCGAAGTTTACTCTTTCACTTCATTCGGTTATTATTGGTACTGGTTTTTTATCAGTTTCAGATAACTTATATTTGCTTGATGTTGTTGCTTCGTATCATGAAACTTTCAGTGCTAGTTCTCATGGTACAAAGCGTAAATTGACTGAAGGAGATTCCGCTGTTCTATGGCATAGACGATTGGGGCACATCTCTCGAAAGAGGATGGAACGTCTAGTGACAGATGGAATTCTTGATACTCTTGATTTTTCGGATTTTGATCTTTGTGTCAATTGTATCAAGGGTAAACAAACGATCAAAACCGGTAAGGGAACCTATCAGACTTCGGACATCTTAGAATTGATACATACAGATGTATGTGGACCATTTCCTATGGCTTCTTGGAATGGTCAACATTACTTCGTATCATTGATAGATGATTTTTCTCGATATGGTTACCTTTATTTGATTCATGAGAAGTCAGAAGTCAGAGCGCGCAGGTCCGAAGACGAAACCGATCTTGTGTCACTATCGAAGAAACCGGAAGCTGTCTTGCTCGTGTTGCAGGTCTTGTGCCTCGAGGGGGGACATGCGGTGAAGCGAAATCAGGAAGTGCAATAGGAGGATATGACCTGCGGAACGTGAAAACGCCCGCTCAGACCTTTTGTTGGCTTTGGTCAGAGCATGCAGGTCCGAAGACGAAACCGATCTTGTGTCATTGTCAAAGAAACCGTTTGGTTATGAATTTTAAAAAACCGAAATACCCGAACCCGAATTAACCGTGACCGATAAACCCGAACCGAACCGTTTCCCCACCCCTACTTTTAATTATATAAGCGTCCACACTTGCAAGTTCAGAAATTAAATTCCTGAAAAAAGGCCTACGACGCAGTCACGCAGGTCGTGCAAGACAAGCAGGTTACAGATGATGACATGCGAACCATGGGTTGCAGATAAATCGCCACAATATTTGGTATGCAGGTCACTTTTGTTAAAAGGGGCACGTCCGTCAGGTCTTGGGAAATATCTCGCAGGACCTGCATTTGGCGGGATTTTTTTTTGTTCGACTACTTTTTAAGGTTTCGGAAATTGTTATCTTTTCGACCTGCCGTTCGTTGCGTGACCGAAGGCTCCTGTTGGAAATCTTAGAGAAAAGCGTCGGGCAAGGGTCATTTTACAGGAACAACGGAAACGAAAGATGAAAGGTACGACGGATGCCGTTTTCGCGACACGGCCTGCTTTTCTCTTAGATTTCTCACAGGAACCTTTCGGTCAGGCAACGAACGGAAGGTCTGTAGATCCTTCTCCATGGGTCGCAGGTCTCTGCAGGTGGCATGCAGGTGGGAAGGGTCATTGTGTAGAGCCGAGGGACCTCCCCACCTGCATTCCACCTGGTGGAATGCAGGGGGGTAGGTCCCTCGGCTCTACACAATGACCCTTCCCACCTGCATGCCACCTGCAGAGACCTGCGACCCATGGAGAAGGATCTACAGACGACCTGCCGTTCGTTGCGTGACCGAAGGTTCCTGTTGGAAATCTTAGAGAAAAGCGTCGTGGGAGGGACATTTTACAGGAACAACGGAAACGAAAGATGAAAGGTACGACGGATGCCGTTTTCGCGACACGGTCTGCATTTCTCTTTGATTTCCCACAGAAACGTTCAGTCACGCAACGAACGACAGGTCTGTAGGTCCTTCTCCATAGGTTGCAGGTCTCTGCAGGTGGAATGCAGGTGGGCAGGATCATTTTGTAGAGCCGGAATTAGGTGGCCTCAACCATGAAGTAAAAGAGTAAAGTTTATTTCTAATCTAATTTGGAGTCTCTATTTTGGATAAAATATTTTCGAATTATAAAAAAATAAAAAACAAAAACAAGAAAAAATTATAGAAAATAACTGAAAAAAACACTATAGTATGATAGATTTACTATGGTGATTCAAGTTAAATTCGGAAAATTCAACCATTTAAAATAGAAACCTCTCTTCCAAATATACATTTTCTATTTAAATCATTCGACTTATTATCTTCCAAATCTCTATGTGAAACTTAACCCGCACTATCGATCGGATACACAATTCCTAAACCGATCAACTTTCTCCCGATAGTATGAACCAAATCTATTCTTTGAATCTGTTCTTCACCTAAATCCCAAATTCCTTTGACAGATCATATTATAAAAATCATTGATAAGTATTTGATAAAAGTATTAAACTCAAATTCACAAAATCAAACGAATGAGAAATTAAAACAAGAGGTATCATAGATTAGAAATCAAACATATCATCTATACACAAACTAGATCCTAGCATGCAACAAAAGAACTACTCATTGCTCATCGAAAGAATGAGTTCAAAACAAAATGAAATAACATCAAAGACATGGATAGAGAAAAAACATTTAGTCGATGTCTCGTGGTAACAATCTTTGTCTTCGACTTTTTAGGTCCACTTGCTATATATCTCTTGATAAAAAAAAACTATGGAAAACTATTAAAAACAAAGGGTTTTTTTTTGTTAAATTTTTTTAAAAAAACAAAGGGTTGGTAATGTAAAAATGTTTATTTTCTTTTAAATTTTAATAATGAAAGTTATTCTGTTGTAATGTTTGGATTGATGGGTTCTGTTACAAAGAGATCGTGGTCGTAGAATAAAGATGCACAAGAGAGCACTCGTTCTCTTTTCCACACGAAATCTAATCCTGTTTTTGTTTTGAATTTGATTTTTATTTGTCGTCTTTTATGTTTATGAAATTTGTTTCAACTTGATTTCTGAAATGCATACATGTCATTGTCATGATGAGATGACTAATTTCCATATTTCACATAATATGTGGCAATAAATTGATCCAACAGAACACATACAACGCACTCGAATCCAACTCAACCCGTTCATGAAATATTCCACGAAAATAATGGTTTCTTTTCACATTAGAGTTCTCGTGAAATATTCTTATATCTATGATTTTTTAGGGTTTTAATAAGTTTTTCTCTTCATATTCTCGTGAAGAACAAAATTTCATAGAAATGGAAGGATTAGACATTCTGCGGACCCATTTACAAGGTAAGGGTTCACGTGACCATACTTTTTTAATTGAGAAAGATTGTTCTTTTAATAAAAAAATCGAATATATTTAAACTTTTATAAAAATCTCAAATAAATACCTAAACTATAAAATTCTCATATAAATATTTAAATTTTTCAAAAATCCTACATAAATATTTAACAAAAAAAAAATCTTACATAAATACCTAAATTTTTGGTTTTTTACCAAATAAACCATCTATTGTTGACGACGTTTAATAGTATAACGGAATCAAATAAAAACGTGATGACTCAGTATTTAAAAATCCTAATAAGTATCCACGTCATAAGCCATATTGTACAAACCGGTTTAATTTAATAACAATTTAATAACCGGATCGGTTTGATAAAAAGAATAAAAAACACTAAAATAATCATCCGTTGGGTTGACATCTTGTTCTCTCTCCCTCCTCTCATTCTTCTTCGAAGAAATTCCTCTACTTCCTTGGTTTTTCAAATAATAATCTTTTTCGGAAGGTAATTCTTCTACTTCCTTGGTTTTTCGAATGATAACCTTTTTCGGAAGGTAAGGGAAGAGACGAGACGAGGGAGGAGGAAACGAAGATGAAGACGGAAAAGATACGTGGAAGTTTCTGTTTGTTGTTTCGAAACTAATGATTCTGGGTTTTTTTTTTTCCATTTCGCCTTTCGTGTTTTTTTTTCATATCTTTTTTTTCTTTTATCTAGGTTGTTTTGTACTTGTTCTGATTCTCATTCGCTCTTCGATTTTCGGGCAAAACTATTTCGGCAAAAAAAAAACGAAATTCTGGTTTTGGGTCTAAATTTCGTATTTGTTCCTTCCTTCTCCTTTATAATTTTAACGTGGAAACATGTATCCAACAAAACTCTTCAGCCTTGGAGGCGCCATTGTTGAATTTGAGGAATACCCATCTCTTCATTTCCCTCGAAGTTGCTTGTTCATATAGAAACAGAGTCGTTGGTAATCCTTATTTTCGTCTGGTTATTCTGATGGACTCTTTGATTTTGCGTTGAGCATTCCCCGATCCTGCGTAAAACAACAGGGGTTGTGTTCATGCAAGAATTGTAGCCGTTGCGAACTAACCTAGAGAACGGGAAACAGATTTCCTTCTGGTATGATAATTGGCGCCCACTCGGTTTATTGCTGAATGTGTTTGGTCCCCTAGGTCCCAGTAGGGGTGGGCACGGGTCGGGTACCCTGAGTTTTTGGGGTACCCAGGCTTTGTCTTCGTCTTCGCGGGTTTTGAGAAAACGTTATCTCGTTTTCGTTTTCGTCAAATCCGGGAACCCGTGGTTCGGGTACCCGTCGCTGAATTCGATTATCCGAGGGTACCCGAACCTGTCCAATTCGGTAGAAAATGTTGACTTTTGTTGACTTTAAGGGTATTTTAGTAATTTAATATAAAAATATTTTAAATAATTTTTGTAAATATATCAAAATATCAGGGATATAATTGTCATTTTATTTGTATCCGGGTACCCGAGGGTACCCGTCACCATTCAAACAAAACCCGGACTCGAACCCGCAATCCAGTTTTTTGGCTTCATCAAACCCGTTTTCGTCTTCGTTATGTAAAGGATACCCGTGTTTCGAATACCCGTGAGACTGGGTACCCAAAAACCCGCAGATTTCAAGTACCCGCACCCACCCCTAGTCCCCAGAGGCTGGGTATTCCCCTCCAAGCCAGAGTGGCTGATGTTTATTGTGATGGAGCATGGAGACTTCCATTCATTCGGTCCTATGAGGCCCTCACTCTATCCATTTATCTGGCTGGGAAAACTCTATCCAATCGTGATGACACCCGTGATTGGATAGTTGGGGGTAAAATGGTTGATAGTTTTTCAACTAAGGAGGTATATAAAGCCATCTCTCCTGCCTTAGAAATTTTCTCCGGTCATAGATTGGTTTGGTGTAAGTTTCACACCCCTAAATTTGCATTCATTGCGTGGTTATTTATTTATGACTGCTGTCCAATTAAGGAAATGATAGCTTCTTGGGGGATGTTAGAAAAACTATGAATACAGCGGGAAAGAACAATAAAGCAGTGAAATCGAAATAAAGATGAAAGAACCCGGATATAATCTTCTTGGCGTGTAGAACACTTTCCTAAAACGTTATTCCCTCCCCTACCGAGCAAAGGAGAAACTCGAGAATACGTTTAGAGATACAAAGAAGATCAGCAACGGTTGATTTGCTCCTCAAACGTTGCCCAAAACAGAAAAATCCGAGAAAGAAGATGAACAGTAAAAGATGGAGAAGAAATAGCAAGTTTCTTCACCAAAAAGGCTCACAAATCTCTCAAGATCAATTAGATTTCGTATATTCACATTCTCTGACGTTCTTGGCTTTAAAAACACCAGAGACATGATCAAAAGTTGTATCCATTTAGTAGTTTTCATGCGAAAGGCCGCATTTGTTCATATTACAGACATTTAACACGGCCGTGTCGAATCTGACACGGTCCGTGTCAATTGTCTGTGCAAAATTAACACTCTCTCAGAGAATTGACACGGTCTGTGTTGCACCTTAACACGGTCCGTGTCAAATGTCTGAGAAAAACAGCATTTTCTCAGAGAATTAACACGGCCCGTGTTGAACCTAACACGGCCGTGTTTGTAATTAACACGGCCGTGTTACATGCCCGTGCAGAATTTCTGCAATTAAATTTCACTACTAAACACAAGTATATACTTTACAAAATACATGTAAATACTTTACCAATTCATACTATATCATTTACGAATATATAACTCCTCCACCATATCCGTAATACATATGAATATGAATCACATGAGAGATTTATTAAATCCATCAATTTACTCTAAAATAAACAACAATCCTCCACCATTTTAGAGTAAATTATCCATGGAAACCGAGCGACAATCCGTCATCCCCACAACTTTGTGCATAAATGAAAGTATCTTTCGATTGAACTTCCACTTAGTGTAACGTACAACAATAAACTCGAATTACATAGGTGTCGAAACGATTGAACCTAGTAATCCTAATTGAGCTACCGAGTACAAAACACACACAGAGCCGATACAAGTTTTTCTGCAATCTTTGACACTATAATGGCCATATGTCCATATCCATTCACAAGCACATGGATGTTGAGCCATCAACACCTTGAAGCGGCCTCACTTCATGCTTGTATAGGTGAATCCTTTCTGATATCGTGCCCTGCAACTAAGCACTTTGTCAAAGAACTCATTAAGTAAAAACATCCTCCTTACATTGCATAACCTAGATGCTTACCTCGGGATGTGTAATCGTGAAGCATCTACAATTACATAGTAAAGGATTTAACTCGTTGAACTCAAGATCTAGCGTTGTACTAGACGTTGAGTTGAGATTCCTTTACTTGCAATTCATAAAACCGGCTCAAGTCCCATCCCTTGCGACATTTTGTGGACCACGTCCCTTGGCAAGCTTTTTGTGAAAGCATCCGCCAAATTTTGTTTGGTCCGCACAAAATCCACCATTATGGCCCCGTCTTTAATAAGACCATTCACATAGCTATGTCTTAACCCGATATGTCTAGACTTTCTATTGTAAACATGGCTATATGCCTTAGCCAATGTCGCAGCACTATCACAATGTATTGCAATAGGCGATAGCGGTTTAGGCCATAATGGTATTTCGAATACCAAATTCCTTAGCCATTCTGCTTCTTTCCCAGCAGCCGCTAAGGCGATAAATTCCGACGCCATGGTCGAATCCGAAATGCAAGTTTGTTTCTTGGAAGCCCAAGAAATCGCAGCTCCACCTAAAAGGTAAAGCCATCCACTAACCGAGGCATAATCCTCTTCACTAGAGTTCCAACTCGCATCGGTATATCCTTCTAACATCGAAGGTTGACCCGTGTAGCGTAGACCATAATTAATTGTCTTTTTCAAGTACCGAAATACTCTCCGTACAGCATTCCAATGATGTACGCTTGGGTTACTCGTGTATCTGCTCAACTTCCCTATTGCGTATGCTATGTCGGGTCGAGTGCTAGTCATAACATACATTAAACAACCAATGACACTAGCGTACTCAAGTTGAGCTACCGGTTCCCCACTATTAAGTGCAAACTTAGCGCTACAATCCATCGGAGTAGAAGCCGGAGGGCTTTCAAACATATCAAATCGTTTTAACACTTTCTCAACGTAGTGTGATTGAGATAGTGTTATCGAACCTTGATCTCGTTTTATCCTAATGCCAAGGATAACATCAGCCTCACCTAAGTCTTTCATCGAAAACTTCGTTGACAAGAAGTCTTTTGTTTTCTTGATTTGCTCTAATTCTGTACCGAATATGAGCATGTCATCCACGTATAAGCAAATGATAACTCCATGACCGTTATCATCAAACCTGCTATATACACACTTGTCTGATTGATTCAGACGAAATCCATTAGCCAAAACGACCTCATCAAACTTTTGATGCCATTGTTTGGGTGCTTGTTTCAACCCATACAACGATTTGACTAACTTGCACACCTTGTGTGCTTGTCCCGATAGGATAAAACCTTCTGGTTGCTTCATATACACCTCTTCTTCTAGATCACCATTCAAGAATGCCGTTTTGACATCCATTTGGTGGATCACAAGATTGTTTATCGCGGCAAGAGCAATCAACAATCTTATTGTAGCTATTCTAGCTACCGGTGCATACGTATCAAAGAAATCGATACCTTCTTTTTGTCTAAAGCCTTGAGCTATTAGACGAGCCTTGAACTTAGCAATAGTTCCGTCGACTCTCATCTTCTTTTTGAAGATCCACTTACAACCAATCGGTTTACAACCTGGAGGAGGATCTACTAAGACCCAAGTGTTGTTGCTCATCTATACCAAGCTCAAGTGATCGAGTAGTCGATCATGATGACGGACAAGGTGAACCTCGTAGAGGTAAGCGTATAAGGAAAAGAAAAACCTTTGGTCCGGACTTTCATATGTACCTAGTAGAAGGTACTAATGAGTCGATCGTGACTCAACTCGCTTATGTTTACAATATCGAGGGAGACCCTAGGACTTTTGATGAAGCGATGAGATCGCAGGATGTCGCATTCTGGAAAGAAGCGATAAATGATGAGATGGACTCCATCATGAGCAACAACACTTGGGTCTTAGTAGATCCTCCTCCAGGTTGTAAACCGATTGGTTGCAAGTGGATCTTCAAAAAGAAGAT
>NW_010970398.1:463522-467111 GCF_000463585.1 Tarenaya hassleriana | reverse complement strand
CTTAGACATTACATGCATCCGTTTAAAATGAACGTGACCTAATCTAGCATGCCATAAATCTGAAACATTGGAAGAGAGAACATACAAGGAAATACTCGGTTTATTAATATTGAGTTTGAACATCGAATTACATAGATAGCCTTGTCCAACAAAAATCCCCCCTTTGGACAATACAAACGAATCCGTAGGCGTGATTCATGAGACGACCGCTCCGTATACACCGCAACAAAATGGTGTAGCGGAAAGAAAGAATAGGGTGTTGAAAGAAATGGTAAACTCCATGCTTTCTTTCTCGGGATTAAGCGAGGGTTTTTGGGGAGAAGCCATGTTAACGGCTTGCTATATTCTTAATCGAGTTCCCTCGAAAAAGAATAAAATAACCCCATATGAGCTATGGTATAAGCGAAAACCAAATCTGAATTATTTTCGGATTTGGGGTTGTCGGGCAATAGTTAAAGTGCCGGAACCCAAACGTAAAACATTGGGTGAACGAGGTTTTATAGAGTCAACGAAATATAGGTTGAAAATAGTAAACAAATGGATCCCACCGAAACTCTAAATTATCAACCGTAACTTTTCTACACACTTGGATGATACTAGACTCCACAAGAAATATTGCATATAAAAATTTTGGAGGGAAAATTGTTAGAGAACAAAATTTGGATTTAGCTGTTTTAAACTCAAACTATTACCATGTTCACATGGTCACATGAGACCATATTGGTATGGTCACGTAGTACCATATTCATATGGCTACATGGTACCATGTTCACATGGTTACATGGTGTCATGGTACCATGGTATCATTTATTTTCATGGAATTAAGAGTATACTAAAGAAGGAAGCGTTTGACGAAGTACTTTTTTATTTGGAGGAATTGACATCATCGAGTTCATGACTTGAAAATTCGTTCGACAAAGTCTTCTAAGAAGAAGAAGAAGGGAAAAGGTCTGATAAATGAAGAAAGCAAAATTTTTCAACCCAAATTTTTTACCTTCCAATATTTTTTCACCTCATATGTTCAAATATAAAATAAACATAAGACATAATATCATAATAATAAAATTTTGTAGGTTTATAATAAACAAACAAAATGTCATAACAAAAAGAAATAAGTTCATAACATAAATAAGTTCTTAATTCTACTTTTGAACATTTCTATTGACAAAATTGGCTTCAACATCAACCCAATAATCATCTTCGTCGGCATCTTCAATAGAGACCGAAAACCAAATGCAAATTGCGGAGTTAGACGAACACGTGGTAGACTACTTCTTTTTTTTGTGAGATTTGTTGGATTTTGGAAATCTTTGATGTTGAGTTAAAGTATTAGGGTTAAGATTTGACAGATAGAAACTTAGGGTTGCATTTTTAAAATTTCTGGGATTTAAAAATAAATTTTGGATTTAAAATTAAGTTATCAATTGTAATGTAAAATTTCGAGTTAATTTGGGTTACAAGGATGTATGGGTCACATGGTCACATGATCAATTATATGTTGATTTAGATCACATAATTGTACGGTCACAAGGTAAAAAATATCACAGTTCACAGGATGATTTAGGTCACGCGTGATAATACGTCACAGAGTGAATTATGTCACATGGTCACAGATCACAAGGTCACAAGATAATAGGTGGCATGGTCACAAGTGACTTGGTTACGTGGTCTCAGGTGACATGATGTCATCAATTTGTTTTGTTTTGCAGTTGCCTTTTATATATAAAATAAACAAGATTGACATTAAATCAAAGGTACACACTAAAAGACATGGTAACTTGGTCACAGATTGACATGGTCACATGGTACCATATTAACATGGTCACATGGTACCATATTAACATGGTCACATGGTACCATGTTCACATGGCCACATGGTACCATGTTCACATGGCCACATGGTACCATGTTCACATGGCCACATGGTACCATGTTCACATGGCCACATGGTACTGTGGTATCATGGCCACATGGTACCATGTTCACATGGTCACATGGTACCATGTACACATGATCACATAGTGTCATGGTACTGTGGTATCATGGTACCATCTATTTTCATGGAATTAAGAGTATACTAAAGAAGGAAGCATCTGACGAAACATTTCTTTTTTATTTGGAGGAATTGATGTCATCGAGTTCATGACTTGGAAATTCGTTCGACAAAGTCTTCTAAGAAGAAGAAAAAGGGAAAAAGTTTGATAAATGAAGAAGAAGTAGAAGATGAGCGAGGAAAAGAAGACGAAGAACAACAAGGACAAGAACAAGAAGGACAAGAAAAACAAGAATTATATGTGATGACAATGCCACCAAGATGCGTGAGCAGTTGACAGCCGTCATATTTGTCAATAGAAATGTGCAAAAGTAGAATTAAGAACTTATTTATGTTATGAACTTATTTCTTTTTGTTATGACATTTTGTTTGTTTATTATAAACCTACAAAATTTTATTATTATGATATTATGTCTTATGTTTATTTTATATTTGAACATATGAGGTGAAAAATATTGGAAGGTAAAAAATTTGGGTTGAAAAATTTTGAAGAGAAAAAAATTTGGGCTAAAAAATTTTGGAGGAAAAAAATGGGTTAAAAAATATTGGAGGGTAAAAAATATGGGTTGAAATGTTGGGTCCCACCGAAATTAGTGTTGAATTGTCAACCGTAACTTTTTTGCATACTTGGGTTACACTGGACCCCACCAGGAATATTACATGTTCAAACTGGGACCCGCAATATTTCGGTCACAATGGGTCACAATTGGTCACAAGGTCGATTTAGTGGATTCTTTCAAATGAATCGATCTGATTGTCATCACATCTTCCATATGCACCATTTTGAACTATATTAAACTATAATAATTGAATTATTCGAATTTTGTGTGCAAAAGTAGTTCTCACAAATGTGATACATTAGTGTTCATAGTCTTTTATGAAGAATTTTGACAATTTTAGTCTTTTTGTATTACAAACTCGTTTTAACGTTTTGTAATTTTGTCAACATAATATTTGTATTCCTTATACCTTATAATAACAGACCAAAGCTTGGAAATTACGTTTTTACATGTATTTACCTTCGTCACTTGGTCACAGGTCACATCCGGTCACAATGGTCACATAGTGTAAAATTGACATTGGTCACATTGGTCACATGCTGGTCACATGGGACCCAACCACTACTCATATGAGATAATTTATTTACTGTTTTTTAATATGTAGAATGAAACCAAAGTATTATAACGTATTATTTTAACACACTATTATACAAAGATCTTAATGTTCTAGTGTACAAAGACAATATAACATTATTATACAATTTATATTTATTTATTCATTCAAAATTAGGGTTTCTCTCAAACTTTGTTGATGTTGATGCTCCTGTTGCGACATGAGATTATATTTTCTTACCACTCCAATGTTTCGAGTTTAAGATCAATGTCGTACGCAACTTCCAATTACAGCCAGATCCAACAAATTTGTATCTTATTTTCTATAATTCTAATTCGAACAAGTTCACTGTTTCCTTTAATAGTTGGCAAATAACTCAACTTGATCTTCGTTTTATCTTTGTCCGACTTCATCTCGACACAT
>NW_010970398.1:451880-463126 GCF_000463585.1 Tarenaya hassleriana | reverse complement strand
TGATTTGCTCCTCAAACGTTGCCCAAAACAGAAAAATCCGAGAAAGAAGATGAACAGTAAAAGATGGAGAAGAAGTAGCAAGTTTCTTCACCAAAAAGGCTCACAAATCTCTCAAGATCAATTAGATTTCGTATATCCACATTCTCTGACGTTTTTGGCTTTTAAAAACACCAGAGACATGATCAAAAGTTGTATCCATTTAGTAGTTTTCATGCGAAAGGCCGCATTTGTTCATATTACAGACATTTAACACGGCCCGTGTCGAATCTGACACGGCCGTGTTGCACCTAACACGGTCCGTGTTGCACCTTAACACGGTCCGTGTCAAATGTCTGAGAAAAACAACATTTTCTCAGAGAATTAACACGGCCCGTGTTGAACCTAAACACGGTCCGTGTCAAATGTCTGAGAAAAACAACATTTTCTCAGAGAATTAACACGGCCCGTGTTGAACCTAACACGGCCGTGTTTGTAATTAACACGGCCGTGTTACATGCCCGTGCAGAATTTCTGCAATTAAATTTCACTACTAAACACAAGTATATACTTTACAAAATACATGTAAATACTTTACCAATTCATACTATATCATTTACGAATATATAACTCCTCCACCATATCCGTAATACATATGAATATGAATCACATGAGAGATTTATTAAATCCATCAATTTACTCTAAAATAAACAACAGGGGATTCAAGTGGACTTGAGAATTCTGTTTTGTGGTTGGAGCCCTACAAACATGAATCAACTCTTTTTCGAATGTCATGTTATTAGAGATCTGTTCACATGGACTATGACGAAATGGGGTTCTTCTCCTGCGCAAACTACTTGGATGGGAACTATAGACTGATTGCTAGGGAGATGGGGTTGCAAAAACATATTACTAGGTGGACAACTAATATGGAAAATTGTGGTTTACATCATCTGGATGGAGCGAAATGCGTGGCTGGATATGGGACACTACAAGGACCCCTCGATTATTCGCCGAGACATCGATAATTGTTTCCGCAATAAGATGGCGACCATTAGACATTCAAACAATCTAATGGCAAGTTGTTTACTACAAATATGGTTCTCCTCCCCTTGATCAAGCGCTTCACTGAATAGTCAGTTGCTTAATTAGATCTCTTGCTTTACTACACATGTTTTTCTTCGTCAGAGGATAGATTAATTTTGTAAGCCTTCAAGGTTATTACGTTTCTAACTTTTGTAGAGTGACCAAACTCTTGTATTCCTTACTTCATATATATATAAATACATGCACCTTTTAACAAAAAAAAATAAAAGTATTGTAGTCGTTACCCTTCCTTATCTTCTGACGGAGAAGCAAACAAAGAAGAAGAATGGAGATTTTAGGGTTTTTTTCTAAATTTTTTAATCAAAACGATCCGGTTATTAAATTGTTATTCAATTAAACCGATTTGTACAATATGGCTTATGACATGGATGTTTATTAGAATTTTTAAATACTGAGTCATCACGTTTTTATTTGATTCCGTTATACTATTAAACGTCGTCAACAATAGATGGTTTATTTGCTAATAAATCAAAAGTTTAGGTATTTATATAAGATTTTTAAAAAGTTCAAGTATTTATATGAAAATTTTATAGTTTAGGTATTTATTTGAAATTTTTATAAAAGTTTAGATATTTATATACGATTTTTTTTTTTTATAAATCTTATATACTTTTTTTTGTTTTTTTACCAAAGGTGGTATTCCTATATACCTTAGAAGAGAAGGATTGTGTTTCCCCTAATTTTAGAAAGTGATATATCAAATTTGCGAGAGAATATTTGGATCATGATATCATATTGACTATAATAGTTTAAAGAGCGTGAGAGAAGAATATTCAAATAACATATAATATAAAATATCATCATGATCATATTATCATATAAAACAACAAAATCTAAATTCATGTTATAATTTGTTTTAACATGAAATTAACAAATAAAATGACTTCGCAAGTAAATATTCTCCTCTTCAAAGTCTATAACATATAAATCTTTAAAATAATAAAACAATGACGAAACAAGTGAAAATAATAAACAATTATTAAATTAGAAATATATATATACACAAATATATATAAATGAGAATGTATAAGTGATTTGATTCGATTATATTGGGTTTTAAAAATTTATAATCAATTGATAATTTGATTCGATTTAATAACCAAAATAACCGAATCAAATGTCAACTACTACAAGATACCAGTCCATCTGATTTGGTGCGCTTGTACCAAATCCGATCGTCATAGTCTCGGTGATTAAAACCCAGATATTTTACTTATATACTAGCACATAAATATATACTAGCATATATGTTGAGAGAAAATAAACCCAGAAAGTAATAATTAAAACACAGCACCAAACCCCGAAAACATTTCATGAGATTTCCTATGCAACTAACTTTTTTCCCTTTGGGTGAAATATCTTTTAGCATTTACATATTGATGGTAAATAAAAACAACAGACTACAAGCGGAAAAAGTAAAAAGAATAAAGGAAAAGAAAAAAACGAAGAAGCAAATCTAGAAGAAGAAGTTCTAAGGCAAAGATGAAACTGAGGGCCGGTGATCTTGTCTTTCTACTTCCACATGTCTTGGAGCTGGACCGAACATGCTCAAGAACACCTGACATCAATGCATTTGAAGAAAATTTCTTTTAACACAAGAACCATGAAATTACTGATGTATTAGCTAAATAATCTCCTCAAAAAAACATTTTAGTATTTCTGAAACATGATCGACACATTAGACATAAAAAAAATCATTTTTTGAAACACAATTTGTCAAAGTAATCTCACTCAGATGTTTCTCGATTGATGTATTAGGCTCTGACGATTTTTATGATAACGTTTTAATCTTCATTACCATGATTCCTATGGTTTAAAACTAAACGATATGTGATTATAAAAAAAATAATTAACAATACGAAGTTAAATTTTTGAAACCGAGGGCGGAGCTGCAAATTTTTAAAAAATAGCGTATTTTGTTAAGATGCACAAAAATAAATTAAAATTAGCAACTGTTGTAAAATTTGTTAAAATCATATTTTTGCAATTTGGAAAATATATTTTAAATTATTTAGTTTTATGATTAAAAAATGTGTTAGTTTCCAAAAAAAATCTTTTTTATTCTGTAGGGTGTTATTTGGCTTACACTAGAAAATTTGGGGCATTAATCATTTCAAGAAAGATATTAGAAACAAGAGAGACACAAACACACGAAGGATGTTGGGAAGACTTACAGGTAAAAAGACAAGGCCGTGCAAGAAGCCAAGGAGGACTAATGCAAGATACATCTTGAAGTAGTAAACCTGCAAGACAAAACAGTTCCGGAACGAATCAGATTCAGTGAAAAGGTGATGTATTTCCGACAATGATGCGAAAGAAATATCTGGGATCGGTTAACGTTTCACAGGAAAAAAACAAACGCATACCACAAAGACCTCTGATCTTGCGAAACCGAGCACAATCACTCCAACTAACTTTGTTAGCGTGATTCCGCTGTTCACAAAATACATCAAAAGAGAGAGAGCCTCTCCCTTATTAGCCTCGGGGGAATCTTATTAAAACTTTTCTTCAGCATCGAGAAGGCTATGGCCATTCGTGAAACTGTACCTGAAAACCGAAGCTCCCATGGTAGCGAGTGCCTCTTTCATACGCTGGTTTTTGTCCCCCGAGCTTACCTGTTCATCACAGAAAATATGTCATTTTCAGCTAAAAATTCATCCACGTTGTAAAATTGACAAAGGGATGGTGGCACTGACCGAGAATGCGTGAGTTATGTGAACACAGAACTCGACAGCTATGCCAACCGACATGACAAGGTTGACAACCGAGAGTGCATTCAATTGTATATGCAAGACCGCCATTACCCCCTGTTGCGTTTCACATCATATTCACATATATAAAACTGCATTAGCAACCAAATCTATGACAGAAGCTACATGTTTTTCATGAAAAATAGACGATGAATTAACTACCAGTAGATCAATGATGATCATAGCGATGACCAGCAAAATAATTGCCGAGCTCCAAAAGCTGAGTTAAACGACGAAGAAGAAAAGGAGAAGAGAATAGAAAGGTTCAGAAGAAGAACATATTTAGAGAGAAACAAGAAGTGATGTCCATAATTTAGAAGCTTTACCTGCATGTGATGACTAAACAGACAACAAAGACGGCACCTGTAAAATCACATAGAACACTCAGAACTAAATCATGGCAAAGACCCGAGAAGGCGAAAAGAACAGCACATGTCCCTTTTGATTGGTGTGAGCGACATTTTTAGCAACTAAAGATGCGACATAGAGATGGGTGTTGTAGCTTTTACTTACCGATGGCTATGGAGAGGTTGATCAATGCCGTCTTCCATATGTCAAGATATTGCTCAAAGAACATGTAAAATACTGAATATGGAAAGATCTCCATCTGAAAATAAAATTCACACATTAATCAGTTAGAGAGGCCCATTAAGAATTTTTTTCCAGAAAGCTTCAATGGCAGTTGATGAATTCCGTGATGATGAGGTTATTTAAGCAGAGATTTGAGAGGGAAGATATAGAAGGAAAGATGGTAATACAAAAGAAGTTTCTGGCTTTCATTTTTTTTTCTTAACTCATTACCTTCAAAGAACGGGAAACTTTTGAACTAAAATCTCGAGCAGCTCTCATGGAATTGACGTAGTCAGACTGCATAAACGTTTCACAATATAAAACACCATGACAAAAGAGAGTCTTGTATGAATAAGGCACATGAGAGTTATAATAATAAATTACCTGCTTGTTGAGGGGCGTGTGATATGTGCGGAATGATGAGGCTTGGATTATTTCTGATTCATAACCTGATAAGGAAAGAAAACAAGCTATTACAGAGCTCCAGTTTCCATACAATGGCAGACAAATGGAAGAAGGAGAAAGAAAAGAAAACAAAGATGGAGTGAAGACCTTGTAAATCAACACTGTCAGAATAAGCACCACGCCCTCCTTTAGCACAATCGGCAGAGGGAAGAGCATTGAGGAACCAAGGAAGTTTCTCCTTGAATTGCTTTGTGGAGGGACGATCATTACTCAGATCCGCATGACGGAAGCACTGTTGACAACCGTAAAAAATTGAAAACCCAACCCAGTTAAAATTTTCCCGAGAATGAACTGATTCCATCACATCATCGTGTGTAGATTACCGTGGTGCAATCTTTGCATACTTCACTCAGACCACAAGTGGTTTGATCTGGAGAGCAACAAGGAGGCTAAACAAGCAACACAATCAAAAGGGGATTCAGCATTAGTATCTTCTTGAGTTGCAGCATAAATTTTGAAGTTGACGACTTTATGATGGGTACCTGATCATCAGGAGGGCAAAAGGTCCCATTTGTGAATTTTCTGCAACAGCCAAATGCTTCAGGGGATATCCACACAAGAAAGTCATCGATCCAGGAAGCAGCTGGCTTTGCTATGTAGCTTACTTCTGGTGTCAATGAAGCTCTTGAAATCTACAAGCACCCAGAGAAATTCATAAATGAAAACTACAAGAACAGGTGGCTATTCGATAAATCAACAAACTTGAAGCAGAAAGAGAATTGGCCAAAAGAAAACTTAGCGAACTGAAACATCTAACTAGCTAGAGGAAGGGAAATCAACCGAGATAGTGCATCAAGCTGTTCGCAAGGGGTTAAAACACTTGGAATGAACGAGGGCATGCAGGTCAAAGAGAGGAGGAGGTTGTGGGGAAGACAAATAAAATCACCTCATTTTTCCGAATCATTTGATGGAACACGTTTAGAGAGATTGTGGTAGATAGTGATATGGATTCCAGATTCAGTGCAGGATTAAATTGGCCAACTCACTATCATATTATAAACATCTTGAAACTCCTTGGAACTCGTTTCATGAAATTAGGAGACAGATTTCTCTCCTTCAGGCATACATGCACGTGAGAGGATGACAAAGCAAAAACAAAACATCTAAAATGGAAGAAAAAATGTCCAAAGAAAGCTAAAAAAGATACATCTAACAATTCTGGCACAATAGGAACAAGATCAGAACAGATACAGGCAGCTAAATACCTCATTTAAAAGAGAATTGGAATCGCACTGGCTAATGGAACAGAGTTGATTAGTCTGTACTGATTCTGAGCTGAGACATGGAGAAAAGCAAGTGTCAGAATTAAGTTGAACAAAATTATTTCATTCCAACTCTTAACAGAAACCATCGAGAGAGCAAGCAATAATATATGATACCTGTAATTATAATTCTTCACAACAAAGTATACAGGTGGACCTATCCTAAGATACGCAGAAACATTGTTGAAATACCCCTAAACGAAAAAGAAGCAAAGTCATTAGATACCGTAGACATGATGAACTGTTGCATCAGTAAGATTTTCAAAGTTAAACCTGAAGATATGAGTCCTGAGGAAGGACAATCTGTTGCTCCAACCCAGGCTCGATGCGAGTGGACAACGCCTACACGTTTTGCAGACACAGGAAATATGAGATAATAGCTTCAAACAGCTGAATGGATAGTATACAGATTTTAACAGGTCAAAAAATGGACCAACTCACGATTCCAGCCAATGCTAAGCCGATAAAGAAGGCAATAACCACTATTTTTACGGCCCAATGGCTCAGAACGGGTGCATGGACTTCCTGAAAGTAGATAATGAAGCTTCAAAGTTACTATACATTTGTCACAGATTAAGAAACTACAGGAGTAAAAATTATGTAGCCACTTTACTGGAGTGTTTGCAAATGAAAATTGAAGTACCTTCATATATCGAGTCAAAAGACCAGCTTTCCTGTGACTAACCCCTGAGACCGACACGAGACCAATCAATTGAGCTTTTTAGCAAGAGAAAAATCTCTACAACGAGTAAAGGTTAAACAGAAAAACAAAACCCGAAATGTAATTTAACGTTTGTCAACACCATCTGAAGACTGAGATGTCTTAATGCAGGGGAAACAATCAACACGCTTATCCTCCGCCCGAAGGAAGTCGAAAACTATCAATGCAACAAAAGCAGTGACCTGTAGGAGAAAGTCCAAAAGGACAGCAAGTGCTGCGACCAAAAAAAGCAAAAGTAATGTTATAAAACAGAAGCAACATAGTCAAGGGGTTCAAATAAATATGTAACATATACTGATTACTGACCGGCAAACATGGAGAACACTCGAACAGCTGGCATTCTAATAAAAGCACCGACCGCAAATGCTAAAATTTCAGCTAAACTAGCAAGAGTAATCGATGGTCCAACTGCCATAAGGGCATTGCTTATTCGTCTTTCCAAAGGCAACTCTTGCTCTTGCCTCTTAACGGCATGCACCAATATGCACATGTTATCGACACCAACCTGACATTAAACAATTCATGCAGAAAAAATGGAAACATTAAGGAAGCGTTCAAGAACTTTGACTCTCAGATTAGGTAGCAGTGGATGTTGGAAGCATGGGCATAAGACTTACAGCCAAAACAAGGAAGGGTATAACTTCCATGATAATAAGAGTAGACTTCACCCCGATAGCACTGAAAAATCCCACAGAACCGAGAACAGAGAGCATTACAAGCAGAACACCAGATAGGCCAAGCAGAACCTGAAACACAGGAAGTTGCGTATCATAACAGAGTAAAAGGTCATGAACACTATATTCTATGCGCGAGAAACCGTAAATCACGATCATACCTTAGATGTTATGTAAAAGGAATTCAAGCGAGGTGGATCACCGAGAGTAAGGGAGATATAGGCAAACATCACAAGATAGCTAATCTGAAATTTAAAAAAAAAAAACAAATAAAAGAAATGAATGAAGGACATAAAAAACAGCAAACTAAATCAAAACAAATCTATGTCAAGTCTTTTAAACAAGATGTTTAATCAAATAAGATAACAGAGACTGAAAATAAGGAAACTCACTGCTATAGTTATGATATCTGCTGTACTCTCTCTTTTCAGTTCTTCCTCAATGGAGCTTTCCGAAGAGAAAGAAAATGTTAAGTTTTTAGATTTAGCCATCGGCAATAATTCATCCTGTCACATAAAGCATATTGTAACTGACCTATTGGACAAGAATGGCATGAAAACCAAGACACGAGAGAGTATTAATATGAAAATATTTCATTTTATTACGAAATTCCAACCTTGGCCAACTGGATAAAGGCTTTCTCCCATGCCACTGCTTTTTCAGTTCTATTACCTTCGTTGTCGACGGCATTGTCAACAGGATAAGTCACAAGAAATGCAGATGCCTGTCTTAAACATGCCGATAAGTGGGTATTAGATACTCAAATAATTTTTTTTCGTCTACCTGGTTAACCTAGCAAATCGTAAGATAATACCTCGTCAAAATTGTTGCCTGAGAAACCTCCCAATGCAGTGCTCGGATCAAGGGGGCCCTTAAATGCACTCAAACATGAATCCGTCGAGGTGTAATGCTGAGGGAAAATGATAAATGCATATTAATAATATAGTCAGCTAGCAGGGAAAAGGGCATAATAAAGAAAAAAAATAGAAATGGAAAATAGACCAAAATAATGGACAACTTATAGAATCATCATGATCTTAAAGTAAAATAGATGAAATATAAGAGCATATTTTTACTAGATAGATACCTCAAAGCAATATTTGACATGATCCACACCTCCAAATTCGTCGTAATTTTCTGGTTTCATTTTGAAGTACTGCTCCAAAAGCAAGAAAATTCAACAAATAACATTATGACCGATATAGAAATACTCAGTAGATAGTACATCATCTATTATAACCGAGGCAGAAAGAAAGCAACCTGCAGAATACTTTGTGTGGCGCAATCCTCTCCAAGTGGTTTCATGCAAATATTCGTCAGAGAAACCATTGATCCGGAGTAATTGGCTCGGAGACCATCGACCTACCACATATCAAACAGTGTTTCACATTTCCGGTACATGAAAAAGTAACGAGTCTTAACTTCCACAGGTAAACCAGATGCTTGTAAATAAATATTGGCGAAATGAGAAACCGGATACCTTCTTTTGTATGTCAAAAAGCAACTTAATATTTTCTTCTGTCAAAATTGGTGGCGCCTTGCCATTAGGAGAATTTGGAACTGTTGCTAATATCAGCTGCAGAATTGCCAAGAATCAGCATTTTTGTACAATGAGTCCAATAGGTTAAAAGAAAAGGTTGTGGAGGGAGAGGGAGGGAAAATCCTGATTTCACAATTATTGCAATCATGAAGCAAAGTGAAAAAAAAAATCTATTGAGGGTTGATTAAGACCACTTTAGATATTTGGATAAGGGATGTCTATGGTCCCATTTCAATAAACATGAAATTGGTTGATAGTTTAACTGTAGAGACCACCCTCTTGGAAAATGAAGTAAAGCATTACAGATAAAAGATAAATTGCAATATTTAAAACACATATGAACAGACTTTACATAAATATATCTTATAAGTAATAACGCTGCGCAAAATCACTAGGAAATCAGACAAAATGATAACATGTGCCAACCTGTTCGATTCTGTAGAAAGGAGCTAGATGGATGTCAAAGAATTGTTTTTCTTCGAAGGCTCTGCTTCCCGGACCTACCCATAACTGGAACACAAGGGGAAAAAACAATTTATACGGACATTGACAATAATCCGATAAGGTTCCATTTCCACAACACGTAACATGTAATTAGAATGTAATTAGACCAAGACGATAATAGTTGAAAAGGAACATATTCAGATAGCTACCTTGTCAGGCCGCGTCTCCACTTTGAAGCGAACCAGACCGATGCAAAGTAGAAGAACTACCGAAACTGAGGAACACAAAACAAGAGTTGGGTGTCTTGCCACCCAAACTCCATAGTTCCTGGTGAAAAAAAAAACATATTTTGCAATCATGTCAGCCACCTACTAGGAAGCAGCCGCTAAGCAATTGACTGTTGTAAAACTGGTAATAACCCATAGAAGTTGGCCATGTATCCTTGAACTGTTGACAGCTGAGCCCAGTTTCGTTGAGGAGTATTTTGCAGCATCTGAAATGGCCGAAAGAAAACAAAGGAGAGTTAGCAAACATCTCTACCATCAAATAAATCGGTCAAATTCGAATTGAATGTATGTAACAAAAGCCATTCAGTAGAGAAACCTGCATATGGACAGTATCTGCTTTCTGCGGATTAACAGAACTTTGGCCTCCACCAGCTTCTGCAGTCGACAACGGTCTCATTCTGAAGCTCTTCTTCTTCTCCCTTATACGGTGAAACAAACCACCTCCAAGGAACAGCGAAACCAAAACGATATACAGAATGGCTAAAGAGAAATCAACGCATTTTGCCTGCATGATAAAACCGCCAAACCCATGTTAAACTAACCTTACAAATCATCAGCATACTACGTTTATTATGCAAAAGGCGGAATTTACCTGGAGAGATCCTACAAAGCGTAAATTGACTGAAGGAGATTCCGCTGTTCTATGGCATAGACCAGGAATGCTTTCTTTGAGTAGGAGGTGCAACAGTACTGGAGCAAGCAGGGGCAGAAGGGCAATCACCACAAGAACATCCAAGAGAATTGTCAGCACACGAATAAGTAGACACATTCATAGGCCTCATTCCAGATGATTCAAGAGGCGTTGGTAGAAAATTGATTGCATAAGGTGAACCCGGTACGTCAGGAGCAGCTTTCTGCCCCATAAAGGCAAACCACTCTGCAAGAACAGGTAATAATATACTGAGATTATTTCCCTGACAAAGTCTGTTAAACGCATCAAACTAAAATGTGAGCTTGGATACCCTTAAAGTCCTTTGCCCCTGCGCCGATAAATTCCAAAGCCCGACTGTTCGAGCTACCGAATTTCACATCCTTGCAAGATTGGTACAGCCCTTGCCCAAAGGCATCAGTTATATAGTACTCAATGGCATCCACAGTGGAATTAATCTTGACCTGCAAACCAAAACGCAGCATCCTCACGAGTTTGCTCCAAAATAAGAGACAAAAAATGAGATTTCTCCAAATATTTACCTTAGCAACAGAAGTGACATTGATGAACAGACTCTGATCTGGAGAGCAAGTAAGCTCGCAGAAAACGTTCAGAAAGTTCCTCAAACATGCTGGACAACTTACGACAAACGGTATCGCCTGCCAAAAACATCGGATTCAGGAAATTTTTTCGATTGGGACAGCAGAAAAATATGGAAAACCGAATCCAACAACAAAAGGGTTCCATCAATCATCCAAAAGGATTCCTTTTTTTTGTTCTCACTCACCTGCTGAACTTGTG
>NW_010970398.1:434187-451833 GCF_000463585.1 Tarenaya hassleriana | reverse complement strand
GCTGAACTTGTGTGCGTAGTGTATCGAATTGGGTTTCTGTACAGCAAACGTTGCCCGTGATCGTCGGGCACAAGCTTTGTATCTTGGAAGATAGCAAATCATCAGGCTGAAAATCACCAAGACCGCAACTAAATTAAAACCCCCAAAAAAAAAACAAATCCATATTCCCCCCGTGTTTTCGGCAATCCCCACGCGAATCTCCTTTTACCTTCACGGCGGGGGTGTTGAAGGGGCAATTTAGTAATTTTCCGTCAGCGCGTGCTCCACAGATATTATACATGGCGCAATATCCAGCGGCATGCTTTACTCCTTTCGAAGGTGAGCTCTGTGCTCCGACTCCGCAGAGGGTTAACAAAATCTGCATCAACAAATCGACGAAAACCCGTCAAAATTCACGGAGATTCGGAATTATACAGATCGAACTCGGAATTGCCGGATTCTGGATCAGTCTACGGTTGGATTAGAAACTCGGAAAGGGAAACGTAGAAGCTCGTGAATCTCAGAGTTTTGCTCTTCGCTGATACAAATTCGAATCGGAAATCATTAAACAGAGAAAACATAGAAGAAAAGCAAAAGTCTCTCGTCTCGAATCGAGATCGGAGAAAACCAATTTCAAAATCACAGCAGCGATGTGCTCGACCTAAAACAAATATCAGGAATTAAAAAAAACACAAAATCAATAAGAGAAGATTGGAGAAAGAGAACCGACCGAGAACAAAAATGTGGGACAAAACAAAGGTGATGCATAAAAAACACACACAGAGAGAGAGAGAGAGAGGCCTTTCCTGGAGAGTCGAAACCAGAAGAAGCCATGGAATCCTCATTTCTCCTGTTCGTCGATATTGTCTCCTTTTCCTCGAGAAAGAACTCGAATCAAAGCAGTTGTCTACTGAGTTTTCTTCTCAGTCTCTCATGGGAACAACAAAAATGGCGACGGAAAAAAAATTCGAATTAAAAAAAAAAAAGTATTGGAGAAGAGAGGAGGAACAGCCACAATGATCCGTTTCGGGTTCGAGGGGAGAGAGTCAAACGGCGACTGTTTTTATAGTTACATAAAAATATACTACTGCGTGGAACAGCTCAGAGAGAAAACATACCAGCTGATTTTAATATTTACTGTTTTACCCTCGCTTTCGGCTTCTGTCCCCTTCGCGTCTTGGCCCACGTGGTTTCCCACAGAATTAAAAGAGGGTGTTTTTGTATTTTTACATAGATTTCCCCGGAATTAGATGGATTTTTTTTTTGTTTCTGCACGGAAAATAAACATTTTTGAAAACCCATATTTTCTAAAAAGTTTTAAGATACTTTTATTTTTATCAAAATCTAATTGTTGGATTTTGATCTGTAAAGATAGAAATTAAGGTAATTCAAAATTAAATACGAATCTACGTACATAATTAATTTTTTTAACATTTATCATTTGGGATATATAGCAAAAAAAAAAAATTGTCGTACAAGGTTATAAAATGCGGGTGCACAAAAGACCTTTTTTTTTGCATTTTGTATCTCTTTAAATATATATACTTAAATAATTAAATATGAATCCCTGATAAGGAATTAATTCTGTAAAAACATAAAAAGAAAGGAATCTTGAAAATTGATGGGTGGTGGTTTGCGGTTAAGAGTATATATATAATAATGGCATCAATTAATATCATGAAAAGTAACGCGCTTATTTTGACACATTTTACGCATCACATTCTTTTGTTTTGTTTGTGGATTTAATTTAATTAAATATTTAGTAATTTATATTCATAATTTATCTGTTAAGAATAATTAAAAAATATAATATTACCTAAATAAATTTACTAAATATTAGGCATTCTAGTAGATATGTGCGTATTTTAAGGGAACTAAGATGGTTTTTATTTAAATATAAAAATGTACCAGATAATTATCATATTATATGTTAATTTGTTCAAATTAAAATCTTGATATATATATATATATATAACAAAAACAAACTAAATGTCATTCTATTAACAATAAAAACATATAATTCTTAATTATTTATCTACCTACAAAATTGTAATTATGTATATGTAAAAGAAAATATTTACAAATATTAAATTTAAAAAAAAAAGCTATTTAAAAGTTAATTGTTCATAAATCTAAATAATTTTTTAAAAATATTTTAGAACATTTAATTTAAAAATAAGTATTTAAAATGTCAATCATTAATAAAAACATATTTCTAATTTCATAAAAACATATTTTTTATTAAGTTAAACAAGACACACAAACCTTACTTTAAAAAATCATGGAATGTTGATGATTCTTATTTTTAAAATTTTAAGCAAATAAAAAAATAATCTTTAAAAATACATGAAAAATCGTCAACTTTTAAATATATATATATATATATTATGTAAAATTTTAGTTTTCACAATCAATTCCCTAGTTTATAAAAACATTCACAAAATATACATTTTTATTAATTTATCTATTTAATTCATTTATAATATTACTTTGTTATTATAAATATTTGTAACAAAAAGTTGAAGTAGATATATTTATAAATGTAATGATTTTATATTCTTATAAAATTAAAAACTTATCTGGATTTATATCAATAGTTAAACTAATATTTTTTAAGTTAAGGAGATTTTTATGTTTGAATGTACATAGTTTGTAAATAAACATATATGTTTTTGTAAATACGTGTTTTTGTACGAGATTGACTATGGACCACCACCTTTATAGCTTATTTATTACTATTATGTTTTCTAGGCAATTATTATTTCAACAATTTTTGTAAACTAACAACGACGTTTTCCTTTCTGTTTTTGGATGGAAGCAAGACAAAGTTTTTTTTTCAATGGCAATTAAATGCGACTCTAATAAATTTCTGACGAACAACGGCACTTGTCACGTACCACAAAAAACATATATACACACACATTTTTTTTTGTAATTATATACGTATAATTATGTAATTGTATAGTTTTTAAACATGAATTTTAATAATGAGCCTTTAATATACAAATGTAATTTTTTTTTTTGTTTTTTTCACTTATGGGAATTAAATTTCATTTTACTTCTTTAAAGTTTCAATTATATAAAATCACAACTAAAAAATCAAGTTATTTGAACCAATCAAATGTTATAGAAAGTAAGATTATGGATGTCAAACTAGTCAATTCGGCTCATCTAATCACGAGTTGGCTCGTTTTGGGTTCAACCTTGTTTTTTAATGAGTCAAAAAATTATTGACTGAGTTCGATTTACGAATTTTATAAATTAAATGAGCCATTTCAAGTTAGAGATATATATAATATTTTTTATTTATATTTATTTTTAATTTGAGAGATTATAATAAGAGTTAAAATTTTGAATTTGTAAAATTATGAAAAACTAAATCTTAAGTTTTTCGCTTACAAATTCATTAATAAATTTATAAAATATATCATTATAATTCTAAAATTTTTATTAAAATGTCAAAACATTTATCAAATTATTAGTGTGATATATAATGTATGACCATGATGACTTTGTGTAATCATAATAAATTTAACGTTATAACCAATATGATTATCTTATAACCATAAAGTTAAAATACAAATGGAGAATATTTTTGATAATGTCCTTTCCAAAAATTTTTTTTTCTTTGTTGAACACAAATAATTTTAATAATATTTAATTTTAACATCAGCATGTTCATGAGATCATAACATAAATAAAAACAATCAATTAGTTTATAAAATCTAAAATGTAGATTAATTTGGATTTTTTGAAAAATATTTAAATCATTTGCATATAATTGCGTGTGTTTTTTAAACCGAAATCAAGTCAATCGGTAAAAAATGATAAATTTATTAACATGATTGAGGCCAAAGAGCATGCTCTCATAATTTTTTCTTTCTTCTATAACTTTATGAAAAAAAATTATTACATGAGTATTTTTTTCTTCATTATTTTTTTTATTGTAAAATTGTTCAACCTTTTTTCCTATTTAGCTTCCACGCTCCAAAAACCCACTTAAAACTGCAATTAAACTCCGTCGGGGCAAAAAACACCTATTTTTTCGACTTAAATACATACAAATAAATAAATAAATAAAAAGAATTTAAATTAGAATTTATTTATGTTAATAATGGCGTGCAATATATGTTACTTTCGAGGCGTAAAAACCCACATAAATCCGTAACGAAAATAATAAGGAAACTTAGAAAAATTGTGCACATGTGGGCATGCCATTCCAATTTCCACCACGTCATATGCACAAACAACGTGCCACGTGGCATGGTGAGCCGTGTTGGACCCCGTCCTTTTCAACTGCGAATACATTCACTTCAGTCGCCGTTTTATCATCACGTGGCACCGTCATTCGGGTTGATTTTTTTCCAGAATTATATAATTTTTTTTGGAGCAGTTGTCAAAATATACCCAAATAAAAACGAAATTTACAAAATATCTCATAAAAAAATAACTTTTATATATTATATTTTTTTTTTCTAAATACTCAAATTATCTTTTACAGTATTTCTCTACGATTGTGTGATAATCTATCTTTTAAAAATCAGTAAATTTTGCTATTTGATCTTTTTTTTCCTTCAATATTTTTTTCTATCTCCTCTATTTCTTATATAATTTATCTAATCTATTCAAATACTCTTCTCGTTGATTTTTTCTGTGATATTCTGATAATTTTTTTGCATGCACATAAGGTGTTTGATGAAATGTCTTTACTAAAAAACTGCGGCCGATGACATGCGATCTGTAAAAAATGACATGCACTATACGTTAAATGACCTACGGTCTGGCAGATGATCTGTGATATGCCGTAAATGACCTACGGTTTGCGGCAGGTCACTTGGTCTACGGCAGGTCACTTGTGGCACCTAGAGTTCAACTGCGGCACCTGTGGCACATGCGACCTGCGTCACCTGCGGTAGGTCATCTGCGGTACCAGCGGTACATGCGGTCTGCGGCAGATCATTTGGTATGCGGAAGGTCACTTGCGGCACCTGCCAGGTTAACTGCGGTACCTGCGGCATGTCGCACCTGCGACTTGCGACCTGCGGCCTGCGACTATGATTTCACTACGACCAGGTAACTACGACTACGACCAGATAATTGCGATCATAATTTCACTACGAACATATAACTATGACTACGACCAAATAATTACGACCGTGATTTAACTACGACCATATAACTACGACTACGACCAGATAATTGCGATCCTGATTTCACTACGACTATATAATTACGACTACGACCAGATAATTGCGACCGTGATTTCACTACGACTACGATTAGATAATTGCGACCGTGATTTCACTACGACTACGACCAGATAATTACGACCATGATTATACTACGAACATAATACAAATACGACTAGATAATTAATGATAACTACGACCGTTGGACATAATGCAAATGCGACCGAATAATTAACGATAACAAGGACCATGTCCATTTACCTATTCTCTCGATCCTTTTGCTGGTTGGACAAAATCTTCTCGTCTATATCTCTCTGGGATTATGTGATAATCTGTCTTTTAGAAATCAGTGCGTTTTGAGATTTGTCATTCTCTTTTATCTAATATTTTCTCTATTTTCTCTATTTCTTACAGTTTATCTCATCTAATCAAATATTCTTTTGGTTTTCTGTGGTATTCATATGATTATTTTATTTTCTACACACAAGGTGTTTGATAAAATTCCTGAAACAGAAAATGAGGACAGGTTCCAGTATGTGACCTGCGGCCTACGGCATCTGCGGCCCACGGCTGCGGCTTATCGCACCTGCGACCTGCGGCTTGCGACCAGATAACTACGACCGTGATTGGACTACGAACATAATGCAAATACGACTAGATAATTAACGATAACTACGATCATTCAACATAATGCAAACGCGATCAAATATTTAACGGTAACAACGACCATGTCCATTTATCTATTCTCTCGATCCTTTTGCTGGTTGGACCAAATCTTCTCATCTATATCTCTCTGCGATTATGTGATAATCTGTCTTTTAGAAATCAGTGCATTTTGAGATTTGTCCTTCTATTTTCTCTAATATTTTCTCTATTTTCTCTATTTCTTACAGTTTATCTCATCTAATCAAATATTCTTTTGTTTTTCTATGGTATTCATATGATCATTTTCTTTTTTGCACACAAGGTGTTTGATGAAATTTCTGAAACAGAAAACGATGGCAGGTCACTTGCGACATGTGGCAGGTCACCTGTGACATGTCACAGACTCACAGGTGACTTGCGATATGCGGCAGGTCACCTGCGATATGCAGTAGGTGACCTACTGACCTGCTGACTTGATGGCGTAATGACCTGCTGACCTGCAAGTGTTTTTTTACGAAACCCATGCAAATGTTTTTCTATACTTATATAAGAAAACAAAATCTATATAACTGTTTTTTCATATATGTGGAGGAAAACAAAATTCATACAAGTGTTTTTTTTATAAATGAAGGAAATCTGCAGGTTGTAATAATATAGTAGGGTATGATGGTCATTTTAACTTAAAAAAGTATAGAATACAAAGATTACAATAGTAGAAGTATAGAATGTAAAGACGTTTTTTGGTACATTTATGCAAATTTTCCCTATTTTTTTAATGATAGCATATATTGTTTATTATTTATTTTATATATACTTATAAATTATGATTTATCAAATAATAGATTAATTTGACTAATAGAAAAATTACCGAATTTTGAGATAAATAGCATATTAATACCGAATTTTTCGAACTCTCAAAATACATATAAATTTATCGATTTTGATAAAATAAAATATTGAACTTTTAATTTTAAATTAAAAAAAAAAAGATGATCGACGTCATAAAAAAATTCAAAAAATTTAATATTAATACTATAGTTATTTCAAAATTTGATACTTTTTTTTTGTTTCTCTTGAGATTATTTCTGAACCCTTTTCCATATATGACAAGTTTAATGTTTCTGAACATTTTCCCCCAAATCTTTTCGATCTTAGTGAAAGGAATTTCCATCTCACCGAATATAAAAATGGTCATTCTAATACAACAATTCCAAACTTATAAAAATGATATAAAAAGGGTCATTCTAATATGCATTTTATTTTTATATGTTATTGGAAGATATGCGAGATACTAACAAGTTGTGAAAGCCTGAAAAAAATGTGATTGCAAAATACTGGTGTCGAGTATATAAAACCTAGGAAAATCAGAGAAGAATCTAGAAGAGATAACAACTATACATGGCAAGTTAATATTAGATATATATGAAGAGTATCTCGCATATCTTCCGTAACACCCCCCTCAAGTTGGTGAGTGTAAGTTACACATGCCCAACTTGTCGAGAAACCATGCAAACTTCTTCTTGCCCAACGCCTTCGTGAAGATATCGGCCAGTTGCTCCCGTGTCGAAACATGTCTAGTGGAGATGTTGTCGTGATCAAGATGGTGACAAATGAAATGACAGTCGACTTCCATGTGCTTGGTGCGTTCGTGATACACGTCGTTAGCTCCAATGTGCAAAGCCGCTTGACTATCACACAACAGTTGCATGGGAGCCGAGTGATCAACACCAAGACAAGACAAGAGACTCTTGATCCACAGGAGCTCACACGTCGTGACTCGCATGGCACGATACTCAGACTCGGCGGATGAAAATGAAGGGATGGTATGTTTCTTGGTTTTCCACGAAATCGGCGATAATCCCAACTGAATAAACCAACCGCTTAACGACTTTCGGGTGAGAGGACAACTGACATAGTCAGCATCACACCAAGCCCATAACTGAAGATCAGAATCAGATCAAAACACGATACCTTGGCCTGGGTTCGATTTTAAGAACCGAACAACATGTATCGTTGCATTCCAATGGTCCTTTCGAGGTTGGTGCATGAATTGTGACAAAATGTGAACATTGTACGAAAGCTCCGGACGTGTGACGGTGAGATAGATAAGACGACCAACTAGCCGGTCGTAACGAGCAGGATCCGTAAGCGGAGGGCTATCCGAGAGAGCAAGACGATGATTTTGTTCCAGTGGGAAAGATGTGGGTTTACAACCCAGCAACCCAACTTCGGAAAAGATGTCAAGAGCATACTTCTGTTGGCACACATGAATTCCAGAGGAGTTAGAGCCACTTCCAGACTGAGAAAATATATCAACGGACCAGGATCCTTCATATGAAAGCAAGAACCGAGGTATTGTTTGAATGCATGAAATGCCACCGTCGAGTTTCCAGAAATAATCAAGTCGTCAACGTAAACGAGTATGCACAAGTGAATCTTTCCATTGCGAAATGTGAAAAGAGAGTGATCTGATTGAGATTCTAAAAGTCCATAATGTTCCAAAGCCGAGCGGAGCTTGTCGAACCAACAACGTGGGGCTTGACGCAATCCATAAAGATATTTCCGAGGCCTACAAACCGTGTTAAGCCCATGAGAGTCGAAGCCAGGAGGGAAACACATGTAAACTTCTTCCCGTAAATCCCCATGTAGAAACGCATTATGTACGTCCATTTGATGTATTTCCTAGTTTCGAGCAGCAACGACGGCGAGAAAAGTACGAATGGTGACCATCTTGGCAACCGACGCAAAGGTTTCATCGTAATCCAACTCGTCCACCCAAGGACCATCAACCTAGCTTTGTAACGCTCAACAAACCATCCGAGCGATACTTAATCTTGAAAATCCATTGACATCCGAGTGTCTTCTTACCCGAAAGAAGTGAGGTGACAGTCCAAGTCTGATTCTTCTCCAATGCCCCAATCTCGGACTGCATTGCTGCGTAGTGTGTACCACCAAGGATCTCGAATAGCGTCTTTATAGGACCGTGGTTCGACATCCGCAAATATGGAATCCAGGAAGGCACGATGAGAAGTTGATAAAGGAGTACAACCAACAACCCGAGCAAGAGGATAGAGACATCCGGTAGATAGACACTCGTCGGGTGCAGAGGTGAGACTCAATCCGGTAGTCGAGACAAACATAGGAGACGTTGATGAACCCCCTTGTCGTCTAACTCTGTGTCGAGACAGACACTTGGTAGAGACTCTAATTCCGGCACCGAAACAGGGGAAAGAGGAGCCGCAAAGGAGACGATAAATCTGGAGCCGGAACACAGTCGTCCTCTGCAACCGGAAATGGAGATGAATCGAGAAAAATCGGGTGATGTCGGAGGTGCAGTGGCAACCGGGACCGAGAAGGGAAACTGTGATTCACAAAAAGTGACGTCGTGAGAGACAAAAAAATGATGATTGTCAAGATCATATAAGCGCCAACCTTTCTTGCCCGAGGGATATCCCACAAATGCGCAGTGGATGCTACGAGAAGCAAACTTGTCACCTTTGTCAACTTTATTATGGGCGTAACATAGGCAACCAACTGTATGTAATATCGAATAATCCGGCGAACGACCGTAGAGGACCTCAAAGGGGGTTCAGCCCGACAACATCGAGGAAGGTGTATGGTTGATCAAGAAGCCTGTTGTTAACACACAATCGCCCCAAAATTCTATCAAAAAATGAGCTTGAAACATTAATGCACTAGCCACGTTCAGAATATGCTGATGTTTCCATTCGGTGCGACCATTTTGTTGTGGCGTATCCACACACAAAGTTTCATGGGTAATCCCGCGAGAACGAAACTCATCACGGAGACATATAAATTTGGTGCCATTGTCGGAACAAACAGCTCGAACTTGCTTCGAAAACTGACGGTCCACCATAGCTAAAAAATCAAGAAGATAACGGGAAACCTGAGTCTTGTCCGGCAATAGAAATAACTACACTCCTCGGGAAAAATCGTCAACAATCGTGAGAAAATATATTGCACCGCAAAATGAAGATTTACGATACGGGCCCCACAGATCACAATGAATAAGCTCAAAAATATCAGTCGTTTTATTTGAACTCAACAGAAAAGAATCACGAGTCTGCTTAGTTCGAAAACAAATATCACAAACCAAATAAGAATGTTCGAAAGAACCGGAAACAGCAAGACCATAAATTTGCTCTAAAACTTTTGGCAAAGGGTGACCCAAACGCAGATGCCAAACGTCATACGAACATGTGTCAGAAGACCGAGTAGCCATCGCAAACGCAGCCCCTCGAAAGAAATAGAGTCCGTCACTTAATTCACCTGTACCAATCAGCGTCTTCGTAACTCGATCCTGAATGTAGCACAACTTATTAGTAAACTGAACAATGCAGTCACGGTCGACTAGTAACTGAGAGATCGAAAGTAGGTTGACGCGCAAATAGTCAACGAAAAACACATCCAAGAGGCTAAGGGCAGACGAAAGCCGATGTCCCTGACCGAGTCGCGGTCGAATGTCGGCCATCCGGTAAAATGATATGAAAAGGCGACATCGACAACAGACTTTCCAGCAAATCCAAACAACCCGTCATACGATGGGATGCTCTCCTGAATCAAGAATCCAAGGGACAGAGGAAGACGTACCAGATGATGTCTCGGTTGCCCCAATCTTTTCGGCATTGAGGAGAGGAATCAGGGTCTTCCATTGGTCGTCGCTTAGCCCAACAGATGGTGGTTTGTCAGTATCAAGAACAAAAGTGGACGAAAAACCAGTTGCGGGTTGTGAAGCAATATGAGCAGCGTTAGCCTGTCCTGCTCCTCGACCCCGAGTGCCACCTGAAGTTCCTTGCCCTCTACTAGATTGGTTTCGTGGCCGATCTCCCCACTATTCTGGGAAACCCAACAACTAAAAGCACGAATCAACCGTGTGACCCGTGCGACCGTAGTTAGTACAACCCACGGATTTGTCTTTTACGGCGGAAGGAGGCCGAGATGGTGGTGGCCTGAACCGAAAAAGCCGAGACATCAGAAACATCAGCGGAGCGAAGCACAGAATCCTTAGATGCTTCGTCCTGACCAACTATCAGATAAGCTCCCTCGACAGTCAGAAGGGGAAGTCGAGACAACAAATTCGAACGAACGGTGGCAAACTTGACTTCATCAAGGCCGAGTAAAAACTCAAAAAGTCGGTCCTCTTGGTGTTGTTTCTTCAGGTCAGCAGCAACATTGCAAGAGCAACCACCACACTTTCACACCTTAACAGAGCGCAAAGAGGACATGTCGTCCCATAATTTGGTAAGCTTACCAAAATACGATTCAACCGACAAACCTTGATGCCGACAATTCGCGAGATCACTCCTAAGCCTAAGAAGACGTGGACTACTTGTCACCCCAAACCGCCGCTTAAGATAATCCCACAAATCTTTCGCGAATTCACGGTGAACCACATCCGAACGCAAGCTTTGTAACAACCCAGTTTTTTTTAAAAAAAAAATCTCCAGACCGTCGGATCCAGAGACCCCGGACCGGACGGACCACGAAGGTTCGGAACGGACGGACCAGATAGTCCTGGAACGGACAGACTGGACTGTCGGCAGCGACGAAAGTCGCGATTTTCGTCCAGGTCTGACCTGAAAGCCACCTGCGCGCACCAATCCCGACCAAAAAACCCGACTTTTCAACCCTATGCGTGATTTGGTCCATCCTGGGTCCGGATTTCTGCCAAAAATCCGTCTAATCCGAGTTCCATTTAACCCCTCTACCCCCTCACTTGTCCTTCACATTCAAACTCAGAATTTTCTCTTAAATCCGAAGTATTTATGCCCAATTTGGTTCCTATAGAGCAAGAGGAGCATCACCAAGCTTCCTATCCCTCACCCAAAGCACGAGGATAATCCGAGGTGAGTGAATTCGAGTTTAATTCGGAAGTCTATTGACATGGGGTTTTGGGTTTTTGATTGATTCGTGCAAAATTGATTTTTGATTCGTGCTCCACATGAGATTTTATAAGTTTTAGTGTATTACCCATAGTGAATCGTGCATTTTTTAGTGTTTTTGATGAAATCCGAGGACTAGAACGTCCGGTCTGAGGTCAGACCGTCCTTTCTAGGGCTGCTGGAGAAAACGCGAAGTACAGAGGTTGAAGACAAAGTCCACACCGTCGGGTCTGGACAAGTCCAGGCCGTCGGGTCTGGACAAGTCCAGGACGTCGGGTCTGGACAAGTCCAGGCCGTCGGGTCTGGACAAGTCCACACCGTTGGGTATGGACAACCAGACCGAGACCTAAACTTGCCTAGACCAATCGGTCTAGACACTAGACCGATCGATCTGAACGAAAATAAGTCCGGTCGGTCTGAGACCAGACCAACCCGAAAAAAAATCTCCAGACCGTCGGGTCCAAAGACCCCGGACCGGACAGACCACGAAGGTCCGGAACGGACAGACCAGACAGTCCTGGAACGGACGGACTAGACTGTCGGCAGCGAGAAAGTCACGATTTTCGTCCGGGTTCGACCTGAAAGCGACCTGTGCGCACCAATCCTGACCAGAAAACCCAATTTTCGACCCTATGCGTGATTTGGTCCATCCTGGGTCCGGATTTCTGCCAAAAATCCGCCTAATCCGAGTTCCATTCAACTCCTCTTCCCCCTCACTTGTCCTTCACCTTCAAACTCAGAATTTTCTCTCAAATCCGAAGTATTTACGCCCGATTTGGTTCTTACAGAGCAAGAGAAGCATCACCAAGCTTCCTATCCGTCACCCAGAGCACGAGGTAATCCGAGGTGAGTGAATTCGAGTTTAATTCGGAAGTCTATTGACATAGAGTTTTGGGTTTTTGAGTGATTCGTGCAAAATTGATGTTTGATTCATGCTCCACATGAGATTTTATGAGTTTTAGAGTATTAGCCATAGTGAATCATGCATGTTTGAGTGTTTTTGATGAAATCCGAGGACTAGATCAGACCGTCCGTTTTAGGGCTGCTGGAGAAAACGCGAAGTCCAGAGGTTGAAGACGAAGTCCAGGCCGTCGGGTCTGGACCAAAAATCAGAACGAGACCTAAAATTTCCTAGATCGATCGTCTAGACACTAGACCGATCGGTCTGAACGAAAATCAGTCCGGTCGGTCTAAGACCAGACCGACTCGAAAAAAAACTCTCTAGACTGTCGGGTCTAGAGACCCTGGACCGGACGGATCACGAAGTCCGGAATGGACGGAGCAGATAGATCTGAAACGGACGGACTGGACTGTCGGCAGCAACGAAAGTCGCGATTTTCGTCCGGATCCGACCTGAAAGCGATATGTGCGCACCAATCCCGACCAGAAAACCCGACTTTTCGACCCTATGCATGATTTGTCCGTCCTGGGTCCGGATTTATGCCAAAAATCCGCCTAATCCGAGTTCCATTTAACTCCTCTTCCCCCTCACTTGTCCTTCACCTTCAAACTCATAATTTTCTCTCAAATCCGAAGTATTTACGCCCAATTTGGTTCCTACAGAGCAAGAGGAGCATCACCAAGCTTCCTATCCGTCACCCATAGCACGAGGATAATCCGAGGTGAGTGAACTCGAGTTTAATTCGGAAGTCTATTGACATGGGGTTTTGGGTTTTTGAGTGATTCGTGCAAAATTGATGTTTGATTTGTGCTCCACATGAGATTTTATGAGTTTTAGAGTACCCATAGTGAATCGTGCATGATTAAGTGTTTTTGATGAAATCTGAGGACTAGAACGTCCGGTCTGAGGTCAGACCGTCCGTTCTACGGTTGCTGGAGAAAACACGAAGTCCAGAGATTGAAGACGAAGTCCAGACCGTCGGGTCTGGACCAAAAATCAGACCAAATCTAAACTTGTCTAGACCGATCGGTCTAGACATTAGACCGATCGGTCTGAACGAAAATCAGTCCGGTCGATCTGAGACCAGACCGACACGAAAAAAAAAGAGTAATGGAACACTAAAATTTCACCAGGTAAGGAAGTGAAAAACTAAACTAGGCGGACCTAATATTACCCCGACTCAATATAGTGAAAAAATAAAAAATGCAAATAAATCGAAAAAACCGATCAGACCGGACCTCACGTAGTTTGGACCCAAAATGAATAACAGGTAAGCCTAAAAATCACAAAATGAGCCGAATTGGTTATCCGGACGGACCAGGACCAGATAGGTCAAACCGGAGGTATAATTCGGTAATTTAACTGGAAAGACTCAAAGAAAATATATAAATGAATTTAAAAGACTACACAAGCGGAAATGCATGTATAGTAAATAAACTATATAAATGCATGTGACTGGGGTAGCTGGCATGGGGTTAACATTAATTCGAAATGGTTCGAATTAATGTTTAGCGCGTGATTGTAGTACCGGGCGTTTGCGATTGAATACACAATGTTTGTGAGATTGCGTCCCATCTATGGGCCATCCGATCAGGGTCGGATGTCACCCATATGAGATATGATTGTGAATGTAGCGATGGCATAATCGCGCCAACGTCTAAATGATAGGACGGTTATGGGCACCCCCGATGACTTGCGTGGATAGCCGATTGTAGTCGGTACTATTGCGTACGAGGAAAATACGGTTCTTGGTAACTGCGCCAACGTTTCCGCTAGGGACGGAGTGTTGGGTTATCTACGGGTTCCTAGCATGTGATCATATCGATCTAGGGTTTGGTTTACTAGGTTTCATGCAGCGGAAGAAAGATCTAAACCTAGTCAAACGTCACACGCAACCAAACTCGCAAAACCCGAAAGATCGTGTATATCACCGAGGGAATCGTTACTTACCTCGTTCTCGATGAGACTTGAAGTTTATTTCGATCCGGGGCCTGTTCTAAATCACCAAGAGCTGAAAGTACAGCTCCTCTACACGTATCCACACCGACGGAAAGGATTCCAAACGATTTGGAACGAATCTGCTAGGAGTAGTGAAGAAAAGGGTAACTCAAGAGACAAGATCCAATCCCGGGACAATAGAAATCCAAGAGAACAACTTCTCTAGGGTTCTAGGATGTTTCCCTGAGTTTTTAGGTCGGCTCTATTTTAGTTTGGACGAAATCCCAAACTTAAATAAGATTAGAAAACCCTAAAAACGAATATTTGGAAACATTCCGGATCCCGGTCCGCCGGACCAGGAGCTTGGTCCGAGCTTAGTCCGAGGCTCACGGACCGGCTGACCTGAAGGCTTGGTCCGGCGGACCACGTGTGGTTAGCTCCGGACCAAGACCCTTCTTGGTCAGCTCAGTCCGACTCGTCTTTTCTCGGTCCGCCTGTCCCAGAGTCTGGTCCGGGGCTGACCAACTCTTGGTCAGCCGGACCAGGCCTGGACAGATGACCGCGGACCGAGCCTCCGGACCTCCCGGACTGACCAAACTTGGTCCGGGACTGACCAAACTTGGTCAGCCCCGGACCAACGCACTGAAAACTCCTTTTCATGCTCATTTCGGTCAAATCTCATTTCCATTCTTCGTATTCTTCACGTATAAGTCCATCCCTATTGGTGTGTGACCCTGTAGGTCCATTCTAAGTGATCTGTCTTAGGGTTCTGTAAGTTGAGTTCTACTCTTAGGACGGCGTCCAACACCTCCGTATTGACTCGGTCCGAGTCAGAACTCTGACTCGGTCGAGTCAGAACGAATCAGCCCAAGCCCATTGTCAACTCTTGACTCGGCCCATTTAGTATTGACTCGGTCCGAGTCAAAACTTGACTCGGTCCGAGTCAAAACATCAGCCAAGCCCAAAACACTTTCTGGGCTTCGACCCGATGGAACTGACTCGGTCCGAGTCAAGTACTGACTCGGTCCGAGTCAGAAGGCTGAAACCGTCCCGACACTCTGATTTGATCCGAAAACGATTTTTCCGACCAAATCCAAGTCTTCCTTTCCGAAACTTCACATATAAGTCCATCCCTAATGGTGTGTGACCCTGTAGGCCCATTCTAAGTGGTAGTGACTTTAGGAACCTTTCCCGAACCACAAGTCATGGTTAGCCTCTAGCAAGACGCCATGACCACCCACGTTGAATTGAGTTAGAGGTGATCTAACCAAGGCAATAACAGCTCGAGTTCTGATCCTTTATCTCACGATATCATGTGTTGAACAAGGGCATGGTTTGAGCCACCCTTCAAGTTCAACCGCTTTCTCGTCTTGGTAAATCGACTAGTAAAATAGATGCAACTTCATCTATAGCGTGGCCACGCATTTTCATAGTCCGACTTTCACGAGAGGGCCCAGCGATATCTCTCCTATTGAGGAGGTGATAAGTCCCATATTGCATGTCTATTATCTCCATATGATTTGTGAACGTATCTGATCAACGCCGTTATGATCATCCGGTTAAAGACGACGTTTGACGCAGTCAAGATACGCCACTCCTCATATCAGATACTCTAGACATCTCAGGTCTGAGGATCCAAGAACGAACCGCTTTATGAGATTCAAGTCATGACTCTGTCCATGTGACAATCTCATGCGGGTCAACCAGTCACTCATTCACAACGTGTACCCATGATTGTGATATGCATCCAATGCATCAATCACACCTCATGCTAGTCTTAATTCATCATTGTTCCCACAATGATAACTGACCAGGGTGTTTAGAATCATTCTGTAATGGTTCAAGGATACCGAAATATAACAAACATGCCAATCATATAACGGTAATGTAATGCATTCATAAAGCAACGAGTCATCACATAGTCAAAATGTCATATCGCGGAGTATCCTAGAGCATTAAAACCAGTAATCTCCCACTATGCTCTATGATTTATCCTACAAGCATCTAATCCCCATACCCTTAACATGACCATCATGTTTTGACGAAGTGAGAGGCTTCGTCAATGGGTCGGCAATATTATCATCTGTCGACACTCTGCTTATCTTCACGTCTCCTCTGTCGATGATTTCTCTGATCAAGTGAAATCGCTTGAGTATGTGTTTGGATCTCTGGTGTGACCGGGGTTCCTTAGCTTGCGCAATCGCACCATTGTTGTCACAGTACAGCTCAATGGGATCTGCAATGCTAGGAATAACGCCCAGGTCTCCCACGAATTTCTTGATCCAAACAGCTTCCTTAGCTGCATCCGATGCAGCTATGTACTCGGCTTCTGTAGTCGAATCTGCAACGGTTGACTGTTTGGAACTCTTCCAACTGATAGCCCCACCGTTCAGGCAGAAAACATAACCTGACTGCGATCTGAAGTCATCTCTATCGGTTTGGAAACTAGCATCGGTTTAACCACTTATAGCGAGCTCGTCTTCCAATCCGCCATACACCAAGAACAAATCCTTAGTCCTTCTCAAGTACTTAAGGATGTTCTTGACCGCAATCCAGTGAGCCTCACCTGGTGTAGATTGATATCTACTAGTCATACTCAATGCATATGATACATCTGGACGAGTACACAACATGGCATATATGATGGATCCAATTGCCGAGGCATATGGAATCCTACTCATGCGCTATTGCTCATCCTGTGTCTTTGGACACTGAGTCTTGCTAAGAGCAATGTCATGTCCCATTGGCAAGGCACCCCTCTTGGAGTCTTGCATCTTGAACCGATTCAAAGCCTTGTCAATGTATGTACTCTGACTTAGGCCAAGAAGCCTTCTCGATCTATCTCTATAGATCTTGATGCCTAGAATGTAGGCGGCTTCTCCTAAGTCTTTCATCTCTCTCAACCTAATAGATTAAAATATCAAATGCATTAACGATTACTATCATAGTTCCTAAACCGATTAACCTATCTTTCAATAGTCTTAATCAATTCATTCAATGAATTCGTTCCGAATCTAATCTCAACTCTCGTTGCAAATCAGAATCTAAAATCAATCAATCAACTGGCCAAGAAGATCAAAAGCAGTAAACT
>NW_010970398.1:433790-434031 GCF_000463585.1 Tarenaya hassleriana | reverse complement strand
AACATAGGGAATAGTTAACACTAAGAACAAGACTCGACTATGAATCAGATCAGGAAATAGCAGATGGAATAGATGAATACCGAAAATAAAGCAATAAATAAACTAAGTAAAATCAGATAATTAAACCACCGTAGCTTCGGGATAACCTTAATGCGCAGGGATTGTTTCTAAGGATGGAGAAACTACGAATATCGAACTCTAATCGGGGATCTCAATTTCTAATATCAGATTTGGCTTTCTC
>NW_010970398.1:425574-429462 GCF_000463585.1 Tarenaya hassleriana | reverse complement strand
CTAGGGTTCTATAATTTTTGTTTTACATCCGCTGCGCAAACCCTAGAATCGATCTCTTAGGAATAGGATTCGCTCATGAGATCCCAGGAAACCGATCTGCATTTTGTTTTGTTTAGTGAAGACGGGTCTGAAGGGATAAAACCCATCGGATGCAAGTGGATCTTCAAGAAGAAGACCGACATGGATGGCAACGTGCACACGTATAAGGCACGACTTGTGGCGAAAGGATTCCGTCAGATTCATGGTATTGACTATGATGAGACTTTTTCGCCCGTAGTTATGCTGAAGTCCATCAGGATCCTACTTGCCATAGCCGCATATTATGACTATGAGATATGGCAAATGGATGTCAAGACCGCGTTCCTTAACGGGAATTTGACCGAGGATGTGTACATGACACAACCCGAAGGTTTTGTCGATCCGAGGAACCCGAGGATGGTGTGCAAGCTTCAGAGGTCCATTTATGGACTGAAGCAGGCTTCGAGGAGCTGGAACCTTCGCTTTGATGAGACAATCAAAAAGTTTGGTTTCTCACAGAACGAAGACGAGCCATGTGTTTATAAGAAGGTTAGTGGGAGCACAGTAGTTTTTCTGGTGCTGTATGTGGATGACATTCTCCTTATAGGGAATGACGTTCCTACCTTGCAAGATGTTAAGTCTTGGCTAGGAACGCAGTTTTCTATGAAGGACCTAGGAGAAGCGGCCTATATTCTAGGAATAAAGATCTATAGAGATAGATCGAGGCGTCTTCTAGGATTGTGTCAGAGTACTTACATCGATAAGGTCTTGAAACGGTTCAAGATGCAAGATTCCAAGAAAGGAACCTTACCGATGAGCAGTGGCACAGTTCTCTGCAAGAGTCAGTGTCCTACGACACCTGATGAGCGAGAACGCATGGATCGGATTCCATATGCTTCGGCAATTGGATCCATCATGTATGTCATGCTTTGTACTCGACCGGATGTATCCTACGCGTTGAGCATTACGAGTAGATATCAGTCAGATCCAGGTGAGTCGCACTGGATCGCCGTCAAGAACGTCCTGAAGTACTTGAGAAGGACTAAGGATGTGTTCTTGGTATACGGTGGGTCGGAAGACGAGCTCGCTGTAAGAGGTTACACCGATGCTATTTTTCAGTCAGACCCGGATGACTACAGATCGCAGTCTGGCTATGTTTTCTGCTTAAACGGTGGCGCTGTTAGCTGGAAGAGTTCCAAGCAGGCGACCGTTGCAGATTCTACTACAGAAGCTGAGTATATTGCAGCGTCGGACGCAGCAAATGAAGCTGTTTGGATCAGAAAGTTTGTTGGTGATTTGGGTGTCATTCCGAGTGCTGATAGCCCCATTGCTCTGTATTGTGACAACAATGGAGCGATCGCACAAGCGAAAGAACCCAGATCCCATCAACGATCCAAACACATACTCAGACGATTTCACCTCATCAGGGAGATCATAGACAGAGGAGACGTACACATTTGCAGAGTGTCGACAGATGACAACATTGTCGATCCGTTGACGAAGCCTCTCCCTTCGTCGAAGCATGAGGGTCATGTTAGGGATATGGGCATTAGATGTTTAGCAGTTCATGATTAGAGCAAGTGGGAGATTGTTGGTTTAGTGCTCTATGATGCACTGTTTATTAGCTTTATTTAGATATATTTGATGTATTGATACTTTCTATGTGTTTTTATGAGAGTATTTTATTCATTACATGTTCTTGCATACTGGATCTGTTATGAAATCCATGTGTCATTATGAATGATACTAAACTCCCTAGTCTTGTGTCATTATGGGAATGATGACATAATAAGACTAGTATGATGTGTGATTGATGATCACATAGATGATCATAGGTATTGGATACGATCACGATCATAGGTATTCGTTGGAGAACGGAATACTGGAATGACCCGCATGAGATTGTCACATGGACTAGAGTCATGACTAGAATCTCATATGACGGTTCCATGATTAGATCCTAAGACCTGAGATATCTACGGAATCCAACATGAGGAGTTGCGTGCTTTGATTACGTCAAACGTCCTGCGTAACAGGAGGACTATAAAGGCGTGTATCAGGTACGAAACGAATCATGTACTGGATTGTAGATAGTCAAGACGGGATTTGTACCTCTCGTAAAAGAGAGAGATATCGCTGGGCCCCTCGTGTGAGCGAGACTGTAGAAATGTGTGGCCGCACTGTAGACGAATGTCGTCTATTTCAGACAGTCAAACTCAGTTAACGAGAAAGCAGTCGAATCAGATAAGGTGGCTGGTCCATGCCTTATGTTCGACATATGATATCGCGATACAAAAGGATCATCAGCCGGAATCATCACTGGCGTTCGTATGATCACGAACAAACTCTATTCGAGATAGGTAGTCATAGTGTCTTGCTAGAGACCGCCTATGACTTGTATATCCGGAATAGAGATTTCGGACTATACTGCTATGTCGAATGAGCCTACAGGGTCACACACGCAGGGAAGGACGAATACACGAGAGAAAACGACGGAAAACCGAGGCGGAAGGGTCCAGACCGGACGGACCGAAAGGTTCGGAACGGACGGTCCAGACCCTACGGTCCAGACGTGTAGTCCGTCCGTTCTGGAGACTGGAACGGACGTTCCACATTAGCACGCAGACCGTCCGTTCTACCCTAGAATCGATCTCTTAGGAATAGGATTCGCTCATGAGATCCCAGGAAACCCAACAAGGGTCACACACGCAGGGAAGGACGAATACACGAGAGAAAACGACGGAAAACCGAGGCGGAAGGGTCCAGACCGGACGGACCCTTTTTGTTTTCCTCAATTTCTTGATCTATTTTTTTGTTCGTTCTACTTTCTGGTGTGTAGGTTTTCCGGTGTATGAAAAGAAGTTCTGGGTCTGATAACCTAGTACCTCTTGATCGTGAAATCGAGAAGTCCGTTAAGCGCAATCGAAAGAGGAATAGACAACAAAGAAAGATGGAGGAACGTGCTATAGTTGCTGAGAACAACAATGACACTTATGGGGCATACCTTCAGCCCAAGTACATTCAACAACTCTCATGCATTCGCCGGCCTGATATCGACCGTAACAATTTTGAGTTTCAACCGGCATTCATCAATATGTTGAGCTCATCGGCTTTCAGAGGTAAACCTAACGAAGACCCGATCCCTCACTTGACTCGATTCAAGCTACTATGCCAGTCAGTGAGGACAGTCCGCGGAGTTACCGATGAGTCTCTCATGCTCATAGCCTTTCCATTCTCCTTAATGGATACTGCTCTGGAATGGCTCTACACACTACCTCCAGATTCCATATGCTCATGGGAACAGATGCAAGAAAAGTTCATGCAGCGGTTCTTCCCCGCTAGCAAGACCCAGCTCGCGAAACAACAAATTAACTCATTTTTGTAGGAACCTGATGAATCCTTACGTGAAGCTTGGGATCGCTTTCAAGGATACCAAAGAACATGTCCTCACCATGGATGGGATAAAAGGTACCTTATTTCCACTTTCTTGCAGGGATTAAAGGAGGACACTCAGGTTCTTATTCGAGTAGCATGTGGAGGAAGCCTCAACGAAAAGTCATTCGACTTCATAGAGCAACAGATCAACAAGATGGCCAACGAGTGTGCTCCCTCTCACGAGTTTATCAGAAACGTTAGCCTCAAAGAAAGTCGTGCAGGTAAGGAAAGTCTATCTGAAATTCAGGCATTACGTGCAGAATTGGCAAAACTTAAAATGCAGGTTGAGAATGCCCATCAGATCTCAGACTTAGACACATCAGCCAACGGGTATAAGATCGAAGAGTCTACTATGTAGATAACAACCTGTACTCGAACGTGTCCAATTCGGGGTGGAAGAATCATCCAAACTTCTCGTACAAGAATTCTTCCAAC
>NW_010970398.1:418697-420173 GCF_000463585.1 Tarenaya hassleriana | reverse complement strand
TTTTTGTTGGTTTAGTGCTCTATGATGTACTGATTATGAGCTTTGTTCAGATACATTCGATGTATTGATATTTTCTATGGTTTTATGAGAGTATTTGATTCATTACATGTTCTTGCATACTAGATCTGTTATGAAATCCGTGTATCATTATGAATGATACTAAACTCCCTAGTCTTGTGTCATTATGAGAATGATGACATAATAAGACTAGTATGATGTGTGATTGATGATCACATAGATGATCATAGGTATTGGATACGATCACAATCATAGGTATTCGTTGCAGAACGGAATACTGGACTGACCCGCATGAGATTGTCACATGGACTAGCGTCATGACTTGAATCTCATATGACGGTTCCATGATTGGATCCTAAGACCTGAGATATCTACGGAATCCAACATGAGGAGTTGCGTGCTTTGATTACGTCAAACGTCCTGCGTAACAGGAGGACTATAAAGGCGTGTATCAGGTACGAAACGAATCATGTACTGGATTGTAGATAGTCAAGACGGGATTTGTACCTCTCGTAAAAGAGAGAGATATCGCTGGGCCCCTCGTGTGAGCGAGACTGTAGAAATGTGTGGCCGCACTATAGACGAACGTCGTCTATTTCAGACAGTCAAACTCAGTTAACGAGAAAGCAGTCGAATCAGATAAGGTGGCTTGTCCATGCCTTATGTTCGACATATGATATCGCGATACAAAAGGATCATCAGCCGGAATCATCACTGGCGTTCGTATGATCACGAACAAACTCTATTCGAGATAGGTAGTCATAGTGTCTTGCTAGAGACCGCCTATGACTTGTATATCCGGAATAGAGATTTCGGACTATACTGCTATGTCGAATGAGCCTACAGGGTCACACACGCAGGGAAGGGCGAATACACGAGAGAAAACGACGGAAAACCGAGGCGGAAGGGTCCAGACCGGACGGACCGAAAGGTTCGGAACGGACGGTCCAGACCCTACGGTCCAGACGTGTGGTCCGTCCGTTCTGGAGACTGGAACGGACGTTCCACATTAGCACGCAGACCGTCCGTTCTACGTGGTGGAACGGACGGTCCACGTTTTAGGCAGACCGTCCGTTCTACACACTGGAACGGACGGTCCCAGTGCTTTTCTGGACCGTCCGTTCCGGGTTCCGGTTTTTCCGAAAATTAAACCGAAATTAGGGTTAAATCACTTTATAAGAAAGTGATTAGAACCCTAATTAAGGACAGAAGTAGAACAGCCGACTTTTGCAGAAAAGTGTGAGTTTTTGGAGATCCAAAAACGAGTTCTAAGTCTCGGGATTTCTCGGTGCACAAATCGAATAGAGATTCGAGTCCTAGCAGACAAGTTCCAATCGTTGGAATCCATCCCGAGGTGTGGATACGTGTAGAGGGCGAGGTAATCTTCCTGCCTTTCGTGATCAGAACGATTCATCGATAGAGACAGGCCCCGGATCGATTGAGGTAAGCGTTCTAACG
>NW_010970398.1:414785-415189 GCF_000463585.1 Tarenaya hassleriana | reverse complement strand
CAACTCTTGGTCCGGGGCTGACCAGCGAGAACTTTGGTCCTCCTGACCAAACACACGGTCCGGAATCTGATCTGTCTGCTGGTCCGGCTGACCAACTCTTGGTCCGGCTGACCGCGGACAAATCAGATTCGGAACAGATTTTTCGGCTTCAAAAATTAGGGTTTTGTCCCGGTTTCGACGCACCGTTAACCGCAGACTATCTGGTCTTGGTCCGGGGCTGACCAAACTTGGTCAGCTCCGGACCAACTCGGTCCTTTTCCTTGGTCAGTCGCCGGTCTTCGTCTCGGACCCGTGTTGTTCTCGCCTGGTTCGCCAGACCAACTCTTGGTCCGGGGCTGACCAGCGAGAACTTTGGTCCTCCTGACCAAACACACGGTCCGGAATCTGATCTGTCTGCTGGTCCG
>NW_010970398.1:381897-414019 GCF_000463585.1 Tarenaya hassleriana | reverse complement strand
TCAGCGGCTGACCAACTCTTGGTCAGCCGGACCAGATCTGGACAGGCGACCTCGGACTGCTCCTCCGGACTGCGTGATCTGACCAGACTTGGTCCGGGGCTGACCAAACTTGGTCCGCTCCGGACCAACACACTGAAAACTCCTTTTCGTGCTCGTTTCGGTCAAATCTCGTTTCCATTCTTCGTATTCTTCACGTATAAGTCCATCCCTATTGGTGTGTGACCCTGTAGGCCCATTCTAAGTGGTAGTGACTTTAGGAACTTTTCCCGAACCACAAGTCATGGTTAGCCTCTAGCAAGACTCCATGACCACCCATTTAGAATTGAGTTAGAGGTAATCTAACCAAGGCAATAACAGCTCGAGTTCTGATCCTTTATCTCACGATATCATGTGTTGAACAAGGGCATGGTTTGAGCCACCCTTCAAGTTCAACTGCTTTCTCGTCTTGGCAAATCGACTAATAAAATAGATGCAACTTCATCTATAGCGTGGCCACGCGTTTTCATAGTCCGACTTTCACGAGAGGGCCCAGCGATATCTCTCCTATTGAGGAGGTGACAAGTCTCATATTGCATGTCCATTATCTCCATATGATTCGTGAACGTATCTGATCAACACCGTTGTAATCATCCGGTTAAAGACGACGTTTGACGCAGTCAAGATACGTCACTCCTCATATCAGATACTCTAGACATCTCAGGTATGAGGATCCATAAACGAACCGCTGTATGAGATTCAAGTCATGACTCTGTCCATGTGACAATCTCATGCGGGTCATCCAGTAACTCGTTCACAACGAGTACCCATGATTGTGATCTACATCCAACGCGTTGATCACACCTCATGCTAGTCTTCATTCAACATTGTTCCCACAATGATGACTGACTAGGGAGTTTAAAATCATTCTCTAATGATTCAAGGATGCTGAAATACAACAAACATGCTAATCGTATAACGGATAAATAATGCATTCATAAATCAATGAATCAATACAAAGTAAAATGTCATATCATGGATCATCCTAGAGCATTACAACCAACACGGAGCGGATCCCGGGATATGATTATACCGAGGATGAGGCATTACACATACCTGAGATTGGGGTAGACTGGGATCTCCCGAGGAGGTGGTACGGACTTACTCTGCCAGGTTCGGACATGAACCTGACAAGTATTTCTGAGGCGGATGGTCAGCGAGGGGGAGTTGCAGCGATGGGCTCTCCCGTTATAGTCGATGGCGTCGGTTGTAGCCGACATCTGGTGAACTCCGGTATTGAGAGGTGACATCAATACCGGAGCGAGGTGACACGCCTAATATCGAGAGGTGACATCGATGCTAGGGTGGAGTGATGTGTTCAGGTGGAGAAAAATATATTTATGCCGGATCTGGGTGACTGCGGAGTAGTTGGATTCCGAGGAGAGAGGTGGTTGTGCTATGCACATGGTGAGAACATTACCTACGCATGGTGCGTGTAGAGACGATTTGACGGATTATGTCCTGCGACTTGTCGTACGGACTTGACTGTGATTGCTGCATGATTATCATTGATTCCATGTTTTTCGATTCCTGTTTATTAAAGTATTAGTATATATATATATATATATGTATTTGTTTTCCCTGGTTCCATGAGAATAGAACTCCGGATTATGCCTGAGTTTACTCTCTAAGCAATTAGCTTAGGACATTGTTACGCAACGTTTCAGGTCGTGAGCAACAGTAGCCGCGGAGCGGACATCAGAGACCTGGGTGACCTATACACTGATCATGTATAATTATTTACTAGGATACACTTATATTCGGGGAAACAGTTTTGTGTTATATCGGTGGTAGACTGTTTCGGTTTGTAATAATGTTATACTACCACTCAACTATGTATAATTATCTTTGAAATTAATGTACCATATATGTATGTATGAATGTTTCCTTCCGCTAACTCTGAAAAGAAAAGTTTTAAATTCCTGCAGATTTTTGGAATTGTGTTTTCATTTTAGTTGTCCATGTGACACATCTCGTATTGCGGGATACGAGTTTCGGGCGTCACAAGCTTGGCTCGAGTGTGTTCTTGATCCAAGACACAATGAGGGAATTGTTCGTTTCCCAATCTTCGAAATCGGGAGAGGAGGAATCCGGTTGTAGGATTGTGCCATTGACAAACCCAAACTTCTTCCTCGATTTCAAAGCATGTCGAATATTGATGGACCACTCCTCATAGTTGTGGCCGCGTAATAACGGTTGCGAGAGAATCAACCCCGGATTATCACTGGGGCTCAAGTCGAACAGAGAGATCGTTCTCCGTGGAACATCAGGGAATGCAGTTCTCCTCGTTGAAGACATGAACGGGGCGGTCGATGTAGGAGGAGTCGAGTCGGAGGCACCGTCGAGTATATTCGACATGGCGAGGAATCGAAAAAAATTAATAGGTTTCGGACTCTGATACCATAACAAGTTGTGAAAGCCTGAAAAAAATGTGATTGCCGAAAACTGATATCGAGTACATATACAACTCAAACAAGTTGGTAAACCTAGGAAAGAATCTAGAAGAATCTAGAAGAGATAACAACTATACATGGCAAGTTAATATTAGATAGTATATGCGAAGAGTATCTCGCTAACATTATTTTTTTTTTATTCTTACGAGATCTTTAATATGGCGTTAATATACCGACTGCCAGGTCAGTATTTCGATGTGTAATTTAGCTGGGTAAAAATCGATTGACGTGTTAAGAAACTAAAATATTTAGTTACAACAAAATTCCAGCAATCAACATAAAATGTAATTAACGCCTGAAAAAATATCAGCTAAATCTAAAGTAGACAGTAAATTTAATTAACACGTAACTATAAAATTATTATGCTATTAATTGGTACGGAGAATAAATTAATAAATGTATTTGGATAATTAGTGCGTGTGTGTGTAAAGGGGTTGGTGAGGTGGGGATAATGATAACTGGTGTGACCATGGCTCCACACATTTCATATAAGTATGGTGATATCATTTTTAGAATAAATTTCGGATAAAATATCATTTCCAATATTTTGAACAAAGAAGTTTTAAACGGGAAATATATATCTTGGAAACAATATTATTTAAAATTAATTATATAGATAAAGAAGTTGCGAAACATTAAAATATAGACCGGACTTTTATATAATTATACTTGATAGTTTATGATAATGAAAGATGTTTTTAAATTGTTATTTTTTAGAAAATATATATTGGATCGTACAAATTTAAACATTTTTTATTAACAAATTGAAAACAACATTAATAAAAAAATATAGTTATGTTTTCCCGCGTCTCATAATTTTTTTATTAAAAAACAAATAATTTACAATGCAAAAATTTGTTTAGAAATTACTTTATGTTTTATTGTAAATTTTGAATTTGCAAAATTTAATAACGAAATTTAAATAGATACGGTTACAGATATTTCATTATAGGAACTGTGACTAAAAAAAGAAGAAAATCTATTATGGTTTTGCATTTGTAATTCCATTTATACTTCTATATAAATTATTTTGATATAAAAAATAAATAATTTATTTATAACTCAATTTATATTTTATAATAAACTTTCAGTGAATTTACATTTACAAGACCGTTTTGATTTCCTCGCCTTATATAGAAGAAAATATACGTAGTGAATTTCGAAATTGAGATAAGATTTTGACTATAAGATATTAGACGAATAAATAAATAAATAAGATTCCATACCAAAATCGTTACAAACAACGTTATTTACATAGGCTCGTATAATTTATGTATTTTATGAAAAGGAAAAATAGACGCATGGGTTGAAAAGTTGAAGACCCAAATTGTCATTTTTTTGTTGTTGTTAGACACACCCTAATAATGTATACCACAAAATTTAATAAATCAGATTTAGTTAGTAAAATCCAATAGTCCATAATTATCAACATCGTATTATCGCTAATTACCACCTGGTCGGAATTTTTTAATGCAAATTATCTAATTAATGTAGATTTCAATTCATTAAAAACTTAAAGCATTGGTAGAATATTTTTGAATCCGAGTATATTGCTTTCGAAAAAAATATAATCATTCCATTAGAATTTCATTCGTTGAATTTTAAAAACCTTTGTTTTAATCTATATTTATATTTATTCAGATATAATTATTATATGTTTAAAAAATAAAATTTAATATATGTTCAATTATTATCCAATTTAATTTAATTTAATTTAATTTAATTCATTTTTATATAACGAATAGGAATAATATATATTCCATATGTTTTTTTTAAACTAGGAGACAAGATCCACCCAAAGTCATGATTATCGTTCATATGCTTCGTCCCAAATACCACGCCTCTCTTTAAAAGCCTAAAATAATAAAGCAATATATATATATTTGTTAAACAATAAAGCGATACATTCTTATATCCTTTAAGTAAAAATGAAAAAAAAAAGCATTTTCCCTAATATTATAATAAATATAAATAGTTAATGTGACGGACAGATGGATTATCGTACGGTTCCATTTCAATTTAGTTGGATCTTAACTTATAATTCAAATTAAGAAATGTCAATTTTGTGATCGAAGGATAACTGAAATTATCATGCAGCTAGCTTTTTTCTTAATTATCTAATATATATATAAATAATTTTCATTAACTTTCAGTCAAATACCTATAATTAGATACACATTAACATAAAATATAATACATATTAAATAAATAATATACATCATTATCTCTTAGATAACATAAAATCAGTAGCTTTTTATGTAAACCCTAAGAGCAGTTAAAAACTTTCGGAGGCAACAAATAGAATAAACAATAGATGATATTTGCATCAACACATTAATTGTTAAATTGCTTTTTCAACCATTCACCTGCGTGTGTTATATTTTTTATTTATTTATTTTACTTTTTTAATATTGTTTCATCAATAAATGTGGAAATTTGTTTCAGAATGTCCACGATTCCCTCATTCTCTCAACAAAACCATTCAAAATTATACTTACAAAATGATAAATTTCACTAATTATATTAGCTACATCAATCCATTCAATTGATCAAAATATTGTAACTTAAAATCGTTTATGATAACCATTTGAAAGCATACAAAAATTATAAATTTTAAATAGTTGAAACAAAGTGTATTTCAAATTTTTTTATAAGTTAAATTTCAAAAGAAAATCGAAATTAACAAAAAAGAATTTCAAAAATAGTTTATGGGACAAATATGAACTCAGACTATATATAGTCAAGTCTCCACCCATTATTTGTCAAATTTGGTGGTCCCATTAGTGGATGTCTCACTTTCACATCTCCCCAGTTCCATGATACATACTCTTTCTCTCACACACACCCGCTCATATATATATATATATATATATATATAATAAACTATATTTTGTTTTCAAATAGCTTTCATATGGAACCTATGTACATAGGAATGAATTTATATAATTTTGCCAAAAAAAAGGACGAATTTATTTTCAAAACGTATATATATATATATGCATATGTCTTATCGATTAACATCAACTCGAATCTTGGACATCTCTGTATTTGTTGACCCTAAATTAATTCAATATATAAAACTTATTTATCATAATAGATTTTTGGAACATTGGCATCTGCATTTTGTTTTTCTAACTTGCCGGTAGGAATCCCGATTCTTTTGATGTATTTATTGTGGGGTCAGGCCTTGTTTCACACGCCCACCAATTAGTATCCCAAGCCCAACCCACATAGAGAAAAAACCTTTCAGATTGCGTTTTGTTCGAAGAATGTTTCCAAACCCTAGCTTCACGTACGTTCTTCCTTCTCCTTTGGTATCTCTATCTCCCTTTTCTCTTTCTCTCTGATTTCTACCTCAAACACAATACCGCTAACAACATCGACGGAGATAACCACAATTACAAATTCAACTTCGATTGTGACCGAATCGAACACCATTAGAAACGAGGGGACTCGGATTGTTGTTCTACTAATGAAGATGTCTCCGACCTCAACCAATCTACACAGATTTGATAGAAAAACACAACAGAGAGGGAATTGCACCAAAAAAAAAAAAAAGTTTCTTAAACCCTAACTCAGATTCTTTATGTGTTAGATTTGTAGTGTTTTACTCTTGGATTAATTTAGGTCTGGTTTGGTTTGATTAGAGTTATTTAGTACCGATTCGACACATAAACACACCCCTTTTGTACAGAGATATATGAGTTCAAATTCTAGTGTAGAATCCTACGTCTTGGTAGGATTTTAGAACCCTAAATCAATTTCAGTAGATTTGGGTTTCTTTTACACAAATGTTTCACCAAGGAATCCAATCCGACTCCTTCACACAATCACTGCAATATACAAATAGAATCAAAGACTAAGACCTAGCTTTTTTTTGCTCCAAAGAACTAACGTGTTTCTTCTTCTTGAAGCAATATCCAACTTCTTGAAGAACCTCAGAAAATCACTTTATTTCTCGTGAAAATTGTGTGACTTTTTTCCTTATGCAGAATGGCTCGATGTATAGGTATTATTGCCTTCCAACAATCAGTAAGTCACATTCTTGATTTTTGATTAATTATGTTGAAACGTATATCCTTAATCTGTTTACCACCTAAGCATGTCTTCAATTCACTTTCAACAAATCTCTATCTTGACTTGAAGATCCTAGAGAATTGATCTAAAAACCTTTGCTAAAACCCTGTATGCTCAGACTTATCCGCCTGTAGTTCCGAACACGTTTTGAGCTTGCTCAGACCTACTCATCTGTGCTACTTTAGCACTTAATCTCGACAGATTATCCTCAACTAACAACTCTAGTTGTTTTGCTTGTTCTACTATGTAATATCCCGAACTATGATGAGGGTTGAGAGTGTTCGCATGTGCAGATAGCACGGTCAAAGAACGGCTCCCCGAGTACCACTAAGGCCAAAGGGATACAAGAATGAATCAAACGCACCGGAATGAGAGAGATCCAAGGACTGTATAGGTATAAGACTATATGGTCTAAGATAACATAAAAAAATTATTTGGGCTATCCATAGCAACAAGGTGCACCTACATTTTTGTTTGACTATCCCAAGAGAACTCTAAAATTAAGCATGCTGACTCTAGAGCAATTTCAAGATAGGTGATCTACTGGAAAGTATCTCAGTATGCGTGCGAGTGAGGACAAAACACACTGGAAGGTCTCGTATTGCTGTGTGAGGGCTGGTTCAACATTTCGTAGCGGCCGTGGATCGTTACAGATGGTATTAGAGATGGTACTCTCCCAATATGGTGTGGTTCGAGGATGAACCAAGCCTGTAATATCCCGAGCTATGATGAGAATTGGGAGTGTTCGCCAATACAGATGGTATGGTAGAAGAGCGACTCTCCGAGTACTACTAAGGCCAAACGAATATAGGAATGAGTCAAACGCAGCAGAATGAGAGAGATCCGATGACTGTATAGGTATGAGACCATATAGTCTTAGATAACATAAAAAATTAGTTGGGCTACTCATAGTAATAAGGTCCATCTACCTTTTTGTTTACTATCCCGAAAAAACTCCAAATTTAAACATGATGACTCTGGAGCAATCTCAAGATGGTGGCCTAGTGGAAAGTATCTCGGTATTCGTGGAAGTGAGGAAAAACATGTTGAAAGGTCTCGTGTTGCTATGTGAGAACTGTTTCAACATTTTGTAGCGACCGCGGATTGTTAAAAATGGTATCAGAACCGATACTCAATCAGTACGGTGTGGTTAGAGGAAAAACCATGCAGAAGCTGGTGGGTATGTGATATCCCGAACTATGATGAGAATCTTCAAGACTCCACCCAAGGTCGCCTGTCTTCATTCTTGTTGTGATCCTCTGAGGGAGACGTCCATCTGAAATGTGCAGTTGGCCACTTTTCCATCGCGAACCTCTCACGATTCTCCTAACCTGAAACGTTGCTATCCTAATCTATATGCTTAGTGAGTGATTCGGTGTAACCCGAACAACTCACTCATTGAAAACGACCAAGCAAATACATACATATATATACACGCGGCGTTCATAATCATCAATCCAATCAACCACAAACAATCTCAATCAGTCCGAAGGATATTCATCCTCGGACAATGGCCGTCAAATAATCTCCGCGTACCTCCGACAATGGGTCAGGTCATCCACTTACTTCCCCTCATCGTGGCATAAGTAATATCTCGACCCTTTCGGTCCTTACCATCAATACCATCAATTCATCTCTACGTGTGTATCGCACATAGGTCAGGACTCACCATGTGCAATCGCATGACCTCTTCTCTCCTCGGTTATCACCAGAATAATAATAAAATCATCATCGTTTTCTCATAAAAACATAAATAATTCATTTCACGCACTTCCACCTTCCCGATACTGATATAACCCTCTCGGTATTAGGACCTGACATTGCCTTTCGATGTCGCCGACTGCTGGTGATGACATCGATTTTTGACGTTATTTTCGTATGGTTTTAGTTGCATTTCACCCCTCTTTTCCGTACAAATCTAGCATTTATGCCACATTTTCTGCACAAATACCGTTTTCTTTGCTCTTTAATGTGATTTCAGGAATATTCACGTAATTGGATGAAAACAGAGCTAAAACGGTGTTTTTGGAGCTTATTTGGACCAAGTGGACAGTTACGTACGAGCTAAGGAAGGTCATAGACTTCCCGCGGGTGAGAAACGGACTTCGAAGCGAAAAAGGAGGAATATCAAGGTTTAGAACATCGATATCGACATTTCATAACGTCGATATCGACATTCTCAAACCTCGATATCCACATTTCTAGCCACCTCGAGATCAGACTTTCAGATTTCCAGATCTAGACGTTCCCGAACATCGATATCGATGTTCCATAGCTCGAGATCTAAGCAGTCTAGATGTCGACCTTTCACAACGTCGATATCGACCTTCAGCACCTCGAGATCTGAGCAGTCCAGATGTCGACCTTTCACAACGTCGATATCGATCTTTCGAAACCTCGAGATCTAGGAACCTTGGAGGAATATCGACGTTAGAAAACATCGGTATCGAGATTTTTAATATCGATATTTCAAAATCTCTGTAAAAAGACCGTACGGAAACCGAGAGAGGTTTCGACTTTCGACACATTTTTCGAGACACTTTGTAATTTTTGGTTTTTCAACACTTTGGAGGACGAATTGGAGTAGAGATTGCTACATTTCATTGTTCAAGGATTGAATTCTACACACTATAAGTCTTCTATTCCCTTTTTCTATTGAAAATGGTATGAATCCATGTCTATTTCGCTTTCCTCATTGATGTGTGAGTAGTTCGCTTGCTGTAGGCTAGGGAATCTAGCCATGTTACGGAATTATCAATGCGCTTAAACAGTTGAATGCATGTCTAAGTTAGATCTGGTTTTATGAATTGAACGTAATGCTTTTTTAGAATTGATCACCCTATAGAATTGAACTTGGATTAGTTAATTGCAAAGGAATTTGGATTAATTAATAACGGAATTCGTTCATAAAATAGGTTCAATTATTAATTCTGAACGCATAGGTTGGACTTGATAAGGAATTCTTAATTCGACCTAGGAACTATGATAACAGACGTTAATGCTACTAACGTAGATTCTAGTTTTCCACTACCATCTACTTTCTTTCACCACCACTTGATTTTCCTCTTTCGGGAATCAAAACTTTGATTCTTTCGGCTTAGGACCAGAAGCCGTGGAAGTCAAACTCGACTTCCTCCTGATCTAGAGATTGAAAGAACTCTTCAACTCCTAAGGCAACGAAGGAGATTACAAACAATGGAAGACAACAGAAATGTTGACGACCATCCTGCGCACAACGCTGCTCCACCGAGAGCAGTCGAGCAAAATGAAACGCTTACTTTTGGAGACTACACTGCTCCAAAACATACTTCACTACTTTCTTGCATTCGTAGGCCGGGAAACGAACGAACCCGTCTCGATTTACAACTCACTTTTATCCAGATGCTGTATGGGAGTGCTTTCAGAGGTAACTCTACTGAGGACCCCAACTTGCATCTAACTCAGTTCAAATCTCTCTGTCAATCCGTTAGAGTAGCAAATAAAATTACGACTAAGGAAGTATTACTTCTTGCTTTCCTTTTCTCTTTATGGGGAAAATCACTTAAATGGCTTTATACTCTGCCAGCAGACTAGATCCATATCTGGGACCAACTTGCTGACAAATTCATGAACAAATTTTTTCATACTCATAAAACTCAACTTACGAAGTACAAGATTAATTCCTTCTCGCAAGAACATGGAGAATCCTTGGGTGAAGCATGGGAACGATTCAAGGAATACCAAAGAGCATGTCCTCATCATAACTTCGATAGATATTACCTCTTGTTAAGTTGTCAACCTTTTTGAATGGACTGAGAGATGAGATAAGGTTCTACATTAGCTGTGCCAAGCGGAGGTAGCCTTCAAAAGCTAATCTTCGATGAGTTGGAAGAATTAATTCAACGAATGGCCACTGATAGAACTACTCCAACTGAGTTCTCACGAAGAAAGGGGAATGTAGAGAACGTTAATGAAGTACACGCTCTTAAAACTGAACTAGCTGAACTGAAGATGCAGATCTATTCATCAAACTGCAATGCTTTAGGCGAAACATCGGATCAGCTCAGTGGAGACCAATCTATGTTCTCACAAGAACAAGGGGTTGAGGATGTCAACTATGTTGCCAACAATCCTTATTCCAACACCTACAACCCTGGCCGAAGAAATCACCCTAACTTCTCTTATAAGACCAACAATTTCCAAAATGCTCCTCAAGTGAACAGGAACCGAACGTTCCAAAACGCGAGACCATTCCAAGGTCAAACTTTTCAACAGAAACCTCAACAACAGTTTCTAGAGTACCGGGGGTACCAAGGAAACCAACAGATTAGAGGTCAACAACAACAACCTCAGCAAAAATTTGACAAACCCTGGTATTAAATCGATGCTCGAGATGCTCTTGCAAGGGCAAGCATCTATGAGTAACATAATGCAAGGAATGGTCACCGAACAAAGTGATTTAAAGAAGCAAATCCAAGGAATAGAGTCTCACGTAAGGCTTCTCGATAACCATGTAGCTCAACTCGCATCTAAACCTAGCAGGACGCAAGACACTTTTTACCAGCCTGAACCTAACCCTCGTGAGCAATGTAATGTTGATTATGTGGATGAGAGCGAAACTTACGGAACCAGGAGAATCATTACTGAACAAAGAAGAGCTTATCTAGAGAGGCAAAGAAATCCGATCGTAGAGGAACCGGAGGACGTATACCTTCCTCCTCCTCCACGACCACCTCCTATACCGTTCTCGCAACGATTACAGCGTACTCCGCAAGTAGACGGCGAACTCACGAAGTTTGCAGATATGTGGGAGAAGATGGAAATCGCCCAACCCTTACAAGAGGCTATAGCACAAACACCATCTTACGAGAAATTTCTCAAAGATACACTCGTTAAGAAGGAGAAATTGGAAGAAGAACCAATAATCGTGATAGCTGAGTGCAATGATGTACTGCAACAGAACTTACCAGCCAAGATGGCAAATCCGGGAAGTTTCTCCATACCCTGCCAACTGGGCAATGTCTCTATTCCTAGCGCACTATGCGACACGGGAGCGAGTGTGAGACTACTTCCAAAGACCACATATGACAAGCTGAACGTGGATGAACTGAAACCTACCAAGATGATTTTTCAGCTGGCAGACAAGTCAGTGAAAGCCCCTCTTGGGACTTTAGAGGATGTACCGCTTAAGGCTGGAAACGTTTACGTTCTAATCGATTTTGTGGTTATTGATATGAACAACAGAAATGATGAATCAGTCATCTTAGGACGTCCATTCCTCAACACTGTTGATGCCGTAATTCATTCTAGAAAGGATCCATAGAAATGCACATAGGAGATGCGGACATAGAATTCAAGTTGGAACAAAAACCAGAACAGGGTAAAGAGGAAAATGAGTACCCATTGACTATTCTAGAAAAACCGCCAGGTTCACCGGAAAAACAAACCCCTCAATTAAAGGATAAGGGCAAGGGAATTGCTTATAACGGAGATATCTATATCTTGCCAGTAGCTAAATCTGTAAGCACCGAGGCAGAGAATGGGATAAAAGTCAAATCCGAATCCCTGATTATAATACAAGTATCCCATTTCCTGTGAATAGGATGCGCCACATGGACTAAATCAATAAAATATACAAAATTTACAAGAAATTTAAAACCGTTTCACTACAAGTTTTACGCAGCGGAAATTAAAATATGTGAATATTCAAAACACCCCAACTTCGAAAATCGTAATAAGTACAAATCATAAGTCTGGGATTATAATCCCAGTTCAATGAAAACATAAAAAAAAACCGTACAAGATGCTGCTCACGAGAGTCGTCGTCGTCTGATAGATAGCTACACATGCTCCTCGTTACCTGAAAAAGGTTAATCAACGAGGGCTAAGTATAACCGCTTAGTGAGTAGCCCGGATTAAATTCGGTGTTCTCATTCTCATCAAGAATGTGCTAAACCAGTAATCTAAAACATGAATCTAGCCAATTAATTCACACATTCCACAAGCAAATTATCTTAAGATTAAAATAAAGCAAACAATGTCATAGAGTAATACTGACTCGCTCGTCAACCGATTTACTCGTGTGACGTGTCGGAGACTACCAGAGGTGCGGTACTGACTCACTCGTCCACCGGTACCCACACTAGCCCTCACCATCATAACCGTACTGACTCACTCGTCGACCAGTACGTTTATGTGGTTCCTCGGCACTCACCTACGTAATAATATTGACTCACTCATCCACCGATACACTACGTGGGTCGCTGGAATCCGACCTGCATAGTGACACTGACTCGATTGTCTACCGGTGTCACTAAGCAGCACAAAACATCGTCTCGTACAGTGCTGACTCACTCGTCGACTGGCACTGACTCCACGGTTTTCTACCCACATAATAGTATTGACTCACTCGTCAACTGGTACTAATTATGGGGTAGTCTATTCTGGAAATAGTACTGACTCACTCTTCCACCGGTACTATTCCAGAACGTTAACACAGTACTGGCTCACTCGTCGACCGGTACTAGCCCAACCTCGTATAAAGTACTGACTCACTCGTCAACCAGTACTGGCACCCACCCTTGCACAATACTGACTCACTCGTCAACTGGTACGACACCAAACATTTGCACAGTACTGACTCACTCGTCAACCGGTATTGGCACCAACCACTTGCATAGTACTGACTCACTCGTCAACCGGTATTGACACCAAACAATTGCACAGTACTGACTCACTCGTCAACCGGTACTGGCACCAAACAATTGCACAATACTGACTCACTCGTCAACCCGTACTGGCACCAAACATTTGCACAGTACTGACTCACTCGTCCACCAGTACTAGCATACACACAAATCCCTCTTAGGTTATTTCCCACATCTCACCACATCCTGACTATCGGTTTTTAACCAATGTTCATTTAGTTCACGCGTTCCAATTCTTCGTTTTACTTCACATCCACCCTTGTTCCATTTCCACCCCTTTTCTCAGTCAGACCGTTCGGTCCGACCCCTTCGGTCCATCCGGTCTGGCCTTGGTTCTAATTCCAATATGTGCGTATTGTGTCTGGTCTGTTCGGTCCGTGTCAGTGGACCGTCCAGACCAGCATGGGTTGTGTCAGTCCGCGTTCCCGTGAACTTGTGCGTGTTCGAGATCTGGTCCGTCCGGTCCATGGAGTTAGCTCGTACGGACCAGTCATGCAACGTAGTGATCCGAGGGAGTTTTCTAGGTCTGGTCCGTCTGGTCTGTAAGTCTGGACCGTCCGGACCGACCCCTTCTCTTCCTTTGATCCGTTTGGACCACTTTTGGTCATTAGTTCATTTGGTCTGCAGTTCCAGACCGTTCATACTGCAGTTCTGGGCTTGCCCAGAATCGCAAATCACGATTCTGTGATTCTGGTCAGTTTTCAGTCGCTCAATTCTCACTCGTTTCTTAACCAAATTTGATGCCGTTTGTTGCTACGTGTTCTTTGAAATGTCCTCTTTCAATTTCATGCATCAAACTACGGATTTAAACCCAATCGTACGATGAAAATAGGACCACAACAAGCCAACTCGAGCCAATCACCTGTTCTTGGATCAGATTCGGTTTCAATCTGATTTGGCTGAGATTGAGTGATGTTTCTGGGCTCCTCACCTTTGAATCTCTTCCTTGACACTCTAGGGATGTTTCCCAACCCTTTTCCGAGCTCCCCTTCTCTCCTCTCCTCTTCTTTCTCTCCCTCTATCTCTCTTTTCTCCTCTTTCTCCTCTGCAATTTCCCAGTCCGAAAATGGCTAAGTGAGAGGGTTGGAGAGGCAGTTATGGAGCCTAGGGAGAGAAAAAGGACGAAATACCAACACTAGGGGATAGCTAGGGTCGTCCACTGTTGGTTTGGTGTATTTTGGGTGGGTTGTGGGTCGCCCATGTACGAGAAAGTCGCGCACTAAAGTAGTTGCCGACAATCTGTCTTGTGTAGTCCGTTCGGACTGCCTTTATGGTCCCTTCAGACTGACTCACATAGTCCCTTCGGACTGGCTTCCTGGTTTGTTCGGACTGACTTGCATAGTCCATTTTCGATTGTTCATATCTCCCTCATTTCTTATCCGAATTAAGTCCCGTTTATTTCTAAACGTTCATTGTCACTCCCTCCTTCTAATCATGCATCATATTCATCGCATTAGCACCATCACACGACGAAAACTAGTTCACATAGATCCAACTCGACTCCTTCACCGTAATTCTCTATGTTTTTATGCTTGTCTTACTCTTCTTTATTCCCGAAAATTATTTAAATAATTCACTCGGGAATCGGGATATTACAAATCCTTCCACCTTAATAATGAATTCATCCCCGAATTCGGAATAAGTTAAATCCAAATCCACTCATTAGGCATTTCTTAATAGTTTGTTACAACCGTATGCCGTACATCGGAATGATTTCCTTATTCAAACAAATAAATGGGGGTAGGCATCACGCATCTCCACCTCGGATTCCTAGGTCATATCTAAGACCCCTTGGCTTCGCGACAAGACCTTCACGAGTAGCACCTCCTTCGTCCGCAACTTTTTAGCCTTTCGATCTATTATCTATAGCGATTCATCCCGAAGCGTGTAGCATCCGTGAACTCCAACTCCTGCGGCTATAGCTCGTGGAAAAGATCTGCTACGTACTTCCGTAGCATCGAAATGTGGAACACGTCATGGATGTTGCCCATCTCGGATGGCAACCCTAGACGATATGCTACTGCACCTACCTTCCCAATCACTGGGTAAGGTTCGATATACCGCGACTTCAATTTGCCGCCTTATCCGAACCAAGCATGCCCTCACATAGCTTGAACTCGAAGAAATATATGATCTCCAACTTCAAGTGTAAAGTCTCGTCTCCTCTGATCGACATACGACTTTTGCCGATCCTGTGCCATTTTCAGGATGGACCGAATATTCGGATAGCCTCCGTAGTCTCTTCTATGATATCGGGTCCAAACTCCCATCTTTCTCCAATCTCCATCTAATACAAAGGCGCACGGTCTTCCGTACAATGCCTCATAGGGTGATATTCCAATACTCGCGTGGTGACTGTTGTTATACGTGAACTCGTACAACGTCATGTATTGGTCCCACGGAGCTCCCCACTCCAGGATATATGCTCGAAGCATATCCTCTAGTTTCTGTATTGTCCGCTCCGACTGTCCGTCTGTCTAGGGATGATACATTATACTCATCTTCAGCTTCGTTCCCAGCGTGTCCTGTATTGCCTTCCATAGGCTTGATGTAAATCAAGCATCTCGGTACGAGATTATCTCACTTGGAACCCCGTGTAGCCTCATGATCTCGTCAATGTAAATCTGTGTCAACTGCTCGATCGAATTCTCCTGTCGTATAGGAAGGAAGTGATAGATTTGGTTAGTCGATCCACGACTACCCAATGGCGTTCTTCTTTCTCGGTGTAAGTGGTAACCCAACCAAAAAGTCCATACCGATCGAATCCCACTTCCATTGCGGTATTTTCAACGACTGCAATTTGCCTCCCGGCATCTGTCGTTCTGCCTCCACCTATTGGCAAGTGAGACATCTAGCTACATAGTCCGCATTGTTTCTCTTAATCCTTGGCCATGTGTACCATCGACGTAGACCTTGATACATCTTTCTTGTCCTTGGATGTATCGCTAGCCTCGTCTGATGTGCCTCGGCTAGTTTCTCCTATTTCAACGCAGGGTCATGTGGCACATACAACCGGTTTCCCAACCGCAATAATCTCTTCTCATCAATGTGATAGCCTATAGGGTCATACTCCTCAATACGGTCTCGGTACCGCAATCACGTGTCTTTCTTGATTCAGGGACCAATGTCCCAATTTATTTTCTGAGTCAGAAATGTTACAATGTGACGATGTCACGTCACAATTGACCGTTAGAATCCGTTTTCTAACTTAGCGTGTCCATCACTCTTGTTGTCTTTTCCTTGATGACAGTTAATACTTGAGTCATAGTCGGCAAGAGCTCTAGCCATCTCTATCGTCTCACTCAAGTCCTCTGGGAGATTGCATATGTGGCCGAGCTCTTTATTATCGGTGTCAACCCTTTCTCCAAAAAGTTATGACTTCTAGATCTTACAATACATTATTTACAGTTATGAATTCCATACCGCATTCCGGGTAGTCCTCCTCCTGATTTTCAATTACCTCGATCCATAAGTAATATAATGTCGCCTTGCTTTAATATGCAACTTAGTCTTGTGCTGACGCATCGATATAAACTTCATACAATATTCTCGACCATGGTAATGTCGAAATCAATGTTCATGTCGAACTTCGTTTCACTTGTCTCAACTATTTTCGCATCGGTGATCCATCTCATTCTACTGGACATTTTCGTTTAACTCAAACATGGTTAGACGGTCATAGTGAACCCTTCTGCCACTCAGTGACTGTTGCAGTTCGCAAGTCCAATTGGCTTTGGAATTTCCTCAAAGAGATTGGTGACCTCTAACCCATTATCGCGTCGGTCTTTAGAGGGATCCACTTTGATCCCATTAGTCCAAATCATGCGTTTGTAGCACATATGGATCATTATATTCTCTATAAGTGTTTTTCCTAGTGGGTTGATCTAGAGAGAGCATCATTTCTTATGATGAATTTATCCAGATAATCTGTTAGAGTATGATTCACCTTTTGCATGAATACTAGTGTTGTATTTGTGAGTCTTGACAACTTTACTTGAACTTAGAATAATCGTCTCGAGTAGAAGATGTTTTGTCCTTTGTGCACTTTTCACCATGACTGGTGATGTCTGGTCCATAAGTCGATCTTGCAGAATTACCGAGTTTTTTGGTGGCTTTCAAACATTAGATCAATCTTCAGGGACCAATTCTCTACTTATGGTTTGGTCTATAGATGCATCACTTTTCGGTAATGGATATAGATTCCCGATCGTTACAGAATTAAATCCTCGGTAATCGACGTGTATCTCTTCCTTCTGTTTTTTAATTTTTTTTAATTCCTTCTTTGTGGACCACGTTATCGCTTTTTTAGGGGAAATCTAGAACATATGGGTCCTTTCCCGTTATTCCATTTGGTTGTTTCCTTGTGTACTGTATCTAACCGTACCTTATAATGATAGCATTAGCTTCCTGCTTTCTGGCAGTTTTGAGGTCGTTAGAAGGATATCTAGAGACCCTCAGGTATTGAGACATCAGTCGCATTATCCCCCGCGATTTCTTTATTTATGATGATATGAGCAGGGAGTCTGGATACTTTCCTTGATCTATTCGTGTTTTGCCTCTAATAGTGATATCCAGACCATAACTTGCCTTATGGAATCACCTCTTTCTTGGTTAATTCGCGAATTCTCTGGTAGTACTTACCGGTTATCAGTGATCACTTGGTTTTGTTAGGGTAATGTTTTGATAAAAAATATTCTACTACCTTCGTGGCCAACCTTGCAATTATTAATACTTGTATGGAGGGGTCATATGCTAACACCGACAAGTCAGTAAGCATTGTGAGTCCTCCCCCCTTGGCTCTCAACCTCTCCTATTGAGGTGAGTTTGTGTATGCCTCCTATTGGCGATACCCCACTGTTACTTCGAGGGTACTGAAATTAGTTCCTTAATCTCAATACCTTGGCTAAGCATCTGTTTGGTTACAGGAGATGTTTCCCACTTTTGCATATAATGGCGGCATTTCCAATGCACCATGTTCACTTCACTAAGCATCCGATGACAACAGCTTGCATCACTTACGTACGGTTTTCCTTAAAAAAAAATCTCGGATGTGGTTTGAAAAACATTTTTCATTGTAAAACCTTAGTATAATGAGTCATTCTTTCCCGAGGAACGAACGTTACTCTGATACCGAAAGTTGTGACACCCGTATCCCCCTTCCCGTGAACAGGATGCGCCACATGGACTAAACCAATAAAATATACAAAATTTATGGAAAATTTAAAACCGTTTCACTACAAGTTTTACGCAACGTAAATTAAAATATGTGAATATTCAAAACACCCCAACTTCGAAAATCGTAATACAGTACAAATCATAAGTCTGGGATTATAATCCCAGTTCAACGAAAACATAAAAAAAAAAACCGTACAAGATGCTGCTCACGAGAGTCATCGCCGTCTGGTAGATAGCTACACATGCTCCTCGTTACCAGAAAAAGGTTAATCAACGAGGACTAAGCATAACCGCTTAGTGAGTGGCCTGGTTTAAACTCGGTTCTCATTCTCATCGAGAACTGTGCTAAATCAGTAATCTAAAACATGATTCTAGCCAATTAATTCACACATTCCACAAGCAAATTATCTTAAGATTAAAATAAAACAAACAATGTCACAGAGTAATACTGACTCGCTCGTCAACTGGTATTACTCGTGTGACGTGTCGGAGACTACCAGAGGTGCGGCACTGACTCACTCATCCACCGGTACCCAACTAGCTCTCACCATCATAACCGTACTGACTCACTCGTCGACTGGTATATTTATGTGGTTCCTCGGCACTCACCTACGTAATAATATTGACTCACTCGTCCACCGGTACACTACGTGGGTCGCTGGAATCCGACCTGCATAGTGACACTGACTCGATCGTCTACCAGTGTCACTAAGTAGCACAAAACACCGTCTCATGCAGTGATGACTCACTCTTCGACCGACACTGACTCCACGGTTTCCTACCCACATAATAGTACTGACTCACTCGTCAACCGATACTAATTATGGGGTAGTCCATTCTGCAATAGTACTCACTCACTCGTCCACCGATACTATTCCAGAACGTTAACACAGTACTGACTCACTCGTCGACCGGTACTGGAACAACACCCTTGCACAGTACTGACTCACTCGTCAACCGGTACTAGCACCACACCCTTGCACAAGTAGTGACTCACTCGTCAACCGGTACTGGTACCAACCATTTGCACAGTACTGACTCACTCGTCAATCGGTACTAGCACCAACCACTTGCACAGTACCGACTCACTCGTCAACCGATACTAGCACCAAACATTTGCACAGTACTGACTCATTCGTCAACCGGTATTGGCACCAACCACTTGGACTCACTCGTCAACCGGTATTGGCACCAACAACTTGCACAGTACTGACTCACTCGTCAACCGGTATTGACACCAAACAATTGCACAGTACTGACTCACTCGTCAACCGGTACTGGCACCAAATATTTGCACAGTACTGACTCACTCGGCCACCGGTACTAGAATACACACAAATCCCTCTTAGGTTATTTCCCACATCTCACTACATCCTGACTACCGGTTTTTAACCAATGTTCATTTTGTTCACGCGTTCCAATTCTTCGTTTTACTTCACATCCACCCTTGTTCCATTTCTACCCCTTTTCTCGGCTCACACCGTTCGGTCCAACCCCTTCGATCCGTCCGGTCTGGCCTTCGGTTCTAATTCCAATATGTGCGTATTGTGTCTGGTCTGTTCGGTCCGTGTCAGTGGACTGTCGACCAGCGGTGGGTTGTGTCAGTCCGCGTTCCCGTGGACTTATGCATGTTCGAGATCTGGTCCGTTCGGTCCATGGACTTGGGTCATACGGACCAGTCGTGCAACGTAGTGATTCGAGGGAGTTTTCTGGGTCTGTTTCGTTCGGTCTGTAAGTCTGGACCGTCCGGACCGATCCCTTCTCTTCCTTTGGCCCGTTTGGATCACTTTTGGTCATTAGTCCGTTCGGACTGCAGTTCCAGACCGTTCGGACTGCAATTCTGGGCTTGTCCAGAATCGCGAAATCACGATTCTGTGACTCTGGCCAGTTTTCAATCGCTCCGTTCTCACTCTTTTCTTAACCAAATTTGATAATGTTTGTTGTACGCGTTCTTTGAAATGCCCTCTTTCAATTTCATGCATCAAACTACGGATTTAAATCCGATCGTACGATAAAAATATAACCACAATGAGCCAACTCGAGCCACTCACCTGTTCTTAGATCAGATTCGGTTTGAATCTGATTTGGCTGAGATTGAGTGATGTTTCTGGGCACCTCCACCTTTGAATCTCTTCCTGGACACTCTAAGGATGTTTCCCAACCCTTTCCCGCGCTCTGCTTCTCTCCTCTCCTCTTCTTTCTCTCCCTCTCTCTCTCTTTTCTCCTCTTTCTCCTCTGCAACTTCCCAGTTCGAAAATGGCTAAGTGAGAGGGTTGAGAGGCAATTACGGAGCCTAGGGAGAGAAAAAGTACGAAATACCAATCCTAGGGATAGCTAGGGTCATCCATGTCGGTTTGGTGTGTTTTGGGTGGGTTGTGGCCCATGTGCGAGAAAGTCCCACACTAAAGTAGTTGCCGACAATCTGTCTTGTGTAATCCGTTCGGACTGCCTTTCTAGTCCCTTCGGACTGCCTTTCTAGTCCCTTCGGACTGACTCACATAGTCCCTTCGGACTGGCTTCCTGGTTTGTTCTGACTGACTTACATAGTCCATTTTCGATTGTTCATATCTCCCTCATTTCTTATCCGAATTAAGTCTCGTTTATTTCTAAACGTTCATTGTCACTCCCTCCTAATCATGCATCATATTCATCGCGTTAGCACCATCACACGATGAAAGCTAGTTCACATAGATCCAACTCAACTCCTTCACCTTAATTCTCTATCTTTTTATGCTTGTCTTACTCTTCTTTATTCCTAAAAATTATTTAAATAGTTCACGCGGTAATCGGGGTATTACACTGATTATGACGTCTAAAGAAAAACTTAATGGAAAAGTTTCGCAGAAACAGAGTAAAACACTAAGAATTCCTGATGCCGGAATGGGAACCAAAGTGAAACCGCCAGATTCAATTCCTGAACCTACATGCGGAAATGACTGTAAGCTGAGACAGACTGTGTGGAAACCTCGATATCGAGGTTCCAAAACATCTAGATTTGTATCGGATCTGAAATTAGGGTATTTTTGGAAATCTCTACGTTTGGTAATATCGATGTCGATGTTCCAAAACGTCGAGATCTGATCCGTGTTTGAAATTAGGGGTGTTTAGAAATTTTGAGGTTCATAAACGTCGATATCGATGTTTTTAGAAATTCGATATCCGAACTAAACCCTAGATCTGAGATCTTCGAAAATATCGAGGTTTAGAAATATCGATGTCGAGGTTAAAAACATCGAGATCTGAACCTTTTTAGATCTAAATTAATATCGATGTTTGGAAACATCGATATCGATGTTTGGAAACATTGATATCGATGTTTAAAACATCGATATTTCGATAAAATAAAAAGGATCCTCGGGAAAAACTTCGCCAACTCGATCTCTCTCTCCCAGACCTCGATCTCTCCGAAATTTTCCCCGAAAAGACGAGTAAAACGTCGATCTCTCCCTCACAGCATGATGAGATATGATCAAAGCCACTTCGCACCTCTAGGTACCAACACTCACATCTACCCTTTGACAGAAATCTTTGAAATCCCTACGTGCGGAGTCAAGCTATTGAAGTTCGAATCGCCATACCAAATGAAGCTATATGAAGACAACCAGAATGTTTCCCAGATTCCTACCAAATTCAGGAGCATATCTATGATGGGGAGTAACTTTGGTAGGTGGGAATCCCAGGCTGCAAATCTGATGAGAAAAGTGGGATGGTACAGGATTTATTCAACTAAAGAAGAATCCTACAGGGAACTCACCTTAGAGTTTCTATCCAGTTACCACTATTACCTACCGGTCCATGGCCCCATTGAGAAGGGATATTGCATCTTCAGGTTCCAGAACAAAGACCATAGGCTTAGTACGCGTCAGGTAGCAGACATCCTGGGACTGCCCTTTAGGGAAACTTATGAGTTCCCTCATGTGCGCTCGGAGACACTCCAGGAATTCTGGGAAGAGATCGTTGTTGGCGAATACGAGATTGTCAAGGAAGCAAAACTCATCAGGCATCCCGTACTCAGGTTTCTACATCTGTTCCTTACAAGATGTATGTTCGCTAGAACACCACCAGATGAGATAGAAGTCGAAGAATTACTATTACTCAGGCATGTGCTTAAAGACCTCTACTTTGGAGATGACTGGGGAGTCGGGAAGGTTGACTGGCATCCTGTATCATGATGCGTTTGGACGATGTTATGAGACGTCCCTGCACTAAGCCAATATGTGTAGGGGGAATCATAACCATGATCGCCAGACGTGTAGGGGCTAATGTGGGATACTATGTGAGTAAGACTTCCTTAGGCTGTGCAGGTATGCATATATTGAGCTTGATATGAGTACCTTGTACTGGCAATACCACCTGATGAAGAGAGAATATGGGGAGTATGAGATCAAGATTGATAGTCCGTTCATTAAGCCAGTTTCTAGGACGGGGATCAGGTTCGATATCATAGAGGATGATCATTACGAACCAGCCGATATGGGCACCCGATCTGCAGGGAGCCAACTGGGGGATGACGTGGCAGACAACGAAGAGATGTGGGAAGTTGCTAACGCACCACTGATCCGCCAAAACTTGGAGAGATGCCTGGAGGGATAACAATACATGATGACAGTTCTCCATCGCCTGGACACACAGTATGCTAAGCGAATCCCGATCCCGAGATGGTTTAGTCCAGACACCCCAGGGCCAACCGATCCTTGACGAAGATTTAGATGCTCTAGTTATATTTCCTTATTTTCTTGTTGCTTTATGAACCCGATTTTTGTTAGGCTTTCCGAGTGATGTTTTTGCTTCAGTTCTTTGGATTCTATTTGGTTTGATTGGAATATTATTAGATGCATTGGATTTATGGACTAATGATACATTTATTATTTTAAGCCTGCGGATATAGCATCTTTGATGATTGTCAAACAGAGAACATATAGCAAAAATACGAACAAGCACGAAACAGAAAAAGACACAAAGTACAAGGGAAAACACGCGCTTACATAGAAAGGAGAGACGACCTACACACGAGCTCGATCGAGCTAAGCCTTCTTTCTCTTCTCTTATATTATTATTTCCCTATCACTTTACTGTCTATTATTTTTGTTCGTACCTCACCGGGTTAGACTGACACCGCGGATGGTGTCAAGTTTAAGTCTGGGGGAAGTCTAACGCCCTGATAAGTCTCATTTCTAACAACTGCATATCACGTTTTGTGCATTTCAACATATATCTAAAAAAATTTCAAAATTTTTCAAAACAATATTGCATCCATCTGCATTAGTTTTGCATATTACTTGCATTCTTCACATTACATATAGACTTAGAATTGCATTCGCATGAGTATATAGCTAAGACACATAGGAAACATGCATAGAAAATGTTTTTGAGAATGCTGGTTAGCTGACATATGAACGATAGAGTAGAGATTCTTTGATGTTTTAGTGAACCAGATTTAGGTTTTCCTAAGTATAGATCAGATTGTCGAGTTTTCATTCGAATTGGTTGATTGAATCTTGGAATGATAGCATTAACTCGTGGGGTACACTAGAGTTTAGAGACCATGACTGTTAGAACTGTCTAGCCAAGCATAGAAGTTTCCCTAAGAACCGTTCCCCATTCGCAGGAATATTAGGCCCTAGTATAGTCAAACCGAGCTTAACCATTGTTTTACCACTCCTATTTTTAGCTCGTTAAATAACAAGCTTCTCGTCCGAGGGTGGCGGCAATCATCACGAGATGAGCTATAAGCCATGTACCACACCTACACTTTTCGACCTTTAGACCTATACATGTCGAGATACTCTGGAAAAGAAAAATCGGAAAAAGAAAGAAAAGAAAAAAAGTCGAGAAAAAGGGAGAAAACGAGAAAAGAAAAAGAAAAAAGAGAAAAAGAAAAGAAACTCCTGAGGCAAAAGAAATAGAAAAGTGTTATAGAACTAGAAAAGTATCTATACTTAGTGTTATATGCATGGACCCTCTTCTACACTCACTTTCTTGGCCTTTTCCATAACCTTAATAAATAGGTTTGAGAAACATGTTTGGTAGATAGTTAGAACAGTCTGGGTGGCACTAAGCGATGGAAAAAAATCCCATAGCTATTATTCATTCCGAGGGACGAAAGACCATATTAGAATAGACTTGATTCCGTTCACGGGTAGTTAGAACTAGATGAGAATCTCGCTTTTGACATTCATATGGAATCGACCCTTATTCTCCTTCTCCCTTTTTAGACTGTTTTCCTTAGAGTTTTTGCTCGAGGACGAGCAAAAGTCTAAGTCTGGGGGAGTTGATGACATCGATTTTTGACGTTATTTTCCTATGGTTTTAGTTGCATTTCATCCCTCTTTTCCGTACAAATCTAACATTTAGGCCACATTTTCTGCACAAATACCGTTTTCTTTGCTCTTTGATGTGATTTCAAGAATATTCACGTAATTGAACGAAAACGAAGCTAAAACGGTGTTTTTGAAGCTTATTTTACCAAGTGGACGGTCACGTACGAGCTAAGGAAGGTCACGGACTTGTCGCGGGCGAGAAACGGACTTCGGAGCGAAAAAGGAGGAATATCGAGATTTAGAACATCGATATCGACATTTCATAACGTCGATATCGACATTTCTAGCCACCTCGAGATCAGACCTTCAGATTTCCAGATCTAGACGTCGATAATGACCTTCAACACCTCGAGATGTGAGCAGTCGAGATGTCGACCTTTCACAACGTCGATATCGACCTTCCGAATCCTCGAGATCTAGGAACCTTGGAGGAATATCGACGTTAGAAAACATCGATATCGAGGTTTTTAAAGTCGATATTTTGAAATCTCTATAAAAAGACTGTACGGAAATCGAGAAGGTTCGACTTTCGACACATTTTGCGAGACACTTTATAATTTTTGGTTTTTCAACACTTTGGGGGATGAATTGGAGTGGAGATTGCTACATTTCATTGTTCAAGGATTGAATTCTACACACTAAGTCTTCTATTCCCTTTTTCTATTGAAATGTTGTATGAATCCATGTCTATTTCGCTTTCCTCATTGATGTGTGAGTAGTTTGCTTGTTATAGGCTAAGTAATCTAGGCATGTTACGGAATTATCAATGCGTTTAAACGGTTGAATGCAGGTCTAAGTTAGATCTGGTTTTATGAATTGAACGTAATGCTTTCTTAGGATTGATCACCCTATAGAATTGAACTTGAATTAGTTAATTGCAAAGGAATTTGGATTAATTAATACCGAAATTCGTTCATAAAATAGGTTCAATTATTAATTCTGAACGCATAGGTTGGACTTGATAAGGAATTCTTAATTCGACCTAAGAACTATGATAGCGGACGTTAATGCTTCTAACGTAGACCTAAAGATGCGGAAGCTGATAGGAAAGCGTTAGTTAGAGAACGATAGATCCCTGACCGGATGCATTCTAGGATAGAGGCTAGAGTTTCCCAAATCGACCTCAGACTGCAACCCAACCACATCTACAGATCTACTTAGATAATTCGTAGCATCGGTGAACCTCCGAACCTACAGTACTTTTAATTATAGTTTTTCCCAATCAACCAACAATTTTGCGCTCTATTCTTGCTAGGATCATCATCGACACCATCACCTCTCGGTCCCTGAATTCGACCCTGGTACTGCATCGAATCCGTACCCTTGCGAAATCGGTTTAGTCTAGTTTTTTATTACTTGACTCAAATTCATTCACCTAGATTGGCACGATCAGCTGGGCAGAGCAACTTTATGTTAACTCTCCCTCTCGACCATCTATCGTGGAATTACTGATCAGGCTCGAGCTTAGTCTTTCAGAGTAGTCCGTAACACCTCGTAATCGGGGGACACACGCAACAATCCGATCATGGATTTCATTTTCCTACCATCTGGGGACACAAGCAACTCCCGATACCATTCCATGAACAATAAAACATTGGCATGGTTACCGACGAATCGGCTTGCCTCCACATATCTATACTGATTACATCATCAATCGATACAGATTACATGGATCTCTAGCTTCTATCACCATCCCTCGAGAGGTTAGCGCGATCTTTCATCGCTACAAACACAATCATATCTCATCCGTATGACACTCCATCTGGTATCAACTGCCATACGACTCAACATCCACACATCGCACTCAGCGGAATAACAATCAATAATATACACCCGTCTACAATCACACACTAGACAATATCTGAACCCGTTCGATATTTTACCCAATGCCATGCCATCTATCCCATTCAATACCCTCAATCACATGCAGTCACACACTTTTATTAGATCACATGCATATGTGCAGTCACACACTTTTATTAGATCACATGCATACGTGCAGTCACACACTTTTATTAGATCACATGCATACATGCGTTTCTAATTTATTAATAATTATAAGTCTTGGGTTCGGGTCATTGATCAAATATACATATTTATACATTCGTTATATGATTCTTCACATAAGTATACAAACATAGTATTTTTTTAAATCTTTTCCTTTTTAATATGTTTTTGCCTCCGAAATGATTAAATCGGGTTCCGGTCCATCGGATTACCGACTCCTTTCGTTCCATGGTTTAGGACTTACCGTGAAGTTTGACGATCGACTTGGGTTAGACCATCCTTTATTTTGGTTTGTTCGTTTGGGTTCGGTCGGGGACTGATTTGACCGGATCCGAACTGGACTCCGGATCGTTCCAGACATTTTGATCTTTTGGTCAGGGTCGGACCAAATGTCAGTCCAGCGACCACTTTTCTCTTCTCTTGGTCCAAACTTGGTCGGACTGCCCAAGTTTTTTGGTCTGGTCTAGCATACCAATTTCTAGTCAGTCCTGGACCAGAACTAATTTTTAGTTCGAAGGGCGCGGTCCTCAGGATCCGAGAGAGAGATCGGACTAAGTTATCTTCACCTGGTCCGGTGGACTAAAATTTGGTCAGCTCCGGACCAGGGTCATCTTCTTCCTTAACTCGAATTTTCTTCCGCAATTTCTCTACAATCTCAGGTCCAGCAGACCAACTATTGGTCAGTCTCGGACTAGACCCCGGACTTTCCACAAATCACACAAACACGCACCAAATGCAATGGGTAACACACCAAAATAATCACAAGCAATCAAGAACACGAATCAAGTATCAATGCATCACGAATTACATCTAAACTCCGAAATCAATGAAAATGAAATCTTCGACTTAACCCAAATTACTGACCCATCCTGGTGCTTCCTCTGCATCTTTACAGATCCGTGACTCCTCTAGTGGGCTCCAGCTTGCTTCCCATGGTTAGAGTTTGAGAGAAAAAGGAAGAAAAGAGAACATGAGAGTGTGGTAAAGAGAGGGAACAAAGAGAAGTCAAAGAGGCTCGGTCAAAGAAGCAGGAGGTGGCAAGAGAAAATAAATTTTTGGCAGTTCAGGGTGAATTTTGAAGCAGGAGGTGGCAGAACACGGTGTAAGAAATTCATTGTGATGAGTCATCAGGTCTGGTCCGATGGACAGGCTTGTGGTCAGCTCTGGACTAAGACCTTTGCTTGGTCAGTCTTTGTTTCTCTCAGTCTGGCGGAGCAACGTGTGATCTGGTCTGGTCCGACCGATCACATCTGGTCAGCTCCAGACCATGCGTTCTTTTCTTCTTCATTTGGTATGTTCCGCCTGTTCTACATCTTCCGGAATGGTTTGTGAGTCTGGTCCACCTCAAACCAGCTCTTTTCTTCTTCAGTCCGTCGATCCTGTCCAAATCTGCTGACTTGGTCTGGTCGACCAAGTTTCGGTCAGCTCCAGACCAAATCTTTTCTTCTCCTTCTTCTTCGAACACGTTTTGGTTCGAGTGGCTTCGTGATGTGATCCATTTCCTCGTTCCTTATTTGTTTCCAATCCTATTAATGAAATTTAAGGAATTATACGCTCGATCAATAAATTTCTAATGATCAAACGTAATTAATTCCGGTTTATGCTTATTTAATCCTTTTATCGAAATTTGGGGTATTATTTTTCACTCCCCTTAAAGTGAATTCGTCATCGAATTCAAAGTAAGATTGGATGAATATTTCACCCTACAATTTCCCACATAATGTCGGAATATCTTGATTCCACCACTACACTTCCGCTACGTATTTTTTTCATGTCGTAACATCTCAGCCTAGTAGTCAGTGATCCATGTGGTCCACTGTTGAACCGGACACCGCTACCAAGGTTTATCTCTTCTATCTATATAGATATAAGATTTCACTGCGTGTTTGATTGTGCAAATCTAGGTGATTGGATTTGAATCAAGTAATAAAAACCTAGACTAAGCCGATTCTGCATGCGTACAGATCGATTGTAATACCAGGGTCGAACACAAGGAGTAGTGGCACAACCAGACTAAATTCTACTAAGACTTGATCGAAAGAGATTTTAGTGAAGTGGTGAATGTGAGAGGAAAAATCTATATATGCTAATACTGCGGGTCTCAAGATTGCCCTTACATGCATGGATAGTTTCTAAGGATAAAGATTCTATGATAATCATGTTTAATTCGGAAAACTCAAGCATCTAAACTAGGATGTGTTCATCACCCTCTAACTAGCATTTTCCTATCTGCTTCTGCATCTCTAGGTCCAAACTAGAAATATTAACGTTCGCTATCATTGTTCCTAGGTCAAATTAAGAATTCCTTATCAAGTCCAACCGATGCGTTCAAAATTAATAATCGAACCTATCTTATGAATGAATTCCGGTTTAACTAATCCAAATCCCTTTGCAATTAACTAAATCAAGTTCAATTCATACAGGTGATCAATCTGCTGAAAGCATTAAGATCAATTCATAAAACCGGATAAACAACGATATCATAATCTCTTATAAAAGAACAAAACAAATCCAATACATAAGCAAATCCATACCCCGCAGCGAAGAAACTACTCCATGCATTAACCCAGATCTCTAGGTTACAGAACATCGATATTTTGGTAACCCAGATCTCTAGATTTAAAACTTCGATATCGATGTTCTATTTCGACACTGGCTGACATGGTCTCGGTAATTTGCTCATAACTTTCTGCTCCAATGTCGGAATTGGGTGATCTTAGTGTCTATAGCTATTAGAGAGAGAGCTTTCAAATGATATATAGCACGTATGATTTGGACCTACGTGGAGAAAGTTATGGGGCTCGAAATATATCATTTATGCAAGCCTTTCCGTTTTTCATCTCGAAATTTACGCAAGCTTTTCCGTTGTTCGTCTCGAACAACCCAGAATGCACTCTTTTCGCCCGTGGTATGTCCGTGACTGCCCGTGATATCCAACCTGGTCCATTTTAGCTCTAAATACACTTAGCTCTAATTCCTAAATTTGTGGCTAAAATGCCATCTAATTCCTAAATTTGTGTGGGATAGAGGAGTGAAATGCACCTAAAACTATAGAAAAATAACGTCAAAATACGATGTTATTAGTGTTCTCGTAATTTTTATATGAGGAACACACTAGAGATGTTTGATGAATTCTGTATAAGCTTCGATCGATTGCCAGAGCTCTTCCTATCCTTCGTTATGATTTATTACATCGAGGTCTAATTATCTTTATCCTTCAAATCCTCATAGAGTGAGAGTCATGCAATTTCGAAGGATTACTCGACAATCTTTTTCTTTTCATATCGGGTGTCCTTTCTTTGTAATTCTTTCACTTGATATGTCGCCCGTGATATGGTATCACTTACGTAACCGGGTTGTCCTGGTTAACAACACTGGAAAATAATCCCAAGTTTAGTCTCATATATCCTTGTTGATGTGAGTTGTTATATGCGCGCAATCATATGTATCTCACCAGCGAAGTCATATCTTGTCGAACCTTTGTCGTATAAGTATGATTATTAAGTCCTTAGTACATGTACTACCGTACTCATTTTGTTCTATGAGTCAAGTAGTGCTTTTCCACCTTTTCTTGTCTTGGCAACACGTATGTCTTCACGTGTGCTTCTTGTTTAGGGTTGCCCATGGTCAGAACATCTTCAGAAGCCTTTTCTCCAGAAGATTTTGACTTGTGAGACCATACCAATCCGTTCCCTTCACCTGACAGTAGCTTCCATTATGTCAGAGTTTTTAAATTCTGATTAACTGATATTGTTAAGGATGAATCCCGCACACTGCAATGTAGTCCCTGCTAAGGCTAGGACAATTTTGTTCATCTCTTAGCAACAATTATATTTTTTTAGGATTTACTTCATGGTGTTCTCTATGCTAGAAACGAACAAAATATCGGCGATGGACATAATATTTTTTACGGAAACTAGATCATAGCCAAATTGTCATCTTAAGACATACAAGAAAACACGGTAAGACTATTCGTTACGAAGATCACAGCCAAATTATCATCTTTTATTCAACAAAAGACAATTATCATCCCCCAAGGTTCAAATCCCATGGGCCAAATATTATCAAAAATTTATCATCTTTCCATCTAAAACTCGTAGCAACAACTCGACGATCAGAAAGGTTGCTTCAAACTGTGAGTGAGGGGTTTATCGAAGGAAGATTCGGGAAGAACGAACGTAATGCCAATTATTAAAGTCAATTGAACACCCCATTTGGAGTCCAAAGCCCATATGATACGTCACTTAACGGGCCTCTTACTGGCCCACTATTCGACCAATCAGGGATTCCTGACATAGTATTGTCCGGCTTTAGCTCCTGAGATTTTCAGAAACCAAAAAGTATCTGTAACCCTCTGTTACGTTCCAAGTCTTTATAACAGATCCAAACACTAGTCCTCACATTGGGAAATATTTCATTAAACCAACCTTCTTACCGAACTAATCGTTCTCCTGAAATAATTCTACTTTATTAAAATGGAGACTCTGAATGGTGCAGAGGGTTTTGAGAAGCGCGAAATTATCATATTGTCATCGTCGTCATCTTCTTTGGTTTTTTGTTAACCGATCTACATCTTTGTCGTTCAGAGTTCTTGATTTTTCCAAGAAAAATCTCTCCATCAGGTTAAACCTTTTCAGGACTGATCAATTATGGGGATCTCACCGGAAGTTTTGGCATGCTGTTACCCACTATCGGGGTTTCTGTTGGATTCCCTGCGGGTTCCTAACATGCGATCTCATCGATCTAGGGTTTGGATTCTAGGTTTAACGCAGCGGAAGGAAAAATCTAAACCTAGCCAAACGTCACACAAAACCAATTGTGCAATAACCCGAACAATCGTGTATATCGTCGTGGGATTCGAATACTTACCTCGTTCTTTCAAGATCTGGAAGTATCAATCGATCCAGGGCCTGTTTTAATCACCAAGAGTTGAAAGCACAACTCCTCTACACGTATCCACACCGGCGGGATGAATTCCAACACTTTGGAACGTATCTGCTAGGATTTTTGAAGAGAAAACGATGTCCTTGTGGACGTCTGAGGTTCGTTCTCTAGGGTTTGTGGCGGCTCACTCATTAATTAGAATTGCCCAAAACCCTTAAAATGCGAAATAGGAAATCTGCCCGAAAGTCGGACCGTCCGGTCTAGGTCTTTGACCGCACGGTCTGGCTTTCCACGTGGAACGGACGTTCCGCTTTCCCTCGCAGAACGGACGGTCTTGATGCCTGGACTGTCCGGTCCACACCTGGCCCGGACGATCTGGCCCTTTGCGGAACGGACAGTCCATTTCTACTGGAACAGACGGTCCGAATTGGCTGGACCGTCCGGTCCAGGTCTGGACCGGACGGGCTGGCCATCTGGAACTCTT
>NW_010970398.1:379484-380709 GCF_000463585.1 Tarenaya hassleriana | reverse complement strand
AAGGATACCGAAATATAACAAACATGCCAATCATATAACGGAATGTAACGCATTCATAAATCAATGAATCAATATAAAGTAAAATGTCATATCACGGAACATCCTAGAGCATTACATATCTACTAGTCATGCTCAATGCATATGATACATCTGGATGAGTACCCAACATGGCATACATGATGGATCCAATTGCTGAGGCATATGGAATCCTACTCATGCACTCTTGCTCATCCTGTGTGTTTGGACACTGAGTCTTGCTAAGAGCTACGTCATGTCCCATTGGCAAGGCACCCCTCTTGGAGTCTTGCATCTTGAACCGATTCAAGACCTTGTCAATGTATGTACTCTGATTTAGACCAAGAAGCCTTCTCGATCTATCTCTATAGATCTTGATTCCTAGAATATAGGCGGCTTCTCCTAAGTCCTTCATCAAAAAGACCGATCCTAGCCAGGATTTTACTCCTTGCAAGGTAGGAACATCATTTCCAATGAGCAATATATCATCCACATAAAGTACAAGGAAGACCACTGCGCTCCCACTTACCTTCTTGTAAACGCATGGCTCATCTTCGTTTTGCAGGAAGCCAAACGTTTTGACTGCCTCGTCAAATCGAAGATTCCAACTCCTCGAAGCCTGCTTCAGTCCATAAATGGATCTCTGAAGCTTGTACACCTTCCTCGGACTCTTAGGATCGACAAAACCCTCGGGTTGTGTCATGTACACCTCCTCGAGCAAATTCCCGTTAAGGAATGCAGTTTTGACGTCCATTTGCCATATCTCGTAGTCATAATACACAGCTATGGCTAGCAGAATCCGTATGGATTTAAGCATCACGACTGGTGAAAAGGTTTCATCATAGTCTATACCATGAATCTGCCGAAACCCTTTCGCGACGAGTCGTGCCTTATAGGTATGCACAATGCCATCCATGTCGGTTTTCTTCTTAAAAACCCACTTACATCCAATGGTCTTAATACCATCGAATAAGTCGACCAAAGTCCATACTTTGTTGTCGTACATGGACTGCATCTCAGACTCCAGGGCCTGGTGCCATTTCTCGGAATCGGAACTCGCCACAGCCTCTGAATACGACGTAGGCTCATCATGTTCTAACAACATGAGTTCGTCGTTCCCAGTCACAAGAAAACCATATCTTGTAGGCTCTTGGCGAATTCTACCAGATCTCCGAGGTTCACTAGGAGGTGCTATCTCAACAACTTGTGA
>NW_010970398.1:375777-377734 GCF_000463585.1 Tarenaya hassleriana | reverse complement strand
TGGTGAGATAAAACAGATTCCTGCAACAGATATGTTCTACAGAAAAAGACAGACAAACAGACAGAAAATATGCAAGTCACTTAGTACACTTACTATCACAGATAATAGATGCAATATGACAGGCTCCCACTAAGAAAAACACCCTCAATGAGTTTCTAAGTGAGTTAGGATCCATATTTCACATGCTTTTGAGTCAGTTAGGGCATGACGCTCAAAACCATGCTATTTAGGTAGACAACGTTTTGTCAATCACATCCTATGTGATTCCTATGTGAGTATGGGATAGTGATACGCTATCACTGCATGTTCCTCATCCCATCCTTACCATTAGGTCCAAGTCCGACTTGATAACCCAATTCAAGCTCAACCATATTTGAGCTATGAGAATCACGATTTCTCCATACTGCCTCACCAAGATAGTCAGGCACGCTCAGCTAGGGCATGACCCGTAACCATGACGATCGAGGCCTTGACAGTTGCTCTACTAATGGGCGGTAATAGCTTGAGATTAAACATGAGGCTTCATTTGTCTTGAACACCAGGATACCTTGACCGAATTCAAGTCATTCCAGTCAAGTTGTTCTGATCAACTCAGATGAACTACTCTTAGTTCGTTTGAGTCGTCTGTATACAGAATCTCTTGGCCAAACAACATTTGCTTGCCTTAGATTCGATACCAGAACCCTCTCAATATCCTAATTCAGATATTTGATTCGAGACAACGATTGCACAATCAAAACTCTGAATTCTGGATTGTCATCAAGCTTGGTCTTATGTGAGGCTTTGATTCCTATTCTGATAATTGATCCGACACAACGATTGTTCGATCAAAAACCTGAATTTTCGGAATCCCGGATTGTCTGAGGTCTAGACCGACCGGTCCAGCCTGTGGACTGATCGGTCTGACCATCAGACCGTTCTGCGTTATTCGGTCCTGGTCCGAGACCCAGACCGATCGGTCCAACATTTGGACCGATCGGTCCGGACCTATTCAGACCGAACGGACTGATCTCTGATCTAATGTCCTAGACCAGACGGTCCAACCTTTGGACCGATCGGTCCAGATTTTTAGACCGAGTGCAGACCGATCCCGAAGACCGAACGTTCCATCAAACCCAGACCGTTCGGTCCAAAGACCAGACCGGTCGGTCTAACGAACGTTATCCGAACTCCTATTAAAGTCATCGGTCCAGACCGATCGGTCCAACCTTTGGACCGATCGGTCTACTATCTAGACCGGTCGGTCCACGCGATGGACAGACTTCGGATCTCGGTTTCGGGTCCCGAAAACGAGGGTTTTCACCCCCGTTTCGAGGCACCGTCAAGCCTCCCATGAACCTCGCTCATCCATGCATCATTCAACAATCAAAATCATCAAACAAGCATAGATCTCATGTTTACATGCATTCTAACCATTAAAACCATGAAAAACATGCAAAGATCTATAGTCTACATACATTCTAACAATTAAAATCATGCAAACCTGCAAAGATCTATTGTTTACATGAACTTTAACAATTAAAATCATGCAAACAAGCAACAGGCACGGCGATATACAGAGAACCAGGCTCTGATACCACTGTTGGGTTCCCTGCGGGTTCCTAGCATGCGATCTCATCGATCTAGGGTTTGGATTCTAGGTTTCACGCAGCGGAAGGAAAAATCTAAACCTAGCCAAACATCACACAAAATCAATTGTGCAATAACCCGAACAACGATCTAGGGTTTGGATTCTAGGTTTCACGCAGCGGAAGGAAAAATCTAAACCTAGCCAAACATCACACAAAATCAATTGTGCAATAACCCGAACAACCGTGTATATCATCGTGGGATTCGAATACTTACCTCGTTCTTTCAAGATCTGGAAGTATCAATCGATCCAGGGCCTGTTTTAATCACCAAGAGTTGAAAGCACAACTCCTCTACACGTATCCACACCGGCGGGATGAATTCCAAC
>NW_010970398.1:338677-375646 GCF_000463585.1 Tarenaya hassleriana | reverse complement strand
AATTGCCCAAAACCCTTAAAACGCGAAATAGGAAATCTGCCCGAAAGTCGGACCGTCCGGTCTAGGTCTTGGACCGGACGGTCTGGCTTTCCACGCGGAACGGACGTTCCGCTTTCCCTCGAAGAACGGACGGTCTTGATGCCTGGACCACCCACCTAGAATAGAGTTAGAGGTGATCTAACAAAGCCATTCATAGTTCGAGTTCTGATCCTTTGTCTCACGATATCGTATGTTGAACAAGGGCATGGTATGAGCCACCCTTCAAGTTCAACCGCTTACTCGTCTAGGCAAACCGACTGATAAAATAGATGTACATTCATCTATAGCGTGGCCACGCATTTTCACAGTCCGATTTCCACGAGGGGCCCAGCGACATCTCTCCTGCGTAGGAGGTGACAAGTCCCGTATTGCATGTCTACTATCTGCATATGATTCGTGAACGTATCTGAACAACGCCGTTATGATCATCCGGTTAAAGACGACGTTTGACGCAGTCAAGACATGTCACTCCATTGTATGAGATTCAAGTCAGATACTCTAGACATCTCAGGTCTGAGGATGCAAGAATGAACCATTGTATGAGATTCAAGTCATGAGTCATGTCCATGTGACAATCTCATGCGGGTCATCCAGTAACTCGTTCCAAACGAGAACCCATGATTGTGATTTGCATCCAATGCACATGATCATAATCATCTATCACACATCATGCTGGTCTTAATTCATCATTGTTCCCACAATGATAACTGACCAGGGAGTTTAGAATCATCTGCAATGATTCAAGGATATTCACCGTAATATAACAAACATGCTAATCATATAACGGAAAAGTAATGCATTCATAAACTAATGAATCAATACATAGTCAAAATATCATATCAAGGATCATCGTAGAGCATTACAACCAACAGTTTCTACCTCCCAGTCCAGGTGGCCGCGTAGTGGAAAGAAATATATTTGAAGAATCACCAGAAAAATCTCGTAGATGGTGATGCACACAGGTTCTTCCTTATAAATGTGTCATCAGAAGCACAAAGGAAGAGATGTTCTCCGGCGGTAGATGGGTGGCACGGAGGAAGCGCGAGATGAGAGACGATGTACAAGACACGTACAAGTTTATTTAGAAGGACGAGTACCACAGAGGATATGTGATGACTTTGGTCATCCGAAACCGACATGGCAAGCGGGGCATTGCTGAGGTGTGGGGTCACGGTGTAACCAGAACATGGGAGTTTCATTTGCCAGTGCCGCTGCTGGAAGCACCGCAACTTCGCCGCCGGAAGCACCGCCGCCGTCTCTGTCGGCAACACCGTAGTCAAGCCATCGCTGTCCAGTTCTCTTCTTTTTCTTGAGACGGTACAATTTTTTTTTTTTTGGGAGATGCAATTGGATGGAATTTTTTTTGGGGATGGAATTGGTTTGGGTACATAATTGTTTTACATCGCAAAAGAAGGATGAACAATGACGAAGAGTACGTAGAAGTCATGGCTATGGCCTAGAATCTTGTATTCCAGTTTATTGCTTAATTTGATTTAGAGATATTTTATTAGTTTGGGTTGGTTTACTTTCGAGACTATATAAGAATTTGAGCCATGAAATTATCGTAATGTCATTGTCGTCATCTTTCTTATGCATTTTTTTTTTGTTAACCGATCTTTATCTTCCTCGTACATAGTTCTTGATTTCTCCAAGAAAAATATATCCGTCAGGTTAAACCTCTCTCAAGACTAATCAACTATGGGGATATCGCCAAAAGATTTGGTACGCCGCTATCTGCTGTAGGTGCATCCACCTCCCAACCCAAGTGGATGTGTATAGTGAAAAGAGATATATTCGAAGAATCACAAGAAAATCTCGTAGATGGTGAATGCGCGCAGGTTCTTACAGATGGTCATCAACAGCACAAAGAAAGAGATGCTCTCTCGACGGTAGAAGGGTGGCAGGGAGGAAGCGCGAGAAGAAAGACGATGTACAAGTTTGTTTGGAAGGATGTGTATCACTGAGAATATGCAATAACTTTGGTTCCGAAACCGGCATTGCAAGCGGGGCGTTGCCGAGGTGTGGGGTCACAGTGCAGCCAGACGCATGGGGGATTCGTTTGTCGATGCCTCTGTCAGAGGCACCGCCACCACCATCGCCGAAAACGTCGCAGTCGTCCTAGCCGGTAGCACTGTAGTTTGGCAGTCATTGTCCAATTCTCTTCTTTTTCTTGAGACGGTACAAAATATTTTTTTGTTGGGGGGGGGGGATGGAAATGGATGAATTTTTTTTTTTGAAATTGGTTTGGGTACAGAATATTTTTACGTCATAGGAGAAGGATCAACAAGGACGAATAGTAGAAGTCATGGTCATGATCTAGAATCTTGTATTACGGTTTATTGCTTAGTTCGGTTTAGGGACATTTGGTTGGTTTGGGTTGGTTTACTTTCGAGACTGTATAAGAATCTGAGCCATGAAATTATAATATTGTCGCGTATAGTGGAAAGAGATATATTCGAAGAATCACCAGAAAATCTCGTAGATGGTGATGCGTATAGGTTCTTTGTTACAAATGTGCCATCAGAAACACAAAAGGAACAAATGTTCTCCCGGCGATAGATGGGTGGCATGGAGGAAGTGCGAGATGAGAGACGTCGTACAAGACACGTACAAGTTTGTTTGGAAGGATGGGTACCACAGGGAATATGCGATGAATTTGGTCATCTGGAACCGGCATTGCAAACGGGGCATTGCAGAGGTGTGGCATCAAAGTACAACCAGAACATGGGGGCTTCGTTTGTCGGCACCGTCGTCGGAAATACTACCACCGGTGCCGCTGAAAGCACCTCAATGGCGTTGTCGGAAGCACCACCCATTGCCGAAAGAATTGCTGGCAAAACTCTACAACCGTCTCCGCCAGCAGCACTGTATTCTCATCGTCGTTGTCCAGTTCTCTTCTTTTTCTTGAGACGGTATAAATTTGTTTTTTTTTTGGGGGATGGAATTGGATGAGATTTTTTTGGGGGGATGGAATTGGTTTGGGTACAGAATCTTTTTACGTCGTAGAGAAGGATGAACAAAGATGAAGAGTAGAAGCCCTGATCATGGCCGAGAATATTGTATTCCAATTTATTGTTTAATTTGGTTTAGGGACATTTCGTTGGTTTGAGTTGGTTTACTTTCGAGACATTGTCATCGTCGTCATCTTCCTTGGGGTTTATTTTTTGTTAACTGATCTTCATTTTCCTCGTTCAGAGTTCTTGATTTCTCCAAGAAAAAATCTCTCCATCCGGTTAAACCTCTCTCAAGACTAGGGATGTCAAACGAGACAGCTCGGATCAGCTCGATCTGAGCCAGCTTATTTTCGACCCAACTCGTTAAGCCCGTTTTTATTCGGACCAGAAAATTCCTGACCCAACCCAATTCGCTTTAGCCCGCGAGCCTATATCATATTTTTCTAAATACCTAAAAACCATATCAAATTATATAAAATCATATCCAAATGATACATAAACATATAAAGAACATACAATATATCCAAATCATACTTATATTCACAAACACAATCCGTGCACAAAAAAACATCTCTAAATAGATGAGATCATAATCCATCGATATACAAAAACCATCTTCAGATCTTATTCCATCCATATACAATTAGATCTTAATCCATGTATAAAAAACTATCTTTAGATCCTAATCCATGTACAAAAAAACATTCCCAAAACCTAAACCCATATCAACTAATATCAACACTTTCAAGTTTCAACGTATGATCAAAAAACGATAAACCATGCATTCAATTCAGATTTGTTGCACTACTACTTCCACCTCCATTTTAACCACCACTTCCACCAACATTGTCATCTTCATTTCCATTTGTATTATTGACAACTTGAACAACAAAAAGATATGTTAATAACAAGTTAGATTTAATAAATCAGAAAAGAAGAATAAATGTAAATGTTTACCCGTTAATTCTGAAAAACTTTTATACCAAGATCTAGCACATATTAACGATTGCACACTTGATCGGAGAAGTTGGTTCCTATACTTGTTCAAAATACGAGAACCGATACTGAATGACAATTCTGAAGCCACCATAGTAATAGGAATGCTTAAAATATCGGCAGCCATAAGAGCAACATCGGGCATCCGATGTCTATTGTTTTTCCAATATCCCAAAACATCCATATCATGAAAATCCACCACTCTCAATCTTTCTTCATCTAAATAGATGTCCAAATAGGATCTTTCCCTTTCTCCTTCAACATCGGGATCATCCAAATCAAAGTAATTCTATAAATTTAAATAATAATGACTATTATAAAAAGTTCAAATTAAAAACTATTATAAAAATATATATATAAGATACTTACATCAAGTATATCAATCGTAGAAATACGATGAGATGAACTTGCACTTGGAATAGTAGCATATTGAGATGAACTTACATTTGATGTTGGAGTATGTTTGTCACTTACAATATTTTGATACTCCCTGTACAACATGTATAACTTGTTTTTGAGAAATTATAACTTCTCACTTGCATTCTCTCTATCAAGTTCATTCCAACAACGCCTCAAGAATGGTAACTTGGACCTCGAATCAAGTATGACACCCATAGCAAGTATAACGCTATAATGCTTCCAATATTTGTTGAACTTGTCTAGCATTCTCAAACTCATCATTCTAATATAAATCATCGCTACTAACCATGTTCTTCTTCAGCAACTTTTCAATCTTAAAAATCTATCCAAAATATAGATTTGAAGTACAGTAAGTTGAACCGGGCATCAAGACTGTAAATATTATAAAAATGGTTGTAGTAGCTCACATATTCTTTCCGCTCTACCTCATTCTTCATTCGAAGAACAATGCTTATAACATTTATCAACCGCTTTCAATCTAGCAAAAGCGCGTTGATACTTTAATACCTTTTCAAGCATAATAAACGCAAAGTTCTATCTAGTAGGACAATCCGTAGTTAAGACAATACTACCACTACCTTCTATGCAACTCTAAAAAACATTCATCCTTCCCTTTGAAATTTTCACAAACCTTACACTATCTCCTAATTTTAGATACAACATCACCAAGTGCTTTTAATCCATCTTGCACAATGAGATTAAATATATGTGCACAACATCTTATGTGGAAGAATTCTCCATCACACAATAAAATTGTTGTCTAAGCAAAGCCTCTCCTTCAAAATCTCTTGGCAACAATCACTTGCTGAAGCATTATCTAACGTAATGGTGAAAATCTTCTTCTTTATCCTCCATTCCTTCAGCAAGTCATGAATCTTAGAAGCTAAAGCTTCACCGGTGTGCGGAAGGGGCAAAATTTACATATTATTTTATAGTAAGGGTGTCTATTACGGTCCGAAGTTCGAAGCTCGGTCCGAGTCCACGCGAAAATGTTGGACTTTAGGTATTAATGTTTCCGTAAATAAATCGGACTTACGGATTGGGTTCAAATTGGACTTCGGGCCAATCCAAAAACACAATCATTTAAAAAAAATTTATAAAGGAATTGAACATGCCTATCTGTCCCTATCCGAATCCAAATTCGAAACCTTTGAACCGAGTACGGAGTCGGTTGGACTGACTTGATTGACTTTCGTATTTTATAGGTTAAAATTATGAGCAAGTTATTTTTTATTTGAAATATTCATATATAAATTAGCCATATAGAATAGAAATATTTATATATTACTTAGGAATGTTATAAAGTTTAATTTTTGGTCAAACAAATAAAAAAACTTAAAGGATAAAAAGCCTAAAATCGAGCTCGAGGTTGAACTTTATGTGTACTTGAAGTTCCTACATCGATCATTTATTTAACATTTCATGAAAAAAAAAAACAAAAATGGATGAGGACAGATAATGCATGCAGATAGTATTACATACAAAAATTATTTCAAATAAAATATCAACATATGATTTTTATGCGTTTAATTTATTTTTGAAACAACCTCACATTTACTTTGTAAATTTAAACATTATTTTGATTTTTAGGATATATATTATGAAAGGAAATGAAGTGAATTATTTCAAGATAGAACCGAATTTTAGTTAGAAAAAGCAAATTATTTAAAACAAAATATTACAAAAATTTAAATAAAATAAAGGGAGATTCACATATTAAATATTGAACTTTAACCAAATTTCCAAATTAAATACTCAACTATCTCATTTCCAAATTAAATACTCAACTATATTTAAACTTACAAATAAAAACCAAACTTAATTACACATTTATTTTCCACAAAATTAATTACACATTTATTTTATATATTTATATGTATATATATGTTTTATATATATGTGTGATATTTAGGAAAGATATACATATATCACACATATATATACATATAAATATATAACATAAATATGTAATTAATTTTGTTGCTTATAATAATTAATATATGTATATGAATGTGTATAATTTTTAAAATTTTAAAAGTAGGGTTTTTTTTGATAAAAAAAATATATGGTTTAAATTGCGACTAAAAAAAGTATAGGTTTTTTTTTTGGGATTATCCTTTAGATATATATGTTAAAATTTAAAAAAGTTTGGTTTTTATTTTTCAGTTTAAATATAGTTGAGTATTTAATTTTAAAATGAGATAGTTGAGTATTTAATTTGAAAATTTGGTTAAAGTTTAATATTTAATATGTGAATCTCCCTAAAATAAATAGTAAATGCCCTGAAATCTCCATTCCTAAAAACTAGGGGTGGGCAAAAATACCCGGATTTCGAGTACCCGACCCGACCCGAGGGTGGGGTATCCAAAAATTCGGGTATCCGAGCGAATGAGACATGAGATCGGGTATTGGTATTAGAATACCCGAATTTTCGGGTTCGGGTTCGGGTAATGGTTATTATCTCACGGGTACCCTCGGGTACCCGGATAATAAAAAAATATGTTTTAAAATTTAGATTTTTTATTAGATTTTATGTTATTTTATTTAATATTAATGATTATATAGATATTATTGGGATATAACTTTGATGTATTTTTTTAAAATAAAGTTATTTTAGATATAAATACAATTTAAATTTATTTTGAATGATTTTGTGTATGTATATATATATAAATATATTTAAAAATAATAATTGAAAAAATTACAAATATTCGGGTTCGGGTACTCTCGGGTACCCGGAAATTATCTTACGGGTTTTCGAATTCGGGTACTCGATTTTATGGGTATGAGATCGGGTAATAAAACATGTAACCCGAGATGTTCGGGTTCGGGTTCGGGTACCCTCAAATTTCCGGGTACCCGACCCGTGCCCACCCCTACTAAAAACCGCGGAGGAAAAGTTTAAATGACTTCATTTAATTGGAACTGCTAAGGTTATTTTTGTTTGAAATTAAAATTTTAATCTACAAATTGTGGGGAAATAGAATTGAAATGAAATCTTCATTTTTAGACTCGTCAGAGGTTAGATGATTAGAGATTAGAATGAGTAAAGTACATATTCAGCATTTGTAAAAATATATTGTTTTGGGTTCAATGGCGAAATTAATTGAAGTCTCGTTGGAGATTGTGCGGAAAGATCAAGGGTGATACGATATTATTGATGGATATTAGTAAAATATAAAAATAGGACTTGAGTGATTATTTAGTTGACATTTATTTTTATATATAGAAAAACATTCGGTTTATTTTTATTATATTCTCGATAAAAAAAAATGATATTTTTCTTTATTTTTATAAACTTTATCATAAATAGTCAATAAAATAAGTTTACTACTTGTTTCAATTATAAAAACAATATTCATTGTGATCAAAATTTCTAGGATTTTAGATCTATATACAAGATAAATCTATAATCATAATAAAAGTATTAAATATTATGAAACAGTATAAATATTTCATTTGAAATTTTATTTTTGATATAATTTTATTAAAAATATGAATATTTTAATTATTATGTTGAATACGAATAAGTATTTTACTTTTACAGGTAAATTATAAAACAAAATTCAGTTATTATTTTATATTATTATTATTATTATTTTAAAATTCTAAGTAATCGGGGTACCAATTAGAAAATGTTTTGGTATCTACGTATGTATTTTTAATAATTCTTATATTTTTTTTATATAGTTTTATTTCTTACTTAAAATAAAATATGAAAATGTATTTCAGAAGGAAAATGAAGATAGATGGAAAATGAAATTTGACTTGTGTCGTTTTCTCGTTTACAAAATTTCTACCCAATATTCTATAATTTATTTTTTCGTTTTTAGGATATTTTGAAAACATTAAAGGAGAAAAATTTATTTGTAAAAAATAATCTCAACGAAATTCAGATAAGATGTAAAAAAGATTTTTTTTTTGGTCAAAGATGTTATAAGATTTGGGATATATACAAAGATCACGGACGAAATTTAATAACTAACTTTTTACCGACTACATTAACAAATGATTCGGAACAAAACGAACAAGTGATTGGACTTAGATATACAAAATATATAACATGATATATGAAAAATTCTATACAATATATATATACACACATATTGGATAGAAGAAGAATAATAATAATAGTGTATTCTCTATTCCTATAATTCCGTTCTTTATTTGTAAATGAAATGAACCAGATTACAACTTTTGATTTCTTCATTTCCGGATTTTGAATGCGTTTCGTAAAGTCTGAAATTTAAAACAAAAAATAGAGAGAAATATTCATGGCGTCTGCATTTTGCAGTTATAAAACAGCGTCCTTTTGGCTACGTGATCAACAATGGCACCTTCTTTCAAACTCGCTTCGCTCTCTTCCAATAATCGATCATTGCCCAAATCCGTTTCTCCCACCACCGGAGACGACAAATCTACGTCGAATCCCTTAGATTTTCCGGCGAGTTTCATCGAATCGGCGCGTTGCAGAGCTCCGAAGACGCTCTTCTTGATCCTCGTTTCTCTCTCCGCCTTCGGATTCTTCTCTCTCTATTGTTCTCCAAACGCGATCTCACACGTCGCCTTCATCGCCAATCGACCCGCCGAATTTGGTCTCGTCAATTACGCGACTCGCGATACAGGGACCGATCCCGACGACTCCATTCCGCCGAGTCACCATCATAATCAACACCATTCGATTGTCTCTCTCGCGACTTCGGGCCGCCGGATCAGGTCCGACGCCGTTCTGTGGCCGGGATGGGAGATTCTGGTGATCGTTTCGCCGGAGGAGAAGGTTATGCCGCCGATTCCGGCGGAGAATTACACCTGCGTTTACCCTAACGGCGAGAATCCTCCGGCTAGATTCACGGCGGTACTGCCGTTCATGAACCGTACGGTTTTCCGGTGTAGCCTCCCCGGAATCTACCGCCACCATCATCCGATCCCGACGCCGATCCTTGCTTCGTCACCGTCGTTCAACCTCCCGTCGGAGACGCAGTGGTTGGATCTCCCGCTCTGGAATTTCGTCGTATTCGAAGCGATCTCCACGGAAACCGACGTCGTCGTTCTCGTCAAGGGGCCAAATCGTGGACTCGGATCGAACAAACCGCCAGAGACTTACAGGTGCGTGTTCGGCAAAGATTCGAAAACCCTAGCCGCAGCGAGAACCGCCGTGACGAGCTCCGTGCAGGAGGTTTTCCGTTGTTCTCACCCGAACCGAACGTTCGAAATGCCGGTGAAAATCTCTCTTGAATCCGCGACGGCGACGGTGAAGAACGTACCTTCGGTAGCGTATTATACTCCACCGAGGCGTACGATAGCGGAGACGCGTGGCAAGTCACTATTGTGCGCCACAACGATGGTGTACAACGTGGCGAAGTTCCTGAGGGAGTGGGTGATGTACCACGCGAGGATTGGAATACAGAGGTTCATCATATACGACAACGAGAGCGATGACGACATAAACGATGTCGTTCAAGGTCTCAACCACGACGGATACGACGTCGTAAAGGTTCTTTGGATTTGGCCCAAGACTCAGGAGGCTGGGTTCTCCCACTCCGCGGTGTACGGTAACCAATCATGCACCTGGATGATGTACCTCGACGTGGACGAGTTCCTATTCTCCCCCATGTGGCGGAATCAATCTCGACCGTCGGATCGTCTGATCAGATCGCTCCTCCCTGGGCGTGGGATCGGCCAGGTGTCGTTCAAATCCTACGAGTTTGGGCCCTCTAACCAGACCGTGAACCCTCCACATGGCGTCACTCAGGGTTACACGTGTCGACGTGTGGAGGAGCAACGACACAAGTCTATAGTGAGGCTAGACGCAGTAGATCACTCCCTCTACACGGCGATCCACCACTTCGGGCTCAACAACGGATCACGATGGCGCGTGATGGAGACGACCGTCGCCGCCGTGAACCACTACAAGTACCAAGCGTGGGAAGAGTTCAAGTCGAAATTCCGGCGACGGGTGTCAGCCTACGTGGTCGACTGGACGCGGGTTTCGAATCCGAAGTCTAGGGATCGGACGCCCGGTTTGGGCTTTAGGCCCATTGAGCCGAAGGGATGGGCCAACAAGTTTTGTGAAGTGAAGGATGATAGGTTGAGGAAGCTGACCCGGAAATGGTTCGGCTATCCAGAGGGAAACGGCTACAGAATGGCGTGGCAAATATGAGATTCTGTAGAGAGATGAGGGGTAATTGTGTAATTACGGGAGTTCGATATTTTTTTTTTGCGCTCTTGTAAAGAAAATTGAAATTTTGGGAAGGATAGAAAGATATTTTTAAAATAATGTGCGAATTCAGAAGATCTTATTGTTAGGTGTATAACGTTCGGTTGCAGTAATAAACAGAAAATTCAACGTCGAATTATTTATTTATTTTATATTTTATATTTTTTCCTCCAGATATTGAAGACATGAAGAGCTGAAGATGATTAGGTTACACTTTGTTCCTCTGCAGAATCTGATAGTGACGAAGGAGTTCGGACATGGCGGATTCATTACAAGAACCAAACAACATCTCATGGGCGTTGTTAGAGCTTCTGAGAGAGATTCAGCAGAGAAGTTCCAAGTCGACATAGACAAAGCCAAAGCAGCTCTTGAACAGCTGGACCAGCAAATTCAATCTCTTTCCAATCAACAACCCTCCTCTCCCAAAATCAAGGGTCTCTCTCTCTCTCTCTGGAAGATGTTTCTGGTTGCTCGAATTAAATTTTGCTTGAGTTGATTGATTCACTGCAGGTTTAGATCCTAGACGTAGAGGAGCATTGCTGTTTAGGGATTTGAAGCGAGGTTAGGGGAGTAATTATGAAATCATCGAGTCTTTATAAGAATAACCGCGGGAGAATAGTGAAAGTTTCAGATTCAACAGCTTACAGATGAAGTTATTGGAAGCAAAAGGGATCAAGTCTAAGTAGGTTCCGTTAAGGATTGGAGAATTCAGCAGGGCCATAACGTGTTCATATCACCTGCTGCAGTTTATGGTTTTGGACTTTGAAAGTTAGATTATGTTGTTGTTTTCCAAGAAAAAGTCGGAGTTTGATTAGCGGATTTAAAGATAAACTCGGTGGTGAATTTCGGTAGCACTCTGTAATGTTCTGGACTTCTTTTGTTGCAGCGTCTGATGTTAAGTTCAGGACTGATCCGAGAATCCCCGAAGAACCATTTGAGATCTCCGAGTCATTCTTGGCGGCTTCGGCTTTTGTCCTCTTGGCTTTCACCATCCTCTACAATGTCTTATTCTACGCAGTGATAAAGCCATCCATAGATGGACCGGAACCAGCTCCCGCTTCTCTTGAAGGCAGAGCTCCCATCTCTGATCCCGCGTTTCTGCGTTTTTCTCCATCACCGATACCCGAAAACGTCTTGCAAAGTTCAGACAACGAGTAGGATCTTCTTGTTTCTAAAGAGAGCGATGAGTGCATCTATTCGGTTGTTCTTTTCAAATGTAATATTGTTCTTCGTTTTAAGGGTTTCTTCGATTTGAAGGCAAACGCCCCAACAAGAGAAAACCAATGTGTATATATGCTCTAATCAGAACAGCGTGTTCTTCTCTTCCGGATATACAATCAAATTCGACAAAATGTGATTTGATTGCACATACACAAGTTAATAATAATAATGACGAGTCGTAACAGTGGAGAAGGTGGATCAGTATTTTTGTGGCCTAAGCCCCTCGGAACTCAGAGAAAGCATCTAGGAGTATATCACCTAAACGCCAAGAATACAGATGAGGGATCCTAGAACGGAACATGCACCATCTCGAGGTCGTTGTGGTTGTCTTTCGCAGAGGGCGATGAAGATGATAATGCAAGCAGTATTTGTTAAACGTTACCTTGACATGGTACCTCCTCTGGAGTTCTTGGCGGAACAAGCCAGAGTAGATACCACACATCCACCAAGCAAAGAACAGACCTTCGCATATCACAACTGTTGTTTGAGGGTCCAATTCGGTCGCTGCCGCGATTGCCATACTGCCCTCGACGCATATGGCATGGCATACAATGGTTGCGTCCAAGGAATCTCTTCTCTCAATGATTCTATGTTACGCCTAAACAAGAACACATGGGCAAAAGAGTCCGGTCCAGCCTGCACCCCAGAAACAAATGTAAAATCGTGCGAATGTAATTCCCTTTGGCAGTTATCTACTTGAATCTCTCTGAACTGAAAGTCCATGAAAAAACGCTTTAATTAGAGATGTTCTGTCCGTGTATATCTAAGGAGAACATGAAATGCAAGTAATATTGTGTCAAATCTCCATGATTCTCTATCAACAATCTTCATGAGTAACCTGTTGATTCCAGGACATGATCACAGATAAACTAAACGTTTCTAAAGCCATTAGCCTCAGCATGGCCTCTGACCAAACGACCAGCAGAACATTCAAAAGGGAAGAAACTGAATGTCAGGCATGATCTGGGTTTAAATTTACCCAAACTGCCCAAGAATGAAACATTATGCACCTGGAAAAGGAAACACAGATCTTCTGGGCAGCTGATCCCACAATACAGGGCCAGCAAGAGCGGCTCTGAACAACTTACCTGCTGCTGCAAGTCTCATGAATACACTTAGAATAAATTAAGTAGCATATGCAATATGAAGATCAAGGTTTGTTAGAGCTCACAAAAAGGAAATCTCTAGAAACCCTGCTCTACTCGTTCTTCCAAGCATACAAAATCAATGAGAAACCAAAACTTTGAGATTTGGTGTCTATCAGGCTGTGTGAGAAAGACCAGGCCTTCTCAGCATATTGACATGTCCTGAACATTAACACAGCATTTCCTGCCAATGGGATCCCGAAGAGCCAACCGTGAACATCCCATAGAGCTTCCACAGCCATTCTATCGATAATTATCGGGTCGTTACCACAGAACTTCACTTAAGACGCTTCACCTGCATCATGGTTTTTCCATTCACACGAACAATGAGGCAAGGATCACTGACACTGGTGTCACATTCAATCACCAGATCATGCATTTTACCGTAACCAGAAAACTGAGCCTTCGCTGCAAACACTCTCTTACCAAATACATGCTCTTTCTTGGCCACGAACAATGCACTTGAAGATGAAGGTGTGGCATTCGTCTTCTTGAAAGCTTCCTTATTCATATCATCCAGAAGGAGGATCATTTCTTTGTCCACAACAACGCCCACATAGAAACCTGCCAAGGGTTCAGGTCCGGATCCGAATTTCGCATATGAGAGACCCCAAAAGATATCGACTTTACAGGAATATGCCTCTAGACCCTTTTCATTTTGTGAACAACCACGGCTTAATCTCGACTTTACACAGACTTTGGTTACAAGAATCATCAACTCCCACTGTCAAGCCTTGACCAATCAGATTCTCCGTCTCTGTGACTGTGATCAAGCAAGTTCTGCCACAAATGCGACACTGGTAGATGCAAGTAACCAAATTCTGGGCGTTTTTACCGGCATTCGAAGACAAAGAATCTGCAACTTGAACACCATTTTCAGCAAAACAAGAAGGAAAATCCCTCATTCCTGAAACTTTGAATTCCAGCCTCTCTCCGGCTTTTCGACAAACACCTGGTGGTCAACTGCTCAACCCCACCGCAGATTTGCCTCAGACAGTGACATAAATAGTAACGGACCTGTAAGAGAATAAGATAACCAGAGATATTGTAGAATTTACCAGAAACTGACGAATTTCATCCAAGCAGGGGAAAACCCGACTCAGAATTGCTCCGGAATCTTCAAAATCTCAAAAGAGTTGATCTGGGTTTTCTCAATTCGATCCGTGTTCAACAGGGAAATCCATTAACCAATATTTTTTTTTGGAGAGAGAGAGGTTCAAAGCAACCTCGTCTTCCAACTCCCAACTCGCGTTCCACAACCGATCCATCTCTCGTTTTCCAGAACTCCGAAAAAAACTGGGAAGATTTGTTCGATCGCTTGCACTCCACTCCACGAAAGTCATTGATTTCCAGAGGTCGAATTTCATCAATCTTGCTAATTATCCCAAATTCCTTTCACTCATACATCTTATCTTGAATGCATTTCTATTCAGAGTTTTTCGAATTTTAAAAAACATGGCAAAAAAACCAGCTGGTTTTTCAAAATTTGATGCAAGGAAACGAAATGGAAACAAAAACAGCTGTCATTAGCGCTAACGGTAATATTAGTACTTAAATATACTCATCGTTTGCGATCAACAATGGCGAGCAAGAAACCCAGGTCCAAAGAATCCAAGGCAAAGGAGACGGCTTTTGCGAAGAGAGTTCAGACCCTTAAGAACAAAGCTAGAGAGCTCTCCGTTCTTTGCGATATCTCTGTCTGCTTCATCTGCTACGGTCCCGACGGCCAACTTTATCACTGGCCCGAGAATCCCGGAGATGTCCGTACGATCGCGACGAGTTACAGGGCGTTGAGCGAAGAGAATCGACGGAAACGCACTGTTGATTTGAACGCATTCCTGGCCTCTGAGAACAGCAAGACCGAACGCCCCAAGAAGAAACGGAGGCTTGCGTCGGAGGAACCTGTTTGTGACGAGGCATCGAACCAGCAGCACTCGCGTGAGGATCTTAGGGTTTTGCTGTCTCGGATTGACTCTAAATTGGAAGAATTTCATGGCAGATTGAGTCATAAGATGGTTCGAGGTGAACAGCCGAGAGGCTTCGAGGGTTTCAGTGGCAAGAAAGATACTGTATTTGTGGAACCGGAGGCGACTCCAATACTGGGAGAAGAAAACAGGGCTGAGATCGATGTTTTTGGAGGTTTGGCAGACTTGGATATGGGGTTTGAAGGATTCGGACATCAGAGTTCTTGTTTCGGCTTCGGTGATTGTCTGTTGGAGATGGATCCGACACTTTTTTGCCACGGATCCAGTTCTGCAGTTCGAACAAATTGCATGAGAGACTAGAAATTCTTGGATTCTTAGGGTTTTGGGTTTCCTCCTCGGGAATCAAAACTGTGTAAATTTCATGAACAGAGATGATTTGTTGGCATCATTCTCCCCATGACCTCTAATCCTTGTAGGTTTTTTTACGACTAATGTTTCTTTTACAAGTTGTTGTCTGTAACATGTTTCAGTAGAGAAAGCAAAGTCTTAACAATTTGTCATTTTCAGACAGAAATTCCCTCTTGTTTTGTCAATTTAGAAGTCTTCTTCCAATCTGAACTGTTTTCTGTGTTTACGTGTGACCCAATCGACGACTATCCCGAGTTCTCCGGAGAGAAAAGCAGGACAACACTTGGTCTTAATTTCAAGAATTCCAAAATGACCCCTAACGTTTCCAAAATTCCAAATTTATCCCCCAACGCTTTTTCATAAACCCCACGCCCTGGCCGAACCTTTATCGTCTCTCTGTTTCCTTCACGAGTCTGTCTTTCTCTTCATATTTAGCTTCGAAGATTAGGAATTTTTCCTCATGACTCGTGGTCTCTTCTTCATCGTGGCTTCCATGATTTGGCATTTTCATCGTCATCTCCTCCTCACAACTGCCTCCCTCCGCTTCACCCAAAGGATCTGATTTGGGCTTTTGCTCTGTTAGTCCTCTCCCAAGATTTTTTTTTCCTTTGCCTCTGGAAATGATTTTTGCTCGCTGGAATGCCCATTTCACGGTAATGGGTCAACTGCGTTTTGCAATAAGAAGGGTGGAACATCGCAAGAAAAGTGTTTGATGAAATGCTTGAATGAAATGACTTCTCTTTTGAATTTAAGGTTTAGTATTTTGTATGAGGAAGTTGTTGCAAACTGAGAAGTGGTTTCAATGTGTAAGCTGCCTCTTACAACACGTGAAACCTTAAGGGAATTAGTATTTTTCTCATTATAAGATCCCAAGAGTTGCATGAAACTTTGTATTTGTTTGAGAACGTAATATGTATGCGGCCAAATTCAACTTTTTGTTTTGGCTTCAGGTGATCCTCTCCGTGGCATGATGAGTTACTCTTTGATAGTTTGATGTCTTATTCGGGTTCTATCTGTTTTCTGGTCTGATGGCGACACCTATCCGTAGATTCCTTGGGTTTCATCTTTCGTCTGGTCCGATGAGGTATGACTTACCTCATCTCAGTTCTCTTTTCTCGCTTTACCGATTTTCGACGATGGACCTCCGATCAGCTTTCTCAGAACGGGAAGAATCATCAAATCATACTATCCTAGACGAACGATATGTTCTTGGGGAACTTTCAAACCTGCTTCCGATCTCATGTAAAACGTCAATAGCGACAACCTTGGAGAAGGACAGTAGTTCCAGGAATCAAGTAGCTATAAGAGCAGCTGATGCATTTTTGTCCCCAGAAGACAAACTCAGAGGTGTGTTTCTTCAGAATTTGAGAGGGAGAACAGCCGTAGAGAAGGCCTTAACCGATGTTGATATTAATTTAAGTATTGATATTGTGGCCAATGTTGTCAACAAAGGGAATCTGAGTGGTGAAGAAATGGTTACTTTCTTCAATTGGGCAATTCGTGAACATGGTATATCTAAAGATGTGGATATCTGTAATGTGATTCTAAGAGCGCTGGGAAGGAGAAAGTTTTTCTCACACACGATGGATCTGTTGCGGCGAATGGCATTCGAAGGGGTTAACCCCAACCTGCAGAGCTTAACTATTGTTATGGATTACTTTATCAGGGCTAATTACGTGCAGAGGGCACTGAAACTGTTTGAAGAATGTGAAGAGTTTGGGGTCCAATGTGATACCGAGCTTTTGAACAAACTCTTACGGTGTCTCTGTGAACGTTTGCAGACACACTTGAGATGTTTGAAGAGATGTTGTCACGTGGTATCGCTCCAACCACGGGGGTCACCACTTCTTTCCTTAAACCGCTATGTAGCTATGGTCCACCTCACGCTGCATTGGTTTTCTATCAAAAAGCAAGAAAAGCGGGTTGCAGCATATCGCAGAGCGCTTATAAACTGTTGCTTCGAGGCTATCGAGATTTGGGAAATGCGGGACATTGTTAAACGTGTGGGACGAGATGCAAGAGAGTGGTTATGCTTGCGATGTGCGAGTATATGAGTACATAGTTGATTGACTATGCAACATTGGGCATCTGGAAAACGCTGTCCTTGTGATGGAAGAGGCAATCCGAAAGGGATTTTGCCCGAACCGGCTTGTTTATAGCAGACTGAGCAACAAACTCATGGCTTCTAACAAAACAGAGATGGCCTATAAACTGTTTCTAAGTATTAAAGAGGCTCGAGGTCGGGAAAATGCCCGCAGATATTGGAGGTCGAACGGATGGCACTTTTAAGCTTAATGTTTCATCTTTTGTTGGTTTAAAGGGGTGGCATTTTCTTTCAGCAAGTTGATATTTTGAGACAGAAACAAGTTGAACAAAATCAGACCACGTAGTCACCGACAACCTCGGCTTCCAAATCCCAACTCCCAAAAAAACTGGGAAGATTCGTTCGATCGCTTGCACTCCACGAAAGTGATTATTGACTTCGAAAGGTCAAATTCCCTCTTGGATTTTGGCTCGAATTTCATCCATCTGGCTAATAATCCCAAATTCCTTTCTCCCAGACATCTTATCTGAATGAATTTCCATTCAGTGGTTTTTTAGGTTTTCAAAATATCTCAATTTCAAAATTTGATGAACGAATTTTAAAAAACCAGCTGGTTTTTGAAAATCTGATGCAAGGAAACGAAATGGAAACAAGAACAGCTGTCATTAGCGCTAACGGTAACATTAATAATTAAATACATCCGAAGCGAAATTGGGTCATCGTTTGCGATCAACAATGGCGAGCAAGAAACCCAGGTCCAAAGAATCCAAGGCAAAGGAGACGGCTTTTGCGAAGAGAGTTCAGACCCTTAAGAACAAAGCTAGAGAGCTCTCCGTTCTTTGCGATATCTCTGTCTGCTTCATCTGCTACGGTCCCGACGGCCAACTTTATCACTGGCCCGAGAATCCCGGAGATGTCCGTACGATCGCGACGAGTTACAGGGCGTTGAGCGAAGAGAATCGACGGAAACGCACTGTTGATTTGAACGCATTCCTGGCCTCTGAGAACAGCAAGACCGAACGCCCCAAGAAGAAACGGAGGCTTGCGTCGGAGGAACCTGTTTGTGACGAGGCATCGAACCAGCAGCACTCGCGTGAGGATCTTAGGGTTTTGCTGTCTCGGATTGACTCTAAATTGGAAGAATTTCATGGCAGATTGAGTCAGAAGATGGTTCGAGGTGAACAGCCGAGAGGCTTCGAGGGTTTCAGTGGCAAGAAAGATACTGTATTTGTGGAACCGGAGGCGACTCCAATACTGGGAGAAGAAAACAGGGCTGAGATCGATGTTTTTGGAGGTTTGGCAGATTTGGATATGGGGTTTGAAGGATTCGGACATCAGAGTTCTTGTTTCGGCTTCGGTGATTGTCTGTTGGAGATGGATCCGACACTTTTTGCCACGGATCCAGTTCTGCAGTTCGAACAAATTGCATGAGAGACTAGAAATTCTTGGATTCTTAGGGTTTTGGGTTTCCTCCTCGGGAATCAAAACTGTGTAAATTTCATGAACAGAGATGATTTGTTGGTATCATTCTCCCTATGACCTCTAATCCTTGTAGGTTTTTGGACGACTAATGTTTCTTTTACAAGCTGTTGTCTCTGTAACGTTTTTCATAAGAGAAAGCAAAGTCTTAACAATTTGTCAATTTCAGACAGAAATTCCCTCTTGTTTTGTTGAAACAACCAATGTAGATATCTTCTCTCTGTTTCCTTCAAGAGTCCGTCTTGCTCTTCATATTGGCTTTGAAGATTTAGAATTTCTCCTCATAACTCGTGGTCTCTTCTTCATCGTGGATCAGCTTAGTTCGAGGTTTTGACTATCCGATTAAACCGAATTAAGTTAAAAATTATCTTACTTAACTTGAGGTTAAGGTGGACATGTCGTTTCGATCCCAAAAAACTGAACTGATTAATACGGTATTTTTTTTCAATCCGAAATGTTCTAAATTTTCAAACAGTAACCTAATTTTCTGAAAGAAGAGAATTCAACTTTAAAAAATCCTAACAAAAAAAGAAGGTATTAAAAAAAAATATTTTTTTTAATAAAAATTGAAACGGAAACGAATCAAAACCGAACATGGATTGATTCCAAACAAACGCCCACCGCTGACTTTAGGTTAGATGTAATCTTTTCCCAGTTTCTCTTCTGTCGACATTCGACAAACTTCTCCTCCATCTCTGTAGGTCTCGAGCTCCACCCTGCCATTGCCGAAGCCAAGCTCTGCTTCTTCCCTCAAGCTCGAATCCTTCCTATCCGTCGCCGACGTTCGCTTCTGAGGTTTGCGTCGCCTCTCTCTCTCTGAATCTCGTCGTCGTCGTTCGTCTTCATTTCCCTCCTCTGTGATTTCGTCTTCTCCTTCTGTCGATCTCGTGCTCGTCGGCGGCGGCTCTCTCTGATTTCTGTCCTCTTTATGTGACTTAGTCTTGTCCATGTGCCGAATCCGATTGTTACTTGTGAGAATCGATAGTTAATCTGTGAGAGTATCTCAAGCGTTAATTACAGACATGGAAACATGGACAGGAAGCTCTGAGCATTGGATCATGTGATTACAGACAACATAATTGATGGCGTTTGTACAAATGTTGGAACGATTCTTTGTTTGTTATTGGCAGAATAGAGTAGGCTTTATACGTAACCTTTTTCGTCCATAAACATGTGCATAACTTGCAAAATTTCTCAGAACTCTTGTAGAGGAAATTGAAATTTTGGGAACGGTAAAAAGAAAATTCAACGTCAAATTATTTATTTATTTTATATTTTTTTCAACCAGATATTGGAGGCGTGGAGAACTGAAGATGATTAAGTTGCACTTTGTTCCTCTGGAATGATTTTTGCTCGCCGGAATACCCATTTCACGGTAAGTACAGTTTTGCAATTGAGCCCATGGAACAGCGCAAGTACAGTGTTTGATGAAATGCTTGAATGAAATGATTTCTCTTTGACTTTAAGGTTTAGGGTTTAGTTATTGGCTTTTAACAATTGGATCAGGTCTAGTATTTTGCATGGGGAAGTTGTTGCAAACTGAGAAATGATTTCAATGGGTCAAGAGGAGGAAGCTCTGGTTGTGTAAGCTGCCTTTGACAACACATGAAACCTGAAAGGAATTAGTATTTTTCTCATTATAAAATCTCTGAAGTTGCGTGAAACTTTGTATTTATCTGAGAACATAATGTGCATGAGACCAAATTTATGTTGGAAGGGTAGTATTGATTTTAAAAGAGGGAGAGGCATGCACAGATGTAAGAAAGAGGTTGTGTCAACAACTTGGCATGAGAGAATCAAATTTAGGAGGAGTGTTGGAAGGATAATCTTGATTAACTAGAAGGATTCAAAGTCAAGGATGGCATTTTCAAGAAGTTTGCAAGAGTTTGATTGTATTGAATTTGCATGGGAAATGAGGTTTAAATACTTATGTGGGTAGAATAGTACTTGAGAGTTCAGTGATGTGTAGGAGAAAAAACACAACAAATGCATGAGAAAAAAGAAAAAGAAAAAGAGCTGTGTATAGAGAATGAATAGAAGAAAAGATTCTGTGAGAATTACTTGAGAATTCGGGATCGGGAAATAGTTTTGGAGTTGCCATCTTACAAAGTTCTATTAAGAGCTAATAATTTAACCTTTTGGTTTCCTTTGGTTTGGCTTCAGGTGATTCTCTCTATGGCATGATGAGTTACTCTTTGATGTCTTATTCGGGTTCTATCTGTTTTCTGGTCTAATGCCGGCACCTACCTGTAGATTCCTTGGGTTTCATCTTTCGTCGGGTCCGATGAGGTATTACTTACCTCATCTCAGTTCTCTTTTCTCATTGTACCGATCTTCGACAATGGACCTCCGATCAGCTTTCTCAGAAAGGGAAGAATCATCAAATCATACTGTCCTGGATGAACGATATGTTCTTGGGGAACTTTCTAACCTGCTTCCGACATCACGTAAAACCTCAATAGCAACCTTAGAGAAGGATAGTAGTTCCAGGAATCAAGTAGCTATAAGAGCAGCTGATGCATTTTTGTCCCCAGAAGACAAACTTAGAGGTGTGTTTCTTCAGAAATTGAAAGGGAAAGCAGCCATAGAGAAGGCCTTAACCGATGTTGGTATTGATTTGAGTATTGATATTGTGGCCAATGTTGTCAACAGAGGGAATCTGAGTGGTGAAGAAATGGTAACTTTCTTCAATTGGGCAATTCGTGAACATGGTGTACCTAAAGATGTGGATATCTGTAATGTGATTCTAAGAGCGCTGGGAAGGAGAAAGTTTTTCTCACACATGATGGATCTGTTGTGGGGAATGGCATTCGAAAGGGTTAACCCCAACCTGCAGAGCGTAACTATCGTTATGGATTACTTTATCAGGGCTAATTACGTGCAAAGGGCACTGAAACTGTTTGAAGAAAGTGAAGAGTTTGGGGTCCAATGTAATACCGAGCTTTTGAACAAACTCTTACGGTGTCTCTGTGAACGTTTGCACGTCGGTTCTGCAAACACGTCGTTCAATTCAAAGAAAGGGAAGATACCATTCGATAACTCGACTTATAACACTCTGATCAGTGGGTGGTCGAAGCTTGGTGATATTGAGCAAATGGAGAAGATTTTGAGGGAGATGGTGGAGGCTGGACTCAATCCCGACTGTTTGACATTCAGCCACCTTATCGAAGGGTTAGGGAGAGCTGGTAGAATGGACGATGCTGTTGAGATCTTTGATCACATTAAAGAAAAGGGTATTGTTCCCAACACAAGTGTGTACAACGCCATGATCTCTAATTTCATTTCTTCTCGAGATTTCGATGAATCAATGAGGTATTACAAAAGGATGTTGGATAATGGGTGTGAGCCAGACTTGGATACCTACACCAAGCTTATTTTGGGGTTCATCAAAGCCCGAAGAGTTGCAGACACGCTTGAGATGTTTGAAGAGATGTTATCACGTGGTATCGCTCCCACCACAGGGGTCATCACTTCTTTCCTTAAACCGCTATGTAGCTATGGTCCACCACACGCTGCATTGGTTATCTATCAGAAAGCAAGAAAAGCGGGTTGCAGAATATCGCAGAGCGCTTATAAGCTGTTGCTTCAGAGACTATCGAGATTTGGGAAATGCGGGACATTGTTAAACGTGTGGGACGAGATGCAAGAGAGCGGTTATGCTTGCGATGTGGAAGTATATGAGTACATTGTTGATGGTTTATGCAACATTGGGCATCTGGAAAACGCTGTGCTTGTGATGGAAGAGGCAATTCGAAAGGGATTTTGCCCGAACCGGCTTGTTTATAGCAGACTGAGCAACAAACTCATGGCTTCGAACAAAACTGAGATGGCTTATAAGCTGTTTCTAAAGATTAAAGAGGCTCGAGGTCGGGAAAATGCCCGCAGATATTGGCGGTCAAATGGATGGCATTTTTGAGCTTATAAGCTGTTTCATCTTTTGTTAGTTCAAAAGGGTGGCATTTTCGTTCAGCAAGTTGATATTTTGAGACAGGAACAAATTGAACAAAAGCAGACAAATTCTGAGTATGACAAGCTCTAGAGCATCTTGGGAATGTGACAAGATCCTTGAAGATGTCCGACTCTTCGTTGGTTATAGGAGAAACATCCGAGACAGAGAATAAGAATAAGTTTCTTGAGAACTGCTGGAACTGCCTTACCTCACTAGATTCACTCCTGCTGCTTCTTTCAGGATATAGCAACGTCAGAGGGATCTGAGCCAAAAAAGAATCATGGGTCTATTAAACGAATCCCACCAAGATTCGGACAGCTCTGAAGGGATAATATAGTTCTCGACGAAAGAGGAACACCAAGTCTTTATGGTCCAGGAATCCTGGACGGTACTCAGTCGTCCATACTGATGATCAAGAACAGGCTTGTGCAAGTTCAGAGGCATGCCAAAGTTGAACGGATCAATATGAACATAAAGCCCTTCCCTTGTTGTTGTCTCTCTTCTCCAGGCAACCTTCTGATAGATCTCTCGGGCACAGAGCATAAAACCAGAGAGTGTTCTCCATCTCTTTTTGTCTTGTCCTGACCCAATCTTTTCTTGTTGGTTTTAACAAATTCTCTCCAATTTTTTTCCATGGATAAATTGATCGTTTAGTATGAAAGAAAAGGACTCCCTAATTTGTTAACACCATATTCTAGGGTTTTGAACCAAACCATTTGGTTTTTTTTTATGTTAGTAATGGATTGGGTTAATCCAACCCATTAATTCATATAACCCAAATGGGTTGCATCCAAATGGGTTGGATTACCCATTTTGACAACTCTAGATGATGATGATGATTATAGTAATTGTGTACATATATATGGGTGTATATATAAATATAAGTGTGTTATATATATGGGAATATGTATTTTTCTATTTAAAACTTTTTTTTAAAAAAAAATTATTCTCTTAAACTTTTTTGTAATGGTTGATATGGCTTTTTGGTGATAAGGTGCCACCGTGTTGTAAAACATAGATCTTCCGACATAATAAAAAAAACTATTACGAGATTAATGTAATTAAACTTCGTGTAGTAATTTGAGAAAATTAGTATATTTTTTAAGAGATTACAAATTTATATATTTTATTAATAAATTATTTTCCAATAAGAAAAATTTTATAAATTTTTAGGTTTTGAATTGATTCTAATTTTCTGTACAAACGAATTATTTAGTCAAGTTAGAGAGTCGTTGCGGTGGATATTTCCAGTTAGATTGTTAAAGATTTTATTGATGGATTGATAAAATATTTTTTTAAAGTATATATTAAATATTCAATTGAGAGAGATTAAAATATATGTACTATTAAAGAATTGATTTTAAATAGGTGTAATGTTTTGATAAAAAGACAAATAATTTTAAATTTTAAAAAGGGACATTATCAAATACCCTGCTTTACTATTTTAATATCAACATTTATTCTTTTCCAACCATGATCCATATGATAAAAAAATATAGTCTGATCACATGCTTATTTTATTGATAATAACGTATAATTTATAATGTTTTTATCAATTAATGAAAGAAAAATCGTATATAAATATCTGAACTTTTACAAAAATCCCACATAAATACCCGAACTATAAACTTTTCATATGAATATCTGAACCTTTCTAAAATCCTATATAAATACCTACACTTCAGAAAAACTCCCAAATAAACCTAAACTATATTAATAATATCACCTATTTTTATTTGAAAATTACTTGAAATTTGTATTTATTTGGATTTTTTTTTAAAATCTAGGTATTTATATAGGATTTTTAAAAGTTCAGGTATTTACATAAAAATCTTATAGTTCAGGTATTTATATAAGATTTTTGTAAAAGTTGAAGTATTTATATGTTAATTTTCCAATAATTAATGAGATATATAAGGAAAGAACATAATAAATTAATGTGATCGCCATAAATTTAACGTTATGATCAATATGATCAATATATATCTAATCATATGGATGATAGGATCACACTATATCATATATTGTAGTCAAAATAATAAAAAAAAATATTTTTGATATAATGATTTAAAAATAGGCATCTAAAAAATTAGGTAATAACCGCGCATATCGCGCGGACTACAAATACTTAATGATTTTTAAAATTTATTATTATTTTTAAAATAAAATATATTATATTTTTTTTTTAATTTATAAATCAAAATGATAGATATTTTTTTGAAAATATCAAAATAACGATATAAATCATTTTTAAAAGGAATTGTGAATATCGTCTATATTTATATTTTTATAGGTTATAAGTAAAATTAAGAGTTGAAATGTGAAATATTAGAATAATATTTTTAGAAATTTTATGGCTCGATTAAAGAGTTTTATTTTTTTAAAATCGAGAGATATCCAAAGAAAGTGATAGTCGTGGAGTACGATAAATACAATTTAAATAATATTATAAATTAAGTTGGTATTACAAATCAAATAATAATATATTGAGTTTAATAATAATTCACAATAAAACCTTGGTATAATTTTTAAACTATATAATCTTAACAATATTGAAATTTTATAGATTTATATTTAATTTAGCCATATTAGTGAAATAAAATACTATTCCTATGACTCTTTTATTTGTCCTATTATATTCTATATTTATGTATTATTTTTTTACGGACTAAGATTTGGTCACTTTAATGTTAAAAAATTAAAAACTAAGACTATATAATATTTATGTGCTATATATATTTTATCATAATAATACTGATTCAACAACCCATATGAAATCAATCCACTTCTATTTTATCACAATAATATTAGTTCAATAAACCGTATGAAATTAATTCACTTCTAGTTTATGTTTTTGTGTGTAAAAAAATATTATCAGTCTCCAAATAATAAATAATAAAAAAACTTATATTATTTACATTATAGAAAATAATTTTATTTGGAAAGATGAGTTATCTTAATATTTTTTTTCACTCTGATAAAATATCTTACTAACCAAACAAAGATAAATAAAATAAAATGAATAAATATATTTCGATATTAATATAGAGGGAAAATAACATATAAATACCTGAACTTTTACAAAAATCTCATATAAATACCTGAACTATAAAACTTACATATAAATACCTGAAATTTTAAAAAATCCTATATAAATACCTAGACTTTAGAAAACTTTTCCAAATAAATATAAATTTCATGTATTTTTCAAATAAAAATAGGTGATATTATTAACGTATTTTGGGTCTATTTGAGAATTTTTCAGAAATCTAGATATTTATATAGGATTTTAGAAAAGTTTAGGTATTTATATAGAAATTTTATAGTTCAGATATTTATGTGGAATTTTGTGAAAGTTCAGGTATTTATATACGATTTTTCCTAATATAAATTATATAGCCGAATAAAAATTAATTTATATTATTAAATCAAAATAATTTTATTTAAAGTGTCAAAATAATATGATGATATTTTTTTTTCAAGAGGGTTTGTTAAACAACTTACGTGTTTATATTTTATGGGTTAAACTATAAAACTAACAATTGAAATGTGGAATATCCGAGCAATGTTTTATTAAATTTTATAACTCGATAAAAGAGATACCGACAAATTGAGCATTATATATTTTTTACAAAACTAATTATATGACTCTTTTATTTATTTCATTAAAGTATTTAATTTAGTTGTTATTATAATAATGATGTATTTAATTTAATTAATATTTTATAATAATATATTGGTATATATTAAATTTATATAATCTCATCAATATTTTAATAAACTCATATACATATGGTGTATGATTAAACTTGCATTATATCTACTAGAGTTGGACACGGATCGGGTACCCGCGTTTTTGGAGATATCCGTCTTTCGTTTTCGTCTTCGCGTGTTTTAGAGAAATGCTATCTATATTTCTATCTCACAATATTTGGGTACCCATCCAACGAGTATCCATAACTAAAAGACGGGTACCCGCGAATACCCATACTCGTATATAAAACATTAACCAATATAAAATTAAGCCAAATAATCACGGAAAACAAATTCTTATGTGGTCCAAGGAAATCAAAGATCCGTTTCCATGATTTCATCTATATCAAATCTTAATATCAGAATAGCTTATATTGTCATGATTCAATTCAGGTCCACCGACTTTAGTTTGAGTTCTTTCTCATTTTTGAATCTGATTGGAACAGTGGGGAAGTAGGAAGACTTTCTTGATTCAATGTTTCTAGAAAAATTTTCCAAAATACATAATGATTTGAAGTTGAATTCACCAAAACTTGAAAATCCAATATATAATTCTCAAGGAAAGTAGAAATAACCTAAGTATTTTGGTAATTATATTAAGAATATAAGGGTAAGTTTGTAATTTTTAATATATGCGGAACCTCGCGAGTACCTGTTATTTCAATATATGAAACCCGAATCCGAATCCGTATGACGAATGTTCCACTTTTTAATACTCGTTTTCGTCTTCGTTAGATGTCGAGTACCCGTTTTTCGGATACCCACAAGATCGGGTACCCGCATATCCGCGGGTAACGGGTTTAAATGCCCAGCCTAATATGTATCTTGTTTTGTGTCTAATTTCTTGGTGGACTTTGTTCTTTCTAACTTTCAAAAGATTAATGCTAAAATATAAAATTACATCAATCTCTATATAAATAAATTGAATATTTCGTTCTTAAAAGATTCCTAATCAAAACTATATAGAGATGTTGTTTTGAACAAACCATATTTATCTACTTGAAATATGAATAATATATAAAAATAAATCTATTCCATGACAATATAAAGATCTTTCATTATTTTGTAAAAAAAAATATATTAATAATAAGGGGATATTGCCAAAAAAATCATGTACTCTTCCCAGATCAACGAAAAAAATTTGAATTTTTTTGTTTACCAATTAAACCCTGTACTTGGTATCATTAACTGATAAAACCCCGAACTTTTTAAAAATTCACCAAAAACCCTGTGCATCTGCCAACTCCAACAAAAATGATGATGTGGTAATGACATGGCTTCCAAGTCATGCACACATCATCATAATTATGTCACATCATCATTTCAAACAAAATTTAAATTAGATAATTTATTTAAATATATATATATACACAAATTCACACACATATATATATATTAAATATAAAATTATTTATAACTAATAAAACACACACATATATATATATATATATTTACAATATATATATATTATTTATAATATATATATATATACTCATACTGTTTTTAATATATATTGTATATATATTAGTTATAATTATTTTATTTTAATATGCATATTAGTTGTATATATATATGTTGCATATATAACTAATATATATACATATATATATATATATATATATATTATTTTTAATAGATGTATTATATATATGTTAGTTATAATTTTTTTAATATGTATATTATGTATGTATATAAAATTAATTATAATTACTTTTATTTTAATATATATGTATTAGTTATAATATACATATATGTTATAGTTATGTGTATATGTGTTTTATTAATTACAAATAATTTTATTTTTAATATGTATATATATGTGAATTTATATGTATATATATTAATTTAAATAATTTATTTCATTTAAATTTTGTTTGAAATGATGATATGACATAATTATGATGATGTGTGTATGATTTGGAAGACATGTCATTGACACATCATCATTTTTGTTTGAGTTGGCAAACGCGAGGGATTTTCGGTGATTTTTTAAAAAGTTCGAGGATTTATTGGTTAATCACCAAGTACAGGATTTAATTGGTAAGTAAAAAAGTATAGAGTCGATTTAATAACAAATATTAGTGTATAAAATATTGATTACCAACGTTTTTTAATATATTAGTGTATAAAATATTGATTGACATCATTTTTTTTGTTGAAACGTTGAAATAAATTAATGTCATATATACATTGTGTGTGTATATATGTATAAGCATATGTATAGATATGCATGTGTATGCATATATATAATACATTTATATACTTCCTCATCCTTTTATGCTCTTTTCTTGTTTTTTTAAGGGAAAAAACCCTAAAAATTCTTAAACTTGTAATTTGGAGTAATATTAATTCTTAAATTTGTATAGGTGCATGTTAATTCCCAAACTTGCAAAATTGAACACGTTAAATCCTAAACTTGTTAAACGGTTCCATAATCGTCCATAACACTATTTGGTAAAAAAAGAGTTGACCGATCTAACGTGGCGCATGACGTGGCGAGCCAACTCAGAAAATTATCGCCACGTCACGCACCACGTCGGATCGATCAACTCGTTTTTTTGACCAAATAGTGCTACGGACGATTGTGGAACCGTTTAACAAGTTCAGGATTTAACGTGTTCAATTTTACAAGTTTGGGAATTAATATGCACCTCTACAAGTTTAGGAATTAATATTACTCCAAAATACAAGTTCATAAATTTTTAGGGTTTTTTCTCTAAAAAACTAAAAAGATAAGATAACGAATTACAAGAAGAGAAGTAGCCTAAGTAAGTAGTATTGCTACTGTGAACTGTAAAACCATGACATAGCCTGAATCATGTAAATATATATATATATAACGACTTTAGTTATATAATTTTAGGCCCAGATTTTAAAATCTTTTACAATAATTTCGAAATAGAGGAAACACAAACTTTTTTGAAGTTATAAAAATATGCAATATCACACAAGTACATTTTGTTATAATAACAATTATATTTTGTTATAGAGAAAATAATCTAATAGTGGTAGTTTTTCTATCAAATATTCAAAATCTAAATTGATTACGAATCGTTTTAGAAAAAAATATACTAAAAAGTATATTTGAAAAAATACATTTAATTTAGAAATATTCTTTTTAATATAATTTTTTTTAAAACCATTCATAATCAAATTAGAAATTAAAAAATATTCATACTTTATTCACAAAAAAACAAATCCTAAAAATTTCTGAACTTATATTTTAGAGTAATATTAATTCCTAAACTTGTAGAGGTGTCTATTAATTCCCAAACTTGCAAAATTGAACACGTTAAATCCTGAACTTGTTAAACAGTTGCATAATCGTCCATATCACTATTTGGTCAAAAAAAGAGTTGACCGGTCCGACGTGGCGCGTGACGTGGCGAGGCAACTCAGAAACTTACCGCCACGTCAGATCGGTCAACTCGTTTTTTTGACCAAATAGTGTTATGGACGATTATGAAACCGTTTAACAAGTTTATGATTTAATGTGTTCAATTTTGCAAGTTTGGGAATTAATAGGCACCTCTACAAGTTTATGAATTAATATTACTCCAAAATATAAGTTTATGAATTTTTAGGGTTTTTTTCCTTTTTTAAAATTATTTCGTTATCTTTTTAAAATTACATAGCAGTTTGTTGTATAATCTGTCAATAATATGGTTGACTGTCTTAGCCGTATAGTAAAGAAAAAAAAGATCTTAGTCAAAGAAAAAAAAGAGTAAAATGGTCTAACCATATCATAACCTTTTGATAAAATCTGGTATTCTGTTTATTTTTAAAAATATATATATAGGTAATGATTATTGGTTGTTCTATACGAAGAGAAGTTGCTTAAAGATGGGTTCGTTCAATGCAGTTTGCAACAAAACATTACAAAATAAAGACGAATGTCCTTCCAAATCTCCTTGTATTATTCACTAACACCCATAATAAATTTTTCTTCTTTCTTGTTTTATAATCACCCAATTTCTGAAAAAAAAAATCCATACACATTTGGAAATAAATAGTAAAAAATCAAATATAGTCATTTAAAAAAAGAACAATTCAAAAATAAATAATAGAATTCTTTTGATAAACAAATATCAAATCAAATCATGTCCTTATAAATACCAATAATTATGCATCCAAAATCTTCATCCCAAACCCCACGGTGGGTCAAAGGAGATAGTTACTTGGCATGACCAAGCAGTAATTTTGCAGCATCATCAAGAGAGATAATATGAAGCTAAATAGGTTAGACAAATTTCTCTCCTCGATTATTTGTTTATACATATAAAACTAAGAAAAATATCACGAAGTCGTATTATCATGGCAATCCGATTCATAAATTTCCCAAAATGCTTTGCACTCGCTCAGGCATAGAACGTTTTTCTAATCTTTTTTTTTGTAAAAAAAAAAAACCAAACGTGATTATAAATATTACAGAAAAAACAAATTACTTATTTTCAACGAAGCGGAGGTTTTGATCCATCATTTTGGTTGCTAGAAAGAGTATTCCTCATAGCTATCATCATCATATGGAAGTCAAAAACTAAAGAGTGAGAGGCGGAATTATATCATTCAATCACTTGCATTCTCATTCTCCTTGTTATAGAACTGATGGAAAGTGTCATTCATTCCTTCCTTCATCCTGCAACACATGTATCATTGAAACAAACATATTCGTTTGTGCTTTGATCGCAAAGAAACATAACATTGAAACTCACACCTTCATATAAGATTTTTTTTTTTCAAAAGGCTATGTATTTTCGGAATTTGTAATAAAAAACGGGAAATTCATGTAACGTTTGACATTATCTATAAGAGAGAATTTATTACTCGATTTCTAACTCTTGGTATTATCAATCAATAACTGTGAAAGAAAAAAAACTGTATGATAATGGTTTTTAAAAAATAGGCATTTTTAAAAAAATTATGCAGTGGATTGCAAGATATGATTAGTACATTTTATCGTATTTCATAATTATATTTGAATTAAAATATAGATTTCATTAAATAAATAAGTTTCCATTAAACCCTGTTGTCTCCGATTCCCTCTCCCACTGCGGTCCTGACTCCTCCGCGATCTCCGACCTCTCGCCATCTCCGGCGACGACTCTCTCCAACATCTCCAGTGTCGCTAATCCGGAAACCATTCCCTCTTTTCCGTGTTGGTTATAGAGCTGCTCTGAAGATGGAAGGAAGAAAGAGTCTCATGCTCTGTGTTGGTTATGGTGGAAAGGATGTTAAAATCCATGAGGTGCACCTTACATGGTTCTTCGATGATTCCGGTAGCGGAAGATGCGATCTTAGAACGTATTCTACTCGAATCTTTGCATAAACCTTCAAGGGAAAAAATTTGCAGGGAGGAATTCAGGAACAGTGCGTTGGCTGTTTGGCATTTGACCCAACCGAGCAAGAAACTGCTGCTGCAGCGTCGGATCGGGGTAAATCCTTGCATCGAAGATTGCTTAAACGGGCTTTCTCTTCTTTATAACACAATTATAGGGAGTTATTACAGATATACCTTTAAAGTGTAACATCAGTTGCAACACATATACTCGAAAAATTAGGGTTTCCAAAAAAAACTGAAAAACATTGAAAAGACAATCTTAGCCTTAAAAAAAAATACACGTGTAAAAATCTGAATAAAGATGGCGGAAAAAAAAGAAAGAGTGGGAGTTTGAGGTCGAAATCAAAAATTGTTTTAAGTAAAAAAAAACTTTTCAGTTTCTTCGTTCTTCCTTCTTCGCGATTTCTCTCTAACGGACATTCTGCAAGCGATTTTGTTGGCGATTTCTTGTGCGATTTGTTCTCTTCACTTCAAAATGGCTTCGTCTTCATCGTTTTCGACATCTATCTGCGAAAATTTTCAGGTAAGGTTTCCATTATAACTCACCGAGAAAGTGAGGTTTTTTTGAATTTCATATGTGTACATTTGGGTAAATATTAAAGGTAGACAAAATCGTAGTCAAATGGGTCATAGTATTCGAGTTTTACAGATAAGAAAATTTAGGGTTTTGGTTTGAAATCAGAGTCATATGAGATTTTTGTCTCGGTCACTATCATAGAGGTCATACTCGTCACACTCTTCGTACTTGAAGGGTGAGACGAGTTTGACTAGTCCGATTAAACTGGGTACACCCGTCAGTGAAATACCGTTGAAGTCGTCACACCGTCTCACTGGTCACTAGTATAGTGGTCATACTCGTCACACTGGTCGCACTTGAAGGGTATGATAAATTTGACTAATCTGATCAAATTTGTCATACCAGTGAGACGATGATTTCAGTGAAGTAGTCTCATGGTCACAATACTCAAAATGGGTACGATGTGAAGTGGTCATACTAGTTACACATGTCGCATTTGAACGGTGTGACCAGTTTGACGAGTTTGACTTGTTTGGTAAAACTGGTAAAACTGATCAAACCAGTCAAACCAAACTGATAATCTTCCTGTTAATTTTGTTTTGCAGGTTCCTTTTGTATATGATTTGAAAGACATTCATCAGGCTCCCAAAATAACAACGAAGTGTTATCCATATCAAACAATTCGATCTCTAAAACAGGCATTAACAGACGAAGAATTCAGATACTTCAATGACGAGTCACAGTTTCGTCACATTTTTCATCTGCAATGCGAAGAAACATTGAAGATGGTTCCAGTGTCTGTCCTCTTACACCGTGCATTGAAGTTGGAAAGAGTGGTAAAAGAGTTATGGTTTGTTCTGAACGGTGTGCCTATCAGATATTCGATCACCGAATATGCCATTATCTCCGACCTGAACTGTGACAAGTATCCTAAAGATTGGGCTGATTTCAAGGGAAGCCAGTTTCGGATGAAAACATTTGGACCTTCAAAGGTGACCATATCAGGGGCATTAGAGAAGTTGTATAACACTCCAAGCACAGATGTGGAGGACAGAAAAAGACTAGCGATACTTGTTTTGTTGGGCGGAGTACTAGACCATGGTATCAAGAACACTGATGTGATTCCCACGGCCTTAGTTGACATGGTCGATAATCTGGAGTTCTGTCAAGGGTTTCCCTTGGGGAGATACACCTTTGAAAAAATATTCGAGCAAATATGGAAGATGTATGCAAGCAGTTCTAAACCGAAGGAGAGATGACATTGTCCGGGATTTGTGATACCTCTTATGGTAAGTTAAATTTTTTTGGTATGTTTTTTAATTTGATTGAGCGTTCGAGTATAGATGTTGTTTGATGTAATTGTTTGGTATGTTACAGTTGCTTCCTTTTGAATGCGTGGAAAGCTTAGGCGCAAACGGATGATATATGGCAGTGGAAGGTGCTGATCCAGCTTGTCCTAGGATGTGCAAGAAGCGCATCCAACCGGGTATGTTTGTCACATACGCAAACATGATGAAACAGATCGGTGTGACTTCACAGGTATGTAGTGTGACCAATATGACTGATATGACCAGATGTGAATGATCATATAAGTCTGTCTGATATAACCAATTGTCATAATGTGTTGGTTTAGTGCTCTATGATGTACTGTTTATGAGCTTTATTTAGATACATTTGATGTATTGATATTTTCTATGGTTTTATTAGAGTATTTGATTCATTACATGTTCTTGCATACTAGATCGGTTATGAAATCCATGTATCATTATGAATGATACTAAACTCCCTAGTCTTGTGTCGTTATGGGAATAACGACATAATAAGACTAGTATGATGTGTGATTGATGATCATACCGTTGGTCATAGGTATTGGATACGATCACAGTCATAGGTATTCGTTGGAGAACGAAATACTGGATTGACCCGCATGAGATTGTCACATGGACTAGTGTCATGACTGGAATCTCATATGGCGGGTCCATGATTGGATCCTAAGACCTGAGATATCTACGGAATCCAACATGAGGAGTTGCGTGCTTTGATTACGTCAAACGTCCTGCGTAACAGGAGGACTATAAAGGCATGCATCAGGTACGAAACGAATCATGTGCTGGATTGTAGATAGTCAAGACGGGATTTGTACCTCTCGTAAAAGAGAGAGATCATATCACTGGGCCCCTCGCGTGAGCGAGACTGTAGAAATGTATAGCCGCACTATAGACGAACGTCGTCTATTTCAGACAGTCGAACTCAGTGAACGAGAAAGCAGTCGAATCAGATAAGGTGGCTTGTCCATGCCTTATGTTCGACATATGATATCGCGATACAAAAGGATCATCAGCCGGAATCATCACTGGTGCACGAACAAACTCTATTCGAGATAGGTAGTCATAGTGTCTTGCTAGAGACCGCCTATGACTTGTATATCTGGAATAGAGATTTCGGGCTATACTGCTATATCGAATGAGCCTACAGGGTCACACACATAGGGAAGGACGAAACGCACGAGAAAACGACCGAAAAACCAAGACGGAAGGGTCTGGAACGGACGGACCAGAAGTCCAGAACGGACGGTCCGCCGAGCCAGACCCGGTGGTTCAGAACGGACTGTCCGTTCTAGAAGGTCTGGAACGGACGGTCTACTAATGCCAGACCGTCCGTTCTACGTGCTGGAACGGATGGTCCACGTGCATTTCTGGACCGTCCGTTCCAGGCTTCGGGTTTTTCGAAATTAGACCGAATTAGGGTTAAATCACCTTATAAGAAGGAGATTAAAACCCTAATTAAGTTAGAGCTTTTGCGGGCCGACTTGAGAACTCTTTTGACAGACTTTTGGTGAGATCCAAGAGGTTCAAGAGGGTGATCGAAGTCTCGGTTTCTCGAAGCACAAAAACCGAATAGCTGATTCGGGTCCTAGCAGACAGGTTCCAACTGTTGGAATCCATTCCGAGGTGTGGATACGTGTAGAGGGCGAGGTAATCTTCCTCCCTTTCGTGATCAAACGGATTCTTCAATTGAGACAGGCCCCGGATCGATTGAGGTAAGCGTTCTAACGTTTCTACGATTCAATAGCAGCATGGTTCTAGGGTTCTATAAAATTTTTGTTTTACTTCCGCTGCGCAAACCCTAGAATCGATCTCTTAGGAATAGGATTCACTTTAGAGATCTCAGGAATTCCTTCATAATGTTCTCACTGATTACAAGCGCCATTTATGTTCAGAGTATACGAAGTGTTCTTCAAATAAAGGAGGGAGAAGAACATATTTTTTTTAATCTACATGAAGATGAAAGTAGTCATCCGGAGGTTCAAAGTTTGATGCAACAATTGAAGATGAATCCGAGAAGTATTTGTTTTGAGAAAATACGTGAGCTTGATGTCGGTGGTAGAGCTTCCGTCAATAATGCAGAGAGGAAGAAGAAAGGCAAGGGAGAAGAAGAAGAAGAAGAAGAAGAAGAAGAAGAAGAAGAAGAAGAAGAAGAAGAAGAAGAAGAAGAAGAAGAAGAAGAAGGGGAAAATATATCTTTTGAAAAGATATTGGAAAAAAGGATAATTGCAAAAGTCGAAAAGAGGTTAACTGAAAAGATCGAAAGAAGGATAATTGAAAAAGTTGAAAGGGTTCTGAAGAGGGCAGGAATCACCGTTGAAGCAATAGATTGGTCTGAGATAAAGCGCAACAAAGAGGATGATGTTTCAATGGGTAGTCACTATAACACGAACACCGAGTTCGAGTTGAGACCTCGTTCTTCAGAAGAGAATGTGGTTTTTTCAAAGCATGAGCGAGGTAAAGTCATACAGTTTAATATTTAGTTTTGTTTACGAGTTTGAATAGTGTGATCAGTGTAGTCATATATGGTCTCACCGGTCACACTTATTTGGGTTAACGAGTTTGACTAGTGTGACTAGTATAGTCATACATGGTCACATTCGTCTCAATTATTTGGGTTGGAGAGTTTGACAAGTATGACGAGTTTGAACATATAACTATGTTAAATTGTTTAATTGGTTATACGCAGGGCATGAATCTGTGCAGGAATCTGATGATGATGAAGAGATTCCTGCTACACCAAAAGCAACATCTCATGATGATGAAGAGGGGGAAGAAGAGATTCCTGCTACGCCTAAAGCAACATCTCATGATGATGAAGAGGGGATTCCTGCTACTCCTAGAGCGGTATCTGAGCCAAAATCTGATGGTGATGAAGAGAAGGATGAAGAGATTCCTGCTTCTCCTAGAGCGGCTTCTGCTGAGGAGGAAGGTGAAAATGCAGAGATTCCTGCTGAAAAAGAGGATGAGGAGGTTCCTGCTGCTCCTAAGGAATCGGTTCAACAGAGTAAACGACCGATACGCAAAAGAAAAAAGGCTGTTAAAAGTCCTTACACTGCCTTTGGATCGACAGATCCACCTTCCAAAAAGCAACGAACAAAGAGAGAAACCAAAGGTCGAAAGGGAAGAAAGGGAAAAAAGGAAAAAAAGGGGAAAAAGGATCATGTGGAATCTGATCCCAAAGATTCTGTGCCTCCAATTGATGATGATGAAGTTCATGTCGAATCTGATCCAAAGGA
>NW_010970398.1:337249-338507 GCF_000463585.1 Tarenaya hassleriana | reverse complement strand
AGAGAAGAGAGGTTTTGGATATCGAGGCTGAATCACGTAAGGAAATCACGATTCTTTGAAGACTTTCTACAAGAAGGTGTATGGCTCAAAGACAATGTAAGTATTTTGACCGATTATACTAGTTTCGTTGTTTGACCATTCATATTTGGTTTGACTAGTTTGACTGTTTTATTTTTTGTTTTACAGCATATCGACGAAGCAATGCACGAAATCCGGAAACGTGTAAAAAAATTTTCACCGTGCCACAGGAAGTACTTCCTCTGTGATGTGCGTTGTTGTGAATACTTCAAATGGTGGGAAATGGGGCAAAAAGAAATCGGTGGTGTTGGACAATACATGAGTGGGGACTTGCCACTTGACGGTGGTAGCAGGAAATTGGAACACTACAAAGGTTTCATCAGTGTGCCGAACATTCCGTCGTTGGCAAACCCTAACATAGGAGTCCATTGGGTCACCATTAAAGTGGACTTCACCAGGACTGTGATTGAAGTGTATGACTGCAACCCGAATATGAAGGAGGCCACGGTTAAAGTCATTCATCACTTAAGTAGAAGTATCTCAGATGCCTTCAAGGTTAGCGGGACCGGCCGAATTGACGTTTCAAACAAGTTTTCCATCGACTTTGTATCTAGCATACTTCAGAACCAAACAGGAAATGAATGTGGCGTGTACAACATCAAATATGCGGAGGCACTCTACATGGGTGAACCGAAGTTATTAGAGGACGTCAACGATGAGGTAATATATTTTATACGTGAAAAACTTGCTTGCGATATATTTGCTAATGACCACGAAGTAACGGTACCTCCAGAGGAACGTCAAGATTCTTCTTCATGAATCCATGATCCTCTTTTTAATTAGTTGTATTTGAATCATGTGTACTCTCCGAACATATTTTTTATCGTTTATTTCCTACGAACATCCTTTTAATTATATGTATTTTATCGGGTAAATCTTCATACTATTGTCATTACTCGTCAAACCGTCAAACTCGTCACACCGTCAACCCGTCAAACTCGTCACACCATCAGTACCCATCAAACTCGTCACACCTTATCGATTTTCGCGAATTTGCCTACTGCAACCCGTAAACTTATCAATTATCATCCCATTCATCAAGTATCTTATGCTGAATCTAAATCTAGCTCTCAAATTTTAAGACCTTTTTGTTTCTCACAATGCATGTTCTCCCAAAAAAACCCTAAAGTTCTAATAGTGTTCTCCTAACACATTGGCTTAGGGTAGGAAATAGTTTTTT
>NW_010970398.1:333273-335767 GCF_000463585.1 Tarenaya hassleriana | reverse complement strand
CAAACTGTAAACTTATCAATTATCATCCCATTCATCAAGTATCTTATGCTGAATCTAAATCTAGCTCTCAAATTTTAAGACCTTTTTGTTTCTCACAATGCATGTTCTCCCAAAGAAACCCTAAAGTTCTAATAGTGTTCTCCTAACACATTGGCTTAGGGTAGGAAATAGTTTTTTTCCGCATGAGTTACGGTTAACAAAAACTCGTTAAATATGTTATAATGACCCCTATACACCACACTGAACCATCAAAACTTAATTTACACCAACGATTTGTTTTCACAAACCGTCAACCCGTCAAACTCGTCACACCGTCAGTACCCGTCAAACTCGTCACACCTTATCGATTTTCGCGAATTTGCCTACTGCAAACCGTAAACTTATCAATTATCATCCCATTCATCAAGTATCTTATGCTGAATCTAAATCTAGCTCTCAAATTTTAAGACCTTTTTGTTTCTCACAATGCATGTTCTCCCAAAGAAACCCTAAAGTTCTAATAGTGTTCTCCTAACACATTGGCTTAGGGTAGGAAATAGTTTTTTACCGCATGAGTTACGGTTAACAAAAACTCGTTAAATATGTTATAATGACCCCTATACACCACACTGAACCATCAAAACTTAATTTACACCAACGATTTGTTTTCACAAACCGTCAACCCGTCAAACTCGTCACACCATCAGTACACGTCAAACTCGTCACACCTTATCGATTTTCGCGAATTTGCCTACTGCAAACCGTAAACTTATCAATTATCATCTCATTCATCAAGTATCTTATGATGAATCTAAATCTAGCTCTCAAATTTTAAGACCTTTTTGTTTCTCACAGTGCATGTTCTCCCAAAGAAACCCTAAAGTTCTAATAGTGTTCTCCTAACATATTGGCTTAGGGTAGGAAATAGTTTTTTTCCCGCGTGAGTTACGGTTAACAAAAACTCGTTAAATATGTTATAATGACCCCTATACACCACATTGAACCATCAAAACTTAATTTACACCAACGATTTGTTTTCACAAACCGTCAACCCGTCAAACTCGTCACACCTTTAAATAATCTCTAACCAATTTTGCTGAACCTTTCACAGCTTTTTATGATTCGGATACTGGTCTGCAAGTATGAACGGGATTATGTGATCTTACACTAAAACGCACAGAATTCTGAATCGCTGCGATGCGCAATTTCCAAGCACAACCCGATCTATAAAACTTGCATCTTAATTTCCACAGTTTCTTGTCAGACTTTAGTGTAGCATAACCGAAACAAGCCTTAACTGCGCCTTTCCGTACATATTCCTGAGCTGCTTCCTTACTATCAAACTCATAACCAATACCGATATTCAATCCATCAGTAAAATTGAATACTGAAAGAGAAAACGATGTGTCCTCCGCAGCTACCACAGCCAAGTTATTCTCTTCAACTCCATCTCCATCTCCAGCACCATCATAATCAACAAAATCGACTTTGTTGGTTCCACAGGCTATATCAATTGCAGATTTTTCTTTCAAAACAATTGCATCTTCTCCTACAACAATATGCTGAACCTTTCACAGCTTTTTATGATTCGGATACTGGTCTGCAAGTATGAACGGGATTATGTGATCTTACACTAAAACGCACAGAATTCTGAATCGCTGCGATGCGCAATTTCCAAGCACAACCCGATCTATAAAACTTGCATCTTAATTTCCACAGTTTCTTGTCAGACTTTAGTGTAGCATAACCGAAACAAGCCTTAACTGCGTCTTTCCGTACATATTCCTGAGCTGCTTCCTTACTATCAAACTCATAACCAATACCGATATTCAATCCATCAGTAAAATTGAATACTGAAAGAGAAAACGATGTGTCCTCCGCAGCTACCACAGCCAAGTTATTCTCTTCAACTCCATCTCCATCTCCAGCACCATCATAATCAACAAAATCGACTTTGTTGGTTCCACAGGCTATATCAATTGCAGATTTTTCTTTCAAAACAATTGCATCTTCTCCTACAACAATAGTATCTTCATTATCCGAATCATCTATAAAATTAAGATGCAAGTTTTATAGATCGGGTTGTGCTTGGAAATTGCGCATCGCAGCGATTCAGAATTCTGTGCGTTTTAGTGTAAGATCACATAATCCCGTTCATACTTGCAGACCAGTATCCGAATCATAAAAAGCTGTGAAAGGTTCAGCAAAATTGGTTAGAGATTATTTAAAGGTGTGACGAGTTTGACGGGTTGACGGTTTGTGAAAACAAATCGTTGGTGTAAATTAAGTTTTGATGGTTCAATGTGGTGTATAGGGGTCATTATAACATATTTACATATCGAATGATAAGCAAGTGTTTGTTTATCTCATGGACTATAAAAGGAAATAGTGAGCCGATTTACATATCGAATGCCTTTTTGTTTCTCACAATGCATGTTCTCCCAAAGAAACCCTAAAGTTCTAATAGTGTTCTCCTAACACATTGGCTTAGGGTAGGAAATAGTTTTTTTCCGCA
>NW_010970398.1:330100-332966 GCF_000463585.1 Tarenaya hassleriana | reverse complement strand
TCAAGCAACAAAGATAGAGAAATCACCTTCCGGCATATAACTCACTATCTAAAGTTTTCTAAATCCATATCCCTATGTGATTTATCAAACTAGATGCATGAAGAACGCTATCATCAACCCTAGATCGATCAAACCATATTCCTATGTGAATAATACGATCTATTCTATCGATTTTGATCCGAAACTAAACTCATATTCCTACGTAGTTCAGAATCTAAAACAACTGATCAAGGGGTCAGCAAACATCAATTGACATGAAGTGCAAATCGATAAAACCGAAACAAATCCAAATCGCAACCAAGTTAGGGTTCAAACATACCCAAAACAAAAATGAATCCCTAACCCACAGCCATGGATCTACTCACGGTTCATGGAAAAACACAGAATAAAACCGAAATCAGAAACAAAAGAGGGAGAAGAAAGACTCATGTCGACAGCAATGCGATCTTCACATTCCAACTCTCCTTCTTCTTCCCGAAATCTCGTAAACTCTTATTTCTCTCACCAAAGCTCTCCAAAGTCTGTATAAAGTCTCTCCCTCCTCTAGGACGTCAGTAGACAATTTTTATAAACCCTAGGCAGCGCTCCCGAAGTCCTACTCCCGTTCAAACTCTGAAAATTCGAATCTGGGCTTTTTCTGGGTTTTGACTCGGACCGAGTCAGTGCTCTGACTCGACCGAGTCAAAACAGGGCTCTTAAGAATTCGGCCCAGCCAATCTTCTGACTCGGGCCTTCTGACTCGGGCATGTTGACTCGGGGTGTTCTGACTCGAACGTTCTGACTCGGTCTCTTCATAACAGGCTTGACGTATTTCATCCCTTTAGCTCCAGATTTCTCCCTTTTTGGTCAAATCGCGTCCGTGACCTGTAATCCTATAAAAACACAACCAAACCGAGTTTCGTGGCCTAACACGCCTATAATGCCTACAAATGAATATGATCCTCGTCTAAATCCTATAAAAACATCCTGGAAATATAGAGAGAATTAGGAGTTATCACTTCCTTACTATCAAACTCATAACCAATACCTATATTCAATCCATCGGTAAAATTGAATACAGAAAGAGAAAAAGATGTGTCCTCCACAGCTACCACAGCCAAATTATTCTCACCATCTCCATCTCCATCTCCATCTCCAGCACCATCACAATCAACAAAGTCGACTTTGTTGGTTCCACAGGCTATATCAATTGCAGATTTTTCTTTCAAAACAATTGCATCTTCTCCTACAACAATAGTATCTTCATTATCCGAATCATCTATAAATTATAACGTATTACTCGCAGCTTTACTTTTGAAATCAGGACTCTGAATCATATTGTTATTATAACCTGCATAAAGTATAGCCCCATATGGTCCAACACCAATACCACTAACGGAATCAGGAATGTATTCCACACCGTTATCTTTTCCATATTCCCTTACTCGCAGCTTTACTTTTTCAATCTCCACGTGAAGCATGCTCCTTCCTCCGTTTATTTTTGTCCATGAGATAAACAAACACTTGCTTATCATTCGATATGTAAATCGGCTCACTATTTCCTTTTATAGTCCATGAGATAAACAAACACTTGCTTATCATTCGATATGTAAACGGAGGAAGGAGCATGCTTCACGTGGAGATTGAAAAAGTAAAGCTGCGAGTAAGGGAATATGGAAAAGATAACGGTGTGGAATACATTCCTGATTCCGTTAGTGGTATTGGTGTTGGACCATATGGGGCTGTACTTTATGCAGGTTATAATAACAATATGATTCAGAGTCCTGATTTCAAAACTAAAGCTGCGAGTAATATGATACAATTTATAGATGATTCGGATAATGAAGATACTATTGTTGTAGGAGAAGATGCAATTGTTTTGAAAGAAAAATCTGCAATTGATATAGCCTGTGGAACCAACAAAGTCGACTTTGTTGATTGTGATGGTGCTGGAGATGCGCATGAGTTACGGTTAACAAAAACTCGTTAAATATGTTATAATGACCCCTATACACCACACTGAACCATCAAAACTTAATTTACACCAACGATTTGTTTTCACAAACCGTCAACCCGTCAAACTCGTCACACCGTCAGTACCCGTCAAACTCGTCACACCTTATCGATTTTCGCGAATTTGCCTACTGCAAACCGTAAACTTATCAATTATCATCCCATTCATCAAGTATCTTATGATGAATCTAAATCTAGCTCTCAAATTTTAAGACCTTTTTGTTTCTCACAATGCATGTTCTCCCAAAGAAACCATAAAGTTCTAATAGTGTTCTCCTAACACATTGGCTTAGGGTAGGAAATAGTTTTTTACCGCATGAGTTATGGTTAACAAAAACTCGTTAAATATGTTATAATGACCCCTATACACCACACTGAACCATCAAAACTTAATTTACACCAACGATTTATTTTCACAAACCGTCAACCCGTCAAACTCGTCACACCGTCAGTACCCGCCAAACTCGTCACACCTTATCGATTTTCGCGAATTTGCCTACTGCAAACCGTAAACTTATCAATTATCATCCCATTCATCAAGTATCTTATACTGAATCTAAATCTAGCTCTCAAATTTTAAGACCTTTTTGTTTCTCACAATGCATGTTCTCCCAAAGAAACCCTAAAGTTCTAATAGTGTTCTCCTAACACATTGGCTTAGGGTAGGAAATAGTTTTTTACCGCATGAGTTACGGTTAACAAAAACTCGTTAAATATGTTATAATGACCCCTATACACCACACTGAACCATCAAAACTTAATTTACACCAACGATTTATTTTCACAAACCGTCAACCCGTCAAACTCGTCACACCGTCAGTCCCGTCAAACTCGTCACACCTTATCGATTTTCGCGAATTTGCCTACTGCAAAC
>NW_010970398.1:310512-328084 GCF_000463585.1 Tarenaya hassleriana | reverse complement strand
ATTCAATGTCCACTTGCCACCAGACTTGTAATAAATAATCGTCATTCTTTCATCACTTGCATCCATTATGACTGTATAAAATAAACACAAAATGTGAGATATATGATGATCAGTTTGACGAGTATGACCAGTTTGACGAGTTTGACCTGTTTGCCGAGTATGACCAGTTTGACCAGTTTCGTCAATATGACCGGTTAGACGAGTTTGCCGATTCTGATTATTTTGAAAAGTTTGACCAGTTTGATATAGTTTAATTAATGTGACCAATTTGACTAATGTGAATCATGATAATATTGATTCAACTCAATTAAGTCTACAAAATACGATATGCTATTGATATATATGTTCCATTTTACTCATTTATACCATATGGGTCGAATATAAACATGAAAACAACAAAACCTTTTCATAAAAAAAACCCTAAATGCCCAAAGTGTATAACGGAATTTAAAGAAGAAAATTTACCTATACACGAGATCTATGCTTATTGGAGATTTCGCTTGTTTTTCTCAACAAATTTGGTGAGAATTCACACTGTAGAGGAGGAGCTCGAAGAGAGAGAGAGAGAGAGAGAGAGAGAGAGAGCGTAATACAGGCGCGAAAAAACGGAAGAAAGGAGAGAGAGAGAGCGGGAGAGAGAGAGGTGGAGTGAGGAGAGAGAAATATAAAAGAAATTATTTTTATTTTATTATATTATATAAATTAATAAAGGGTGTTATAGGGAAACTACATTTATAAGGTTATATTTGATATTGTCTCTTTTCTTTTTTTGATGAAGGATATCATTTGAAATCTAATATATCATTTAAGGGTATTTTTGCAATTGGTCCCAATTATAGTATTCCTTCCAAACATTGTGGTCTTTGTCGTTACATTGTGGTCTGTTGTGCTTATTATTTACCTTTCATGTACCTTCTGAAATCTTGGCTGATTTCGTCACTTTCCCACGCCGTACTCAAATCAAGGTACCGACGGAAACGAGCAAAATGTTATGTATCGCTTTACCCGAGCTCCCGTCTCGACAGTGTATGCTAACGTCCTCTTCCGCTTATGCATTTCTTTCCTCGGTTGAATGATCGGGACTTCAGCCCGGGTGCACTTCAACAACTTGCGGTAGATCAGCCGAACATCCAGAAAGAAGAAGGTACGCAGAATCTATGTATAAACCCATGAGATGCTGCTTTCTTGTCCTTATCAGACCAAAACTCTGGAGTTTATTTTCTTCTTTTTGGTCGGATTCTCACAGTTCTCAACACATCTTCCACATCGTATTCGCAGAGGAGATCAGTTGAGTTGATCCCAGATGAGGCCCAAATTTTCCAAAAGATTTCAGAGTTTCTTCCATAAACTTGTAGCATGAACACTTTCAGAGGCGAAAGCCCAAAAAAAAAAAGAGAAAAGAATCCAATTGAATCTTCGAAATCGTTGATGACTCATTGTTTCCATGTCCATTCCTATGGAAGATTATGACGAAAGATGAACAGAAACAAGATTCAATCTATGGACAAGAGTTATTACAACAGGGGAAAAAAAACAAAGACTAAGAAAACATGGAATCTCTATAGATGCCGAAAGGGTTTCCGAACCAAAACATAAATCCTGAAAAGAATAAATATTATTTCTTTCCCCTGAACCAAACTAGAGATGGAGCAAAGCAACAGTCTTATTAATGCAAGAAGATGCATCGAGCTCATGAGTCATTTGGTTCCTCGAGACATGCCTCCAGGTAGTTTCGTCCTTGGCTACATCGAATACGGTGAAGAAATCGAGTACCTGACCGAAAATCTTGAACATCTCGACCCCAAACAACAGGTTTCGGTCTGCCACAAATGTTGCATTCCAGTCCATCGGTGCGTCCGGATGTACCGAAACCTCGGTCCATGTAAGGTACATGAGGTCGAGCTCCCACAATTTCCGGACAGCTTTGTTCCTCCTGCCGATCTGCCCGTCTCCTTCGCACCACGACACAGATAGCATAAACAACCGGTGCTTGCAGCATACGAGTTTCGGGTAGAAGTCATGGACCCGAGGAGGGATCGGAGAGGTTTGGATCCCGATCCAGAACCCTCTCTCTATGTCGTAACCCGCTAGCTTGTCGTTCTCGGAATAAGCGTAGAAGATCCCATTACATATGACCCCGGAACAAACGACCCCGAAATCCAGAGGGAGTCGCTGGATTTCCGCCCATGCGTTTGTTGCGGAGTCGTATATCTCTCCCGAATCCAGCGGCTCGTCGACAGACCCGATACCTCCAATGGCGATGAGCACGAATCTTTTGGAGTTTATTCCGTTCATCTGCCTTGTCAGCCTCTGGTGTTTCTTAACCGTTAAGTAGGAAGCTTCGCTTTCGTCGGCCGAGAATCTGAGCTGGCGCCTAACCGAGAGCCTGTGAGGATCTTCGTACACATCGGAAACTCCTCCGATCCTTGAACGATGAAAGCGCCTCTCTTGCCGATTCTGGTGACTGGGTAATGTCGGGAAGTCTGAACTAACCTCCGAAACACCAACAATGGGCATTGATCTCGCGTGTCTCATAGACGCGATCTTACGCCATGACCTGGCTAAAGGGCTGAACACCAAAATACCTTTGTGGGTCTTGACAGAACTTCCCATCCGACCATAGTTGTTGGTCAGGGTAGAACGACCTCCGACTATATAAACCTCCTCATGGATGCTCATAACCGAGAACATGAATCTTCCCTTAAGAACATCGGATTCAATCCTGCTCCAATGATCTTGAGACACATCGTAGGCATGGATTTCCCCCGAGGAGCATCCGTCTTTCACAGCTCCGAACAGAAATAACCACGGGTTTTGATACAACCCTTCTCGTCTCATCTGAAGGAAACGCTGAGTAGTGGTCAGGTGCTTCCATTTCTTGCACACGAGCCGAGCGGTCATTAGACTGGCCAAAGGCAACCTAACCAAGCACATTTCGAGAATATCATCTGGAAGGAATATATGCATCCTGCTATTTCGGACCGACTCCTCGAGTTCTAAGTATTTCCTGTTGTTCTTCTTCCAAAACCTCTCTCTCACTCCATACGAAAAGCATTCCACCGTAGTTTCATCGATTCCACAAATGGTTTTCAGTCCCTTACCTTCCTCGCTAGCACTCGACCTCCTCCTATCCCCGAAATCCTCACCCATCTCGGCTCCGACTTTGCAGCCACCACCCCGACCATAGAGATTCAGACAATTCAGCGAGACCCCCTTTGCATCCTCCTCGTCGCTTTTAACGTTCTTCTTCTTGAGCTTCTGACTAACGCTTCTCGCGAGCCGCTTTGAGACGGCCAAAACCTCGAGATCCTGCCAGATAGATTCCTCAGCCGATGATCTTTCAGGAGACATCATGCGTCATCTAAGAGACCCGCCGAGTGAAAACCAAACATCCTCCAAGCCAGATGAGATACTACATTCTATCCTCCATCTACAAGGAACAAAACCTGCAAAAGATTATCCAATGAAGAATTTATAAATCATGAATGTTAAAGATCTGTGAAATGCAGTCATGGATACATTTACTTGTACACCTCACAATCCAAAGCCAAGTCGAATAGGAAACCACACATGGGACAACATCACATACAAGGAAAGATACCTTTATGGTTAACCAATATACAAACTCCGTCACTATCATCGAACCCAAATCGATGTATCTTGCAAATGATCCAAAAATCACTACCCATTTTATGATTTCACGGACTAATTCGTTCGATTAGCTAAAGATCCACAGAATTCCACTCCAAAACACCAATCACAAGCCACTCTCTAACAGGGGAGCAAACCCTAGATCCAGATTCCTAATCAGGGAACAAAACATCAAGGAACCATCACATCAGCTAAAAATACCACCACGCAGCTCGCTTTCAACATCAAATCGAAGCACGTCGACGGCCAAAAACACCGACAAAATTGACTCGTTCTTCCCGAGAAAGAAGCCGTCCACAGACGAAATTCAGCACAAAACGAAGAAGGGTTCACAGAAACCGACTTACATTGTGCGATAAACTCGGGAAACAGCGACGAGATTCACCCCGAATCCACACTGTCAGCTGTCGCGAAGATCGACAAATCTCTGGAACAGAAAAGAAGAAGAAAACGTCTGAGAAAATCGCAAGAGAACAGAGAGAATTGAAACTCGAGAGACCTAGAAAAGACCGAATTTTCGGATTTTTTTTTTAATTTAATGGAAAGGGATCGATCGTCATGCGAGAGAGAGAGAGAGAGTATTATTGTCTTCTTTTTTTTTTTTTTTTTATAAAGAGTGTAATATTGTCTTTTTCAGAAAATAAATAAATAAAGAAGAAGAAGAGAAACATTTTAAGAAAGTAATAAACTAAAATTGGTCTTTTATTTATTTATTTTTTTAAGTTAAATAAAATAGAATGAACGACATCTCCGCTCCTTCTCTACCTTTTTCGCTTTTTTTTCCCCCAAATACAACGCCGGAAATCTATACATTTTCAACATAATTATAATTTTTTAAATTTATTTTAAACTTACAATTTATTATTATTTTAAAATGTGTTATAAAAAAATCCTGATATTTATTAAACAAAATACAAAATACGTTAATTTCTATGCATTGTTCAGGTGTAAAAAATATAAGAATATAAAAAGAAATTTTGGATATTAATATCTAAAATATCCTAATATAGTAATTTTAAATATTTTAAGACTTTTAGATATCGGATAATGTGCTTCTCAATTATTTATGTTTCGAAAATATGAGTAAAAACAAAGGAAATGTGTAAGGAAAATGTTTTTCATTATAGTTCACATTTTTAAAAAAATAATATAACTTAAATTTTAGTATTCACAGTTCTATAACAACGTATATAAATTCTACAATAATAATTAATATGTTCTGTCATTGATATTTTTCCTATTAAAATCAAAATAAAAAAAATTTATTAAATTTGGTGTTCGTATTTAACTATATAGTTAAATGCATGCATCCAGTTGTAATTAAAAAAACATTATCCTCGGCTACAAATTATAAAGGGTCATATAAATACTTAAACTTTTACAAAATTCTCAAATAAATATCTGAACTATAAAACTCTCAAATAAATATCTGAATTTTTCAAAACTTCTATATAAATATCCAAACTTTTAAAAATTTACCAGATAAAAAACTTTCTTTGACGGCGTTAATCTATTGAGTCATCAATTTTTGTCGGATACCATTATAAATTAAATGACATTAATAGAATTTGGTTTTATTTAGAAATTTTTTAAAAATCTAGGTATTTATATGAAAGTTTTAAAAATTTTAGATATTTATTTGGGAGTTTTACAGTGTAGGTATTTATTTAGAATTTTTGAAAAAGTTCAGGTATTTATATGTGATTATCCCTAATTATAAATCATAGTTTTTCTCTCCACTTTAGTTTAAACTTTTTATTATATACGATTGTTTTTCTAAATTTATTATACCCTACTAATTCAATTATTGAATTTGCGTTATGTTTTCATATAACATTAATTGATTTTTTTAAAATCAAAATTATTGTAAAATAAAATATTTCTTGTGTTCTTGACAGAGAAAATAATATTTATTCGTTTTTTTAAAATAAATTAAACCAAAATTCATAGCATATAGGAATATTTAATTTTTTCAAAATTTTTTAGGCCAACCACTTTTCTCTGCAACTATTCGGCGGTATTATGAAATAATTCGTCTTCGTAAATGAATGCATTAAAATGGTTAGTTCCCAACGGAATGTAAAATTTCCAAACAAAGTTGAAATTCATTTTATTTATGTATGTATATTTGTAAGCATATTTTATTTGAGATGAGTGGAAATCGTTAATATTAAAATTGATAAAACCCCAAATAATATCATATTTTGAATCTATCGTTCAACTTTAAATTTAAGTTCCAATACAAACCGTTTAAATTGCTATACAGAGATTTATCTAGATACTTATTGCATAGATAAAAAATTACTTATATCAATTTTAAAAATATTAATTCGATTATTGTTTTACATAATTTTTATCGAAATTATTTGAACTATTTTTCATTGTTTTCTTTTAATTAATAATTCTTTGGTTATGATAGTATTTGACTTTTAAATTTGTTATTTTCATCTTTTTATGGGTGTGCACGTTGCAAGCACGTGGGATTTTTTTAAGTTAAAGAATGGGAAAATAAAAAGAAGAAGAAAAAAAATCCCCCAACCCAAATAACATGAATTATGGTACAATGGACTATCTCCACATTTTAGTGCATTGCAATGTGAAATGTTACTCTCATATATTAATTATTTTCCTCCACATTAAAATTCTCATCATTATTTATTGGATATGGTTTGTTGAGATGGATGATAGTTGGTCCTATTCTATTTTTCTATTACTTGAATAAAAAAACAATTTTTTTGCTGTATATATATATAGGGTTTTCATGTTTTATTAATTTGTATGATATGATGTGAGTTAAATAAAATAAATCATTTATAGTTTTATATAATTTTTATATTGAAATTATATAATAGGCAGTGACAAAGCGAAACTATGTTAGGTTATGCTGGAATCAAATTTCATTACAAAAAATCAGAAACGCTAAAATCGAATTAACCGTTACAAGATTTTGCTATGCTCCATTGATAATTGATAATTTCATAAATAACAATTAGGGAATCTTTAAATTTAAATCATAATTTTTATTTCGATAAAATGGATCATAAGATGCAAATATAAGAATTAGGTAGAGGTATAATATACAATTCCAAAAACAAAATTGAAAGATATTAAATCCAGTAGGTATACAGATGTTGTTGCGTACTCATGGGGGTCCGTTACTTAATTAGTCCCCAAAACAATATATATATATATGGTGAAGTAACACTTATACCAATCACCTACCAAGGAAAACTAAAGGATACTATCCTAAGATTTAAATGGTCATTTAATTAATAATAATGTCATATGGATGTATTATCATAATTATGTTTGCCTTTTCAAACATTGAATGGGCACAACCCAAAGTTTTTAGGTAGTCCCATTACATCATCAACCTAAGCTATACTTTATACAATTAATAAAATTCCAATATAACAATAGAAAGAAAAAAATGGGTTAAAAAAGGTTTGTGCTTTAATTTCGAAACTTAAATAATATTAGTTTGGTGATAAAAAAATATTTAAATATCTAAATGATAATTTTTGTTCAGGAGAATAAGGCTATTTTGCACTAAAGGAGGAACACTCAGCTAAATGAGTAGAAGTGTGGCTGATCCTAAATGATTTTATCTGACCTTTATGACATTAATGTCTAAAAATTGTAGATATAAAATCATAAGTACGAGATTGACAAATAGATGACATAAAAGTAGATATATTTTATTTAATTATTTTTAAAACACACTTGTAGACATATAATTATTTTCCCAAAGAACAGAGGAAAGGGGGGCCACAAGGCCCAATGCGTATCTTGACGGTGAGAGCCCGATCCGTTAACGGACGTTAAATCCGACGTGTATAAATTCCTTGAACAGTCATTTATCGACGAGAATATGAGGAGGTTGTCCAAACTGGATCCGCAAATGACCATACATATATCTATATACACTAAACAAAAGGTAAATTGCTCCTCTTCCCCCGTTGTTGTAATCTGTGTACCACATCTCCCAAAGCGGTACGTGAGCTGGGTAGACGTTAGAGCATTGAGAAGACCGGGAAGGACGTGCACCTCCTTCTTTCCAAAACTGGAGACTGTGATATGTCTTCATCGGGCAATAAGACCAGTTTACATTTTTTTTTTTTGATAAATTTATTTACAAAGAGTCAGACATCCTGTCTCAAATGGATCGATCTCGAATAAGGTGCGATGATAACATATTTAAGAACTCCGAACGTGTGAATAAAATAATTACTCTCTCTCCCTACTATGCCGAATAAAATGAGCTCACGAGTTCCCGTCAAGAACGCCTTTGAGCAGGTTCAATCCTTCAGCGGATATGCTCCGTCTCACCCGGAACTGCGGGATCTCAATCCTCGGGGGAGGGTCGGGGGAGAAGCATATGACAATGACTGTCAGGTTATCGCATGTGTTCCGTTTCAGGGCCTCTCTCACAAGCTCTCTCGAGCATCTCTCCGGGTCGTTATGGATCATCAGTTCTTTCCTCGCTATCGTCACGGCCCCCTGGCTGCTCATCACATCCCATAAACCGTCGCAACCTATTATCAGGAATTCGTCTTCCTCTGTCAGAATCGACTCTTGAAGCTCAGGCTCAGCGGTCAGGGGGCACGCAGCACCCTTCATGTGCCAGTCGCCGATGGCACGTGCAACCGATAGCTGCCCGTTGAGATACCCGTCATAGACAACTCCCCCGAGCTTCTCTATTCTTATTCTCTCTGATGTACTGTTTGGTTTGTGGTCTTTAGACATCTCTATCGCTCTACCCCTCCTCCCCAGCACTGCCCGGCAATCACCCGCGTTCGCAACTATGAGATTCCTGAATGTTTGATGTCCCAAATCAAATTTCGTATAAACAAACACCAAACTCGGAAACAAACAGGGTTTTGACGTTTCTTTCTTACCTTCCGAAAATAACTGCTGCAAGTGCGGTGGTTCCCGAAGAGATGTCAAGAGAAGAGTCGTCAGCAAACGCATAATCAGCTTTCACAAAAGCACTCTTAATAGCCTTCTTGACACACAGCGGGAAATACGAGTCCTCTACGATGAATCTAAGGATGTTCTTCCTAACAAACAACGCTGCATCGGTACCTCCATGGCCGTCAAACACCTGTCCCAACCAACCACATTGAACAATATTCTTTACAATTGCAAGAAGGAAAAAAACAAGTTGAGATTTCAAACTCTCGTCTCGTGTCTGAATCTTTTGAGCATAACAGCCAAACTCACCCCATAGAAGGCTCCAGGAGACGAGAATTCCACTTTTTCATCAAGATGCTCACCAAGATTGTCTATGCAAATGTGTTCATCTTCCATATACTGCTTTGGTCCTTGTTCAGCGCAACTTCCTGATCGGTATACTGGCAAAAACTCCGATTTCTCATCAGAAGGCGACTTTATAACCAAAGTACCAACATCCAAATCCTGGAAACAATGCATAAAACCGATTACATATGTTAGGTTGAACCGAAAAAAGCGAAACAGGTAAAGTCAAACTCCAGGACCTATTATAGCATACCACATTGACCGCAGTCTGCAACCGAGTAGAGCTCATGCAGTGATGCATGGCAGAAAGATGCCTCGGAGGTTTGCCATTGGGGATTTTGTTTGTGGTATCCAAACTCTCTAAATTCTCGGTTTCTGATGCGGAAACATTGTCCTTGCTGAAACCACCTTCTATCACTGTTAACAGAGGCGAAAAATCCATACCCGCTGCCATGTCCTCCTCTCAACCATATAAGCTGTGAGCAATCAACAACAACGGTCCTCTTTGACAACCTGAGGCTGTTTCCTTCAGTGACTTCTCTTGCTGACACCAGATCTTAGATCGAACGCAAACCAACTTATACAGATCCAAATTACCCGAGCCACAAACGTCAGGATATGGACCGAATTGGAAGCTAATGACTACTTCAAGTACTAGAGAACCTTCCTCCCAAGAGATCAATCCCAAAGCCAACCAAATGATTAGAGAAATGCCCAGACACAAAAAATCTTCGATCCTGATCACAGCGTTTAGTAGCAGTAGCAGATTCAGCAAACGAAACAAACAGAAGGAAACCGAACAACTCCAACCAATCTCCAAGCTTCTATAACTTCGATTTATAGACCAAATCAAGTTCTCAACCAAACCACGTAAAGGGCATCGTGATCTTGCTTATTTTGCTCAAATAATGATCTTGCCTATTCCAGATCAAACAATTTCTCATCCGAAAATACGATCGAAACCCTGACTAGGGTTCGTGAACTTCAACAAATCCCGAGACCCAGATCACAAAGTTCAGAAATTTCTGCGGATTAGGCAAGTAATCGTGCTCTTAGAATAGAAACAGACCCAGGAATCGATGAGATCAAGCAAATCCCAAAGAAAAACAAGAGGGGACAAATAGATAATTCAGGAAAAGCAAGAAAATTTTGACGCACCAAAAAAAGCTGAGAGAATTTTCTCGCAGATGAACAATGATGATTCTCCTTTGCCCTTGCTTTCTCTCACCGTCAGATCGTCTTCGAAGAAGTAACCCTCGAAACCCAGAAAAAAGTAATGGCGTTAAAGGGCGAAAACAAAACACAGAATGACAATTATTTGAGGAGGAAAAAGAATTCCAAGCTTTCTAGAGAGAGAGACAAGGAATCGTCTGGTTTGGTATGTGGTTGGCCACCGGCGATTCCAGGTAATCCGGTTGGTCTTCTAGCTGTCGTATTGGAGGCTTGACACCGACACGTGTCAATAATATAGTGGCTTTCACATTACTTTGACCGGGTGATACTGCCAACAAAACCTAGCCGTTGGATCTGAAAGAGATAAACGAACGGTCAGATCCCTCCTCTCTCCCTCTCTCGTTATCTCCTTTGCCTTTTCATGTGGCGAAGGGGTCACTTGCGTTTTAAAAAAAAAAAGAAAAAAAAAGAGCGGCGCTGCTCGGATAAGCGTCTTACACGTTTCGACTTATCATTGGTTGATCTCCCTAGTTCGGCTAAGATAAAACAGTTAGCACAAGTTGCTCCCGCCGTTAAGCCGGAATAATAAAAAAAAGAAAAGAAAAAAACTTTGATTGGAAAATAGAAGTTATAATTCTCTACGGTTATCTTACATTTAGTGCTACTACAACCATCTTTTCATTGGCTGGTTTAGTTAAATGAAATTCCGAAAGTACCCTTTGTTGTAATTTCTGGCTTGGGCCGAAATCGTGTAACAAAGTTACAAACCCTAACATAACGGACCTTAAACCACGACACTTCCTAATTTTTTTATTTTTTCTTTGACGACGGAGGAGTCCTAACTGCTACACTTCGGACGTGCTGAGTAGGTAAACCTCCGATCCAAAAGCAGTCTTTGTATATGGACTGTATAGATTCAGAAATTACCTCCCTTCCTACCAGTTAGGAATCGAATACTCAACTTCAAAATGGAATTACCTCTCATCCCAAATTTGATCACTCGTCCACGACACTTTCTAATTACGGTTAGAAACAATGTCTCCCTGATTTTTATTTTTAAAAACTGAAGCGATATGTGTAAATCCTTCTAAATTATTAAGTACATCAAATATACTATAAGTTCATAAATTATTATTTGAAAAATAAAGAAATAATATTACATATTTTAAAATTTTTTCATAAATCATACCAACATAAAAAAAATCAAGATATTTGAAAAAAAAAATTATAAACATGGAATTTTAACATAGATTAATCTTGAATGATATCTTGCCAAGGAGTTTTCATTCCTATTAATTTTTCTATATGGTCGAAGTGATGTGTGTGTGTATATATATACATGTATATAAAGGTTATGTATTTTTTGTATTTCTAAAATTTGGGTTTATAGATTTAAAAAATTTCAGGAGTATTTATGTATTTATTTAAAACTTTTGGAAAAATTCACACATATTAAGTAAACTTTTCCTTGATTTATTTTTTGGTTAGAACATTAAAGATGTAGTGTATAAATAATACGTGATTTGATAAAAGTATGTTATATTTATCCTTAGTTACTGCAAGGAAAAATAATAATATGTAGAGACATATAAAAGTTTGTTGTTATTGATTTTATGGACAAATTGTTGATATATGACAACGCTATTAATACATTACCCAACTGTATATATACGAATCTTATGATTAAATGATATTTTATTTTATTTATTAAATTTGGTGAAGCTAGTCTCGTTAGTTCAATTCAATCATGTGATAAATAATTATAAAATTTTCGTACATTGAACTGGTCTAGCAATAAATTCTAGAATTATGCACGTTGCTATTTATATATGGTTGTTACGTCAATATTCTATTCAACTTCTAAATTCGATTTATGATGGATGATTTGGCTGTAGTGTTTCATAGCAGTCAATTGGACCGACCCGATCCGGTCCAAATCCTAGTTCGAGCCAAAGATTTAGATTCGGGTGTCAAGAAGCCAATCTTCCAAGTATATGTGTCCATACATGCATCGGTTTTTCCTTAAACGTCAAATCGTTTTCCATGGCAGTTTTTTTGGCTTATCCACCATTACACACGTCCCTTTAAATTTTATTTTCTGTACAAACTCATTAAAAGTATTAGATAACGCTAGGGAGGTCTTGACCCTCCGTTTGATACGGTATACCGAGAATAAACATGTAATAATGTGCTTTTCATCGAACAATAGTAAAAATAATGTCCTAACATGTATGAATACTAGGTTTGATGATCCTGACACATGAAACATTATTTGTAAGATAGGATTCACATTTGGTTCTGTATTTAAATAAAACACATCCCTCAAATTTTCATTGAACTCTAAAAGCGTGTCAGTTGTATCCTTTTAATGGTCAAATGTGTTTCGGACAAATATATCTTATTCATTATGCAACACATGTATATGTTTTTCGGGATAAAAGATATAAGGTTTGAGAGTGTTTTTACCAATCTTAGAGTTGTTGAAACTCATAGGTAATGTTACGTGTTTGTCGGTCATTTTTCCATGCATTGGTGTTCGTCGTCGTACATGGACCTCCTTTGTATCCGTGAGTGTTTGTTTTTCATCTCGACGTTCCCTCATGAATGTGTTATTTATTTGCTGTCCAAAGACACTTAAAATACCAAACATATCATTAGGAATAACAAACTCAAAATGAATTGGACTATGAATGACAAACTCTATTTTCGATGTATTGAAAGTGCATGCTCAGGTTTGCTTTGGGAATAACGAAAGGAACAAGACTGTTTTCCATAGGCGACGCCTCATTTTCAAGGTTCTTTGCCTCTGTTTGTAGGTTATGATCCTTCACGAACTCTATTTGATTCCTTTCTTCTTCGTTGTTTGAGCAATCCAATTCTAACTCTCCCGAGTGCTCAACTTTTTCGTTTTATGTCATTTCTTCTTCGTCCTCTTCGTTAGGTTGTTCATTCAACGCCTCATCAACCACACACATGAGAGTATTATCACATATTTCCCCTCACGTTGTGGATGTATAGGCATTGATATGTGTGTACCGAGTCTAAAATCTATAACCCGATTCACAACTCACCGCAAGGATACGGATCGTCGTAACACGGGGTCGAACACGATGACCGGTTGCTAAATCCAAATCTAAATCGAAAATAGATCAAAGCAAGCAAGCACGTGATGATGGAAGTATATAGAATCTATGGAAAACGGAATGAGAAAGCAATGAAAACGAGTAACCTATCAAACAAGGATGACTACGGGTGTCGGGATCGTATTCGCGTGTATGGGTATATGCTAAGCATGCGAGAATAACGATTATGACTTGTTTTCGGGAATCATCAAGCAACAAAGATAGAGAATTCACCTCTCGGTCTACTAACTCTCTACCTACAGAGTAACTCGTCAATCTCTCGATCTATTCGAGTTAACCCTAGGTGCATAAAGAACGCTATCATCAACCCTAGATCGATTAAGCCATATCTCTATGTGAATAATACGACCTATCCTATTGATTTTGATCCGAAACCAACTCATATCTCTATGTAGTTTAGAATCTAAGATAATTGACCAAGGGGTTAGCAAGCATCAATCCAATAAAAGCGCAAATCAATAGAACCGAAACAAATCAAAACCGAAATCCAAGTTAGGGTTCAAACATACCCAAAACACAAACGAATCCCTAACCCATAGTCGTGGATCTACTCACGGTTCATGGAAAACAATAAAAAGCTCATAAAGAAAGAGATAAAAAGAGAGGAAAGAAAGTCTCATGCAGATGTGTAGTCTCCACGGTCGAATCTTCCTTCTTCTTCTCGAAATCCCGTGAACTTCTATTCTTCTCTCACCAAAAGCTCTCCAAAAATCTGTATCTAAGTATTCTCTAAGGCTCCCCTCTGTACTAGGACGTGGCTAGGTGTTTTTTATAATCCTAGGGCGGCTCCCAAGAGTCCTATTCCCATTCTGATACTGAAAATCGCGAAACAGGGTTTTTGACTGGATCCTATTCTCTAAGGCTTCGTGCGGTGTCTATTGGACAAGAGGGATATATATATATATATATTAAAATTTATGCAGCGGAAAAGAGAATAGTTGGTCACCATGGATCTTGCTCTGATACCATATAGATTTCTATGTGTTTGTGATTGAATCAAGGTAGAAACGTAATAACAAATAATTCAATAAGACCAAAGGAGTGATTAGTTTATGAATCCAAGAAAGAATATATGATGAAAAGGAGAATTGTCTCCATTGATATTGATTATACGTTCAGACCTATACTATGCCTTGAATAGGCTTACATCTAACGACTGTATTGAAGAGAAAAAAGAAAATAAATCAACAAATTTCCGGCAAAAAGGAATGTAAGGGTGTCTAGGTTGGTATGAATCTAGTGATTAAAGTCAATTACAAGATTTTCTCTTGAGTGAATATTTCTTCACACCAAATCTGCCATCTTCATTATTTTGATAAGGTAAAAATCCTCAAAATTCCTGAACTTGTAATGTAGTATAATATTAATTTCTAAACTTGCAGAGGTGCCTATTAATTCCCGAACTTGCAAAATTGAATATGGTAATTACTGAATTTGTTATTCCAAAACCGTCTTCGGCGTTAATTGGTCAAAAAAACGTGTTGACCTATCCGACGTGGCGCGTGATGTGTCGAGCCAACTCAGAAAGTTTGTGCAACGTATGCAATTCTCGATTTTTCGAGAAACCGTGTTTAATCGACCCGATTGAATAGTAAACCGGGTTCATTCCCAGGTTCATTCTCTTCTCCGGTCAAATTTCCGAGTTGAAGACATGAAGGTTTTTTTTCCAAATTCTTATTCCTTCTATGGCATTTTTGGGTTTCCACTCTCCTTTAAGGCCAGATCAGCCTAGCATTTCTCTGGAGCCTACAATTGCAACAATGAGCTCCGCATATCTTTGTCGGAATCTGCTGGGAATTTCTGCCGGTGGCCAACAACACCGAGGATTTAGAAATATCCCCATCCCGAGAGCCGGAGAGGCATCGACGGAGAACAACGATTCCAGAGATAGTTATTTTAGATCATTGATTGAAAACCTCAATAAAATCCGCTAAGATAGTTATTTTATCATCACAGGCCATACCCATATACGATAATGGGCAACACAGAAACTGGATCTAAAAAAGGGAATACTCAGACAACCAAGGGTTTGATCTTCAACTTCTGGGGAAGAAATCCAGATCTGAAACTCTAGTCCACATTCCATTTATTCATCACTGCATCCCCTTCTTCTCAACCCTAAAATCTCAAAATCTACGCAACAAGACACACGCAAAAACAGTTTTAGATTCCGGAAACCAGATTTAAGAACGAATCGCAAGCCGTAAAAACCTCTTCGGATTTCCAGAAAAACGAAGATGAGAGACCTCGCGACGCAGGAACAAAGGCAAACACAGAGAGATACGCAAGGAAGCTTGTAGCTACGGGAAATTAGGGTTTCTTCCTCGAGAGCCTACAGTTTCCCTCACTAATAAAGGCCCAAATGAAGAACAAAAAAGTGAACCTCTGACAGAAATCAACCATGAAATGACAGGGAATCACAAGAAGATGCAGTCAAGATGCAGATAGACAAAAATTTGGCCAGAGAAGAGAACGAATCTGGGAACTAACCCCGTTTACTGTTCAATCGGATCGATTAAACACGGTTTCTCGAAAAACCGGGAATTGCATACGTGGCACAAATTTTCTGAGTTGGTTCGACACATCACGCGCCACAACGGATAAGTCAACGCGTTTTTTTGACCAGTTAACGCTGAGGACGGTTATGGAACTGTTTAACAAGTTCAGTAATTACCATGTTCAATTTTGTAAGTTTGGAAATTAATAGACACTTCTGCAAGTTCAGGAATTAATATTACACCAAATTAAAAATTCAGGAATTTTGAGGGTTTTTTCCCTTTTGATAATGTATTCTTCAACATTCTCCCTCAAGATTAGATAGGAGAGAATTAGAAAAGCTAATCTTGAATAGTGAATGTTTTGATTCCGCCTCACGTGTGATATCTCCTCCCATGGTGGTTCCTTAGGTTTCTTAATGTTGATTTAATGCTCTATGATGTACTGTTGTATGACCTTTATTATGATACATTTGATGTATTGACACTTACTATGGTTTTATGGTTGAGTGTTTGATTCATTACATGTTTTGCATACTATAATATGTTATGAAATCCATGTATTCTTATGAACAATACTAAACTCCCTAGTCATATATCATTGTGGGAACAATTATATACTAAAACTAGTATGATGTGTGATAGATGATCATATAGAAGATCATGGGTATTGGATACGATCACAATCGTAGGTATTCGTTGGAGAACGGAATACTGGATTGACTCGCATGAGATTGTCACATGGACTAGCGTCATGACTTGAATATCATGTGACAGTCCATGATTGGATTGTTGGTTGTAATGCTCTATGATGATCCGTGATATGATATTTGAATTTGTATTGATTCATTGGTTTATGAATGCATTACATTTCCCGTTATATGATTAGAATGTTTATTATATTTCGGTATCCTTGAATCATTAGAGAATGATTTTAAACTCCCTAGTCAGTTATCGTTGTGGAAACAATGATGAATTAAGACTAGCATGAGGTGTGATCGATGCATTGGATGCAGATCACAATCATGGGTACTCGTTGTGAACGAGTGACTAGATGACCCGTATGAGATTGTCACATGGACAGAGTCATGACTTGAATCTCATACAGCGGTTCATTCTTGGATCCTCATACCTGAGATGTCTAGGGTATCTGATATGAGGAGTGTCGTGTCTTGACTGCGTCAAACGTCGTCTTTAACCGGATGATTATAACGACGTTGATCAGATACGTTCACGAATCATATGGAGATAGTAGACATGCAATATGGGACTTGTCACCTCCTTAATAGGAGAGATATCGCTGGGCCCTCTCATGGAAGTCGGACTATGAAAATGCATGGCCACGCTATAGATGAAGTTGCATCTATTTTATTAGTCGATTTGCCAAGACGAGAAAGCGGTTGAACTTGAAGGGTGGCTCAAACCATGCCCTTGTTCAACTTATGATATATGTTGGTTTAGTGCTCTATGATGTACTGTTTATGAGCTTTATTTAGATACATTTGATGTATTGATACTTTCTATGGTTTATGAGAGTACTTGATTCATTACATGTTCTTGCATACTAGATGTGTTATGAAATCCATGTATCATTATGAATGATACTTAACTCCCTAGTCTTGTGTCATTATGGGAATGATGATATAATAAGACTAGTATGATGTGTGATTGATGATCATAGGTATTTGGATACGATCACAATCATAGGTATTCGTTGGAGAACGAAATACTGGATTGACCCGCATGAGATTATCACATGGACTAGCGTCATGACTTGAATCTCATATGACGGTTCCATGATTGGATCCTAAGACCTGAGATATCTACGGAATCCAACATGAGGAGTTGCGT
>NW_010970398.1:309185-310027 GCF_000463585.1 Tarenaya hassleriana | reverse complement strand
GAGATAGGTAGTCATAGTGTCTTGCTAGAGACCGCCTATGACTTGTGTAACCGAAATAAGAGATTTCGTGTTATACTGCTATATCGGATGAGCCTACAGGGTCACACACACAGGAAAGGACGAATGCGAGAAAAGAGACGAGAAAATTCCGGTGGAGCGGAGGCCAGACCGACCGGTCTAGAAGGTCTGGACCGATCGGTCCAGCTGATCCAGACCGATCGGTCTAGACGTAGACCGGTCGGTCCAGAGGTAACGTGTGAGGTCCGAAATTGTTCCAGACCGATCGGTCCAGACATTAAAAAGCTCCAGACCGATCGGTTCACGTCTGGACCGATCGGTCCAGACGTCGGGATTTACTAAACTCGCTCTAATTAGGGTTTTAATGTGGGAAAACTTAGGAAGACGCCACCCAACTCTTTTGGCATGAATTTCAGAACCTAGAGAGAGGTTTGAAGAGTGAAAAACCTAAGAGAAAGATCCCTGAATCCTTTGCGCAAAGAAGAAAGCGTTCTTCAGTCCTAGCAGACAAGTTCCAACCATTGCAATCCTTTCCGCCGTGTGGATACGTGTAGATGGAAAGGTATTCTTCCTGTCTACAGTGATCGGACGAACAGATCAATTGATACAGGCCCCGGATCGATTGAGGTAAGCGTTCTTACGTTTCTACAAGATCATGCATGATAGGTTCTAGGGTTTCATTAAAATTTTTGTTTTACATCCGCTGCGCAAACCCTAGAATCGATCTCTTAGTAATTAGATTTGCTCATGAGATCCCAGAAAAACCCAACAGTGGTATCAGAGCCTGGTTGCTCTGCATGATTTTTGTTAGAACCCGATCATGC
>NW_010970398.1:306895-308183 GCF_000463585.1 Tarenaya hassleriana | reverse complement strand
ATCAAAATTTTTGTTTTACATCCGCTGCGCAAACCCTAGAATCGATCTCTTAGTAATTAGATTTGCTCATGAGATCCCAGAAAAACCCAACAGTGGTATCAGAGCCTGGTTGCTCTGCATGATTTTTGTTAGAACCCGATCATGCACGTTATAGGATTTGAATTGTTTGAATCCGTGTTTGCTTTGATACTATGCATGATTTGATTGTGGATCTAGAGTAGATTTTCTGTTCATTGTTGCATAATATGCAAGAGCTTCGAATTCTGAGTTCGCAGGCGAAAACGGGATCGAATTCGGGTCTGAAACGGGGTAGGAACGACGAAAACGAGATCTGATCACGTTTCGCCTGGACCGATCGGTCTGGTCCTCTGGACCGATCGGTCTAGGGTTTCGCAAGTCGGTTGGACCGACAGATCTGGACTGAACGGTCTGCATGTGTAGACCGATCGGTCTGGACCAAGACCGATCGGTCTAGACCATTTAGGATCGAAAGTTCTGGACCGACGCAGACCTGAAGACCGAACCGCCTGGACCGATCGGTCTAGGCCTAGACCGATCGGTCTAGGACCCGACGCTTCACCAAAACGTGATTTTGCATTTCGGGATCAGGTTTGAGCAATCGTTGCTTAAAACCGATCAACTGTGATTCAGAATAACATGATTCTCTCTTATGGATGGTCCATAATGAATGGATGCATGTAACTTAATCAAGATATTAGATATGTTTGATTGAGTGGGAGCTTCGGGATTGGGATTGCATAATCGACTGGATGGATGTGCCGTATTATCTTGGTGAGACAAGATGGAGAAATGGTGGTTCTCATAGCTTGAAAGTAGATGCTTGATTTAAGTGTGGTTTCGAAAATGCCTTATTTATGTAATGCTAAGTGTGTACCTCCCATTACTAAAGCGCCTGTCAAGGCATCGATCGTCCGTAACACGGGTCATGCCAAAGCTGAGCGTGCCAGATTATCTTTGTGAGGCAGGGTGGGAAATCATGGTTTCCACAGCTTGAACGTGGTTTACCTTAGGTTGAGTTATCAAGTTTTGACTTGAGACTTAACGGTACAGATGAGACGAGTATGCAATGATATTTGATATCATAGTCTCATAATAGGATCTGAGAGTCACATTGGATGTGATTGACATTAGATGTCTACCTAAATAGCGTAAGGCTGAGTGTAACAACTCATTCTTATGTGAAATACGGATCTTAGTCCCATATAGAGAATTATTATAGGGTTATTTTTCTGTATGGGAATATAGCTCGTTTTTGCATCTATGTTGT
>NW_010970398.1:305138-306468 GCF_000463585.1 Tarenaya hassleriana | reverse complement strand
ACCATGTTTCAGGAGCTAGCGCGTACTGAAAAGTACAAGACGCTAAAGGCTCTAGTGAAGACGGAGATGCCGAGAGGCAGCTCTGTCAACACCCACGTCCTGAACATGCGAGCTCATGTTGAGGAACTTGAGCGTATGGGAGTGAACTTCGATGGTGACTTGGTTGCAGACTTGATCCTGATGTCATTACCCGAGGACTATAACCAGTTCGTGATGCAGTACCATATGCACGGGATGACTAAGAGCTTAGCCGAACTGCATGGGATGCTGAAATCGGCTGGGCTGGATATTGTGGTGCCCAAGACTGTGCTTGCTGTCGAGAAAAGCTCCAGCAAGAAGCGGCGGGGTAAAGCCAAAAATAAGGTGGCGAAAAAGGCAAAAGTTGCCTCTACGCCCAAGCCTAAGCCCGATAAGGGTGACTGTCATTACTGTGGAGTGTCTGGACACTGGAAGCGTAATTGTCACCTTTACTTGGAGGATCTGAAGGACAAGAAGCTTGGTGAAGCTTCTGCCTCAGGTATCCACGTTATAGAGGCTAACATCTGTACTATATCTTCATGGGTATTAGATACTGGAAGTGCCTCACACATTTGTGAAAATGTGCAGGGACTAAGAAGAAGTAGGATGCTAGCTAAGGGAGAAGCGGATCTACGCGTCGGAAATGGAGCAAGAGTTGCTCCATTGTGTGTTGGCGTTTAAGATTTGCATCTTCCTTCTGGACTTGTTTTAGAGCTTAGTAATTGTTACTATGTTCCTGCGATTAGTGATAACTCCTAATTCTCTCTATATTTCCTGGACGTTTTTATAGGATTTACATGAGGATCAAGTTCATTTGTAGGCATTATAGGCGCGTTAGGCTACAGAACTCGGTTTGGTTGTGTTTTTATTGGATTACAGGTCTTGGATGAGATTCGGACCAAGATGGAAGCAATCTGGAGCTAAAAGGATGGAATACATCAAGAACTTCCTGTCCTGACTCAGCCAGAGTCAACCATGGGAAGCGGGTCGAGTCAACACGCTGAAAATGATTCGTTTGTGTTTTGGGTATGTTTGAACCCTAACTTGGTTGCGATTTGAATTTGTTTCGGTTTTATCGATTTGTGCTTTCTTCGATTGGTGTTTGCTGACCCCTTGGCCAATTATTTCAGATTCTGAACTTCATAGGAATATGGATTTGGTTTCGGATCAAAATCGATAGGATAGATCGTATTATTCACATAGGAATATGGTTTGATCGATCTAGGATTGATGATAGTGTTCTTCATGCATCTAGTTTGATAAATCACATAGGGATATGGATTTAGAAAACCTTAGATAGTGAGTTATATGC
>NW_010970398.1:298937-302888 GCF_000463585.1 Tarenaya hassleriana | reverse complement strand
AGATTTGTTGATATGCTTCGGAAGTTAGAGGTTAAGATGCCTTTCTATGAGACTATACTCCAGATCCCTTCATATGCGAAATTTTTGAGAGATATTTTGACTAAGAAGAGGGTGATTGGGAAGGAGACAGTATCCTTGAGCACAGAGGTGAGCGCTGCGATTCTACAGCATGAGTTGCCACGGAAGAGATCAGATCCTGGTAGTTTTTCGATTCCCTGCAAAATCGGAAACATTGCGATAGACCGTGCATTGTGCGACCTTGGTGCTAGCGTCAGTTTACTACCGTTGTCCATTTACAAGAAGCTTAATATTGGTGAGCTTAAGCCGACACGGATGGCGCTACAGCTAGCGGATCTATCTGTTAAATATCCCGCAGGTATTCTCGAGGACGTTCCTTTGAAAGTCGGAGATTATTATGTCCCCGTTGATTTTATTGTCTTAGACATGGATGAAGACTCGAAGATACCGATTATTCTGGGCAGACCGTTTCTGAACACGGCTGATGCGGTTGTACACGTCCGAGCTGGTCGTCTTACCGTGAAGATAGGTGACGAGACTGTTGAGTTCACCTTAGATCACAATATGAAGCAGCCATCCACTATCGATTCAGCGTGTTATGTTGATGTACATGAGATCTTGACGCAGGAGGTCTTCGATCAGTTCCGAGACATTGATCCACTTGAAATATCCCTCCTGACATCAGATGCGAGTATATACAGCAATTGGGAGGATATTCGGGAGCTCACACAGGCGTTAGACAATGAAACCGAGGAGAAATTCGAGCTTCTATACTCTGACTCGACCGAGTCAAAGCTTGACTCGGACCGAGTCAAGACGCTGGAACACTTCGAAGCTTTGTTAGCTTCAGACTCGGTGTCGCAGAGTTCTAACTCGACCGAGTCAAGTGTTGACTCAGCCTTCCTTCGTTCTGACTCGGATCGAGTCAGTTCTCTGAGCCCCACCACTGACACCGAGCCAGCCCGGAACGTCTTCGAACCCTCCACGACGACTATTAAAGACGTTCCAGAGCCCAGAAAGCCACCATTTAGCACGGGGACGCTGAATAAAGCAGAATGGAGTCTAGAGAATTTCCCGAAGGTGAAATTGAAGCCCCTACCTCAAAGGCTTAGGACAAAGGAACATACATACACGGATAGGAACACAGGACCATCATTGGAGAGAGGTACATATCCCACTCGTAATCCTATATCCGTGTTTGAACCTTCTATTACAGGTTCTCGAGTAGGGGTAATGAGCAAGAGAGGATCGAAACGAGCAAAATCATCGCTCAAAAGTCCACATGAATCACCTCCATCACAAGTTTGGAAACTCAAGGAGGATAGACGGCTCAAGCGTCCACGAGGTACAAAAGATGCGCTTAATGCTCAACGTCTAGGGTGGCGAAAGATTGATTATCTTCGCCTCTCAGACCCTCCCATCATTTGAGCAAGATAGGTCGAGCTAATGACGTTAAACAAGCGCTTCTCGGGAGGCAACCCGAGCATTAGGTAACTTTTCTTTTTCTTCGTAGCGTAGGTAGTAGAGACCATGATTGTATTTTGGATCTTTCGTAGTGCATTGCTATTATGCTTTTACAATATTATACATACACTAGATATAAGTGTATACATATATACACACTTCATGCCAGGAAACACAATTCACTCAATCGCACAATTAATTCACTTTTCACACACACTCAGTCCGCATGATGTATCATCGGACATAACCGTCAAATCATCTCTATGGGACTGAGTGTGTGTGATAAGTGAATTACTTGTGCGATTGAGTGAATTGTGTTTCCTGGCATGAAGTGTGTATATATGTATACACTTATATCTAGTGTATGTATAATATTGATTGTGTTTGGCCATTTGCCATTTGAGTATGATCTTCGGGTTTAACCCGAAGTACTCACTAAGCATGTAGCTTAGGACGTTGTTATGCAACGTTTCAGCTCGAGATAGCGCAAAGAGGAGCGTTGGATGGACATAGTAGCGCCAAGAGTGTGAGGAGGAAGACCGAGAAGATTTAGGTTGGAGTTACGCAGATTTCTGTTCCAAAAAGATTGGTAGTGTCGATTTATGAGTTTTGTATTTTCCGATAGTTACACTACCGTATTTGCATTTGTCTCCGCTGCATATGTATATAAATTGAGAATTTTTAAATCCCGCGTATTTTCGATAATTGTATTTATTTTATTGTTGTCCATGTGGCGCAACTCGTGGTTTTCGCGGGACACGGGTTTCGGGTGTCACAGCGAATGGTATCAGAGCAGTTCTTTCCAAGGGAAAGGAATTTGCGTAACAACTGATATCAGAAAAATTGTTTTCAAAGGTTTTCAAACTAGTTTTGAAATGTTTTTCAAATCCTTCTATAGGAAATCGCGCATATGACACCTTTTGGTAGTTGTCATCAAGTGGGTCACTAAGGATGCTAAGCCATCCACGTCAGTGTAGTGACTCTGACTCTACTTGTCATATGATGCATTATTAGGATTCCAAATATTCCTCGAGCAAACCATATGAGCTATGGATTATACGAGGGTAACCTTGTATAATAGTTCGTTTGAGTAAGGACCCCTCTGTTCTGCATTCAATTCAGTACAGAGGATTCACCTTTTCCAAGTCTACATGACCTAATCCATACCAGTGTCATATTGAATTTTCTTACCACTGGTATCGATGAGAACAAATTCTAGAAAGATCTTGAGAATGGATTGACTTCCAATCAATTGGAAGTTAGAAGATCTACGCGTACAGAAGTTGGAAGCCTTATCAGAATCAAGAGATACTCTCATAGGCATCTAGAGTAGGATGCCAGTTTATAATAACGGCTTGGACATACTACCAACAGAAAAGAACGTTCTAAAGATATTAGGTGAATCCCAGTTCACCTGAAGGGAGTGGAGAAGGATAAATTACCTTTGCTAGGATAAGGATCCTCGATCGAAGGAGTTCACTAACTTGATTATTCATAAGTGTGAAAACCGAGTTTGAGATTCGAGATTGGTAATGCACAAGGCATACTGAATCTTGACAAGTAATGTAAGTTGGATAATCAGATCACAAGATCACACTTATCATGCGTTAGAAGATAAAGGCATATGAATGACTGGTGTTAAGGCCATATAAAGAATGACTTGAAAGTGTCAAGCATACTTATTGAAAGAGGAAAATGTTTGCATTCGAAAGTGAAGGGCATCATAGGACATGATATACTTTTAACACGAGGCTAAACTAAAGGAATTTAGCCAAGGAGATGATCAATCAATAATCGAGGAAATGTCTCCAATTTAATGCTGGGACACGAATCACGACCTGCACGAAGCTAGGGCTGATCAAAATGCCACACGAACGGAGAGTAAATTCAGTACCATAGTTACTGGCCTTAAGAGTATTGGATAAGACATTTATTCTCTTCTATGGCGTTAGCCTTGATCTCTCGAGAACAGAAGTCCCTGTAGCTTCAAAATCCCATCACAAACGTTTTCAATGCATGGGAGATCGCTACAAATAGGTCCAGACAATACGCAAGTAATACCTATAAGGTCATCTGCTTTTGCATTCTTTACCATGGCGGGATTCCCCAGTAAATACCTAAGGACCTGTACTGGGGAATGGAGAATAAAGATTGCTTGGAGGACGCATTCAGCTTATACCTAAGGGGAGGGGTACCCCAGATGAACAAGAAGTGCAAGGAACATGAGAACAATGATGCCACTTTGATCTATTTTCGATCTAGATTTGGATTTAGCAACCGGTCCTTGTGTTCGACCCCGTGTTACGACGATCCGTATCCTTGCGGTGAGTTGTGAATCGGGTTATAAATTCTAGACTCGATACACACGTATCAATTAGCAGAAATATTATTTCTATTTCATGTCTGGATTTGGATGGTTTTTGATTTGTGATTGAGAACTCGAGTTTGATGATTTATCGAGACGATATT
>NW_010970398.1:297746-298883 GCF_000463585.1 Tarenaya hassleriana | reverse complement strand
AACGATTTAAACCCGACCTTCCTCTGGCATTGTCGTCTGGGCCATATAAACGAGAAGCGCATTCAGAAGCTTTATTCTGAAGGTTTTCTGGATTCATTTGACTTTGAGTCTTTTGAATCTTGCGAGTCTTGTTTGATGGGCAAGATGACGAAGCATCCTTTCAAAGGGATAGGACAGAGAGCGACAGAGTTATTGGATCTGATACATAGTGATGTATGCGGACCAATGAGCTGTCCAGCTAGAGGAGGTTATCTGTACTTCTTACGTTCACTGATGATTTCAGTCGATACAGATATGTCTATTTATGAGACATAAGTCTGAAACACTTGAAATGTTCAAGGCTTTCAGAAACGAAGTACAGAACCAGCTTGGCAAGACGATCAAGACACTTCGATCCGATCGTGGTGGCGAGTATATGAGCCAAGAGTTTACTGACTATCTGGTTGATTGTGGTATTGTATCACAATTAACTCCTCCCGGAACGCCACAGTGGAACGGCGTGTCTGAACGGAGGAACCGAACACTGTTAGACATGGTTCGGTCAATGATGAGTCAGACAAATCTTCCAAAGTCCTTTTGGGGCTATGCTTTAGAGACCGCTGCGTACCTGCTGGACAGGAGTCCAACGAAGTCGGCTGAAACGACGCCATATGAGATATGGACGGGGAAGCGTCCCGCGTTGTCGTTTGTCAGAATTTGGGGTTGCGACGCTTATGTGAAGCGTCAGATGACTGATAAGTTATCCTCCAAATCTGATAAGTGTTTATTTGTAGGCTACCCTAAGGAAACTAAGGGTTACTACTTCTACATTACGGCAGAGAACAAGGTGTTCATTGCCAGGAGTGCGACTTTTATGGAGCGAGAGTTTGTCTCCAAAAGAGTCAGCGGGAGTAGGATCGAACTTGAGGAAGTTCGAGAGCAGCAAGTAGACGCTGAGCCGAATGAACAAGTTGAAGATGTTCAACCTGTTTCACTGCCGGTTGTGACTCAACCTTTGACGACTGAGCCTCGGAGATCAGGCAGGATTCGCCAACAGCCAACGAGATATGGATTTCTCGTAACTGGGAATGAGGAACTCATGTTATTAGAACATGACGAGCCTACCACATACCCAGAGGCTATGGCGAGTCCCGACTC
>NW_010970398.1:295589-297337 GCF_000463585.1 Tarenaya hassleriana | reverse complement strand
ACAGTAGTTTTTCTAGTGTTGTACGTGGATGACATTCTCCTTATAGGGAATGACGTTCCTACCTTGCAAGATGTTAAGTCTTGGCTAGGAACGCAGTTTTCTATGAAGGACCTAGGAGAAGCGGCCTATATTCTAGGAATAAAGATCTATAGAGATAGATCGAGGCGTCTTCTAGGATTGTGTCAGAGTACTTACATCGATAAGGTCTTGAAACGGTTCAAGATGTAAGATTCCAAGAAAGGAACCTTACCGATGAGCAGTGGCACAGTTCTCTGCAAGAGTCAGTGTCCTACGACACCTGATGAGCAAGAACGCATGGACCGGATTCCATATGCTTCGGCAATTGGATCCATCATGTATGCCATGCTTTGTACTCGACCGGATGTATCCTATGCGTTGAGCATTACGAGTAGATATCAGTCAGATCCAGGTGAGTCACACTGGATCGCCGTCAAGAATATCCTGAAGTACTTGAGAAGGACTAAGGATGTATTCTTGGTATACGGTGGGTCGGAAGACGAGCTCGCTGTAAGAGGTTACACCGATGCTAGTTTCCAGTCAGACCCGGATGACTACAGATCGCAGTCTGGCTATGTTTTCTGCTTGAACGGAGGCGCTGTTAGCTGGAAGAGTTCCAAGCAGACGACCGTTGCAGATTCTACTACAGAAGCTGAGTATATTGCAGCGTCGGACGCAGCAAAGGAAGCTGTTTGGATCAGGAAGTTTGTTGGAGACTTGGGTGTCATTCCTAGTGCTGATAGCCCCATTGCTCTGTTTTGTGACAACAATGGAGCGATCGCACAAGCGAAAGAACCCGGATCCCATCAACGATCCAAACACATACTCAGACGGTTTCACCTTATCAGGGAGATCATAGACAGAGGAGACGTGCACATTTGCAGGGTGTCGACAGATGACAACATTGCCGATCCGTTGACGAAGCCTCTCCCTTCGTCGAAGCATGAGGATCATGTTAGGGATATGGGCATTAGATGTGTAGCAGTTCAATTGTTGGTTTAGTGCTCTATGATGTACTGTTTATGAGCTTTATTTAGATACATTTGATGTATTGATACTTTCTATGGTTTATGAGAGTATTTGATTCATTACATGTTCTTGCATACTAGATGTGTTATGGAATCCATGTATCATTATGAATGATACTTAACTCCCTAGTCTTGTGTCGTTATTCCCATAACGACATAATAAGACTAGTATGATGTGTGATTGATGATCACATAGATGATCATAGGTATTGGATACGGTCACAATAATAGGTATTCGTTGGAGAACGAAATACTGGATTGACCCGCATGAGATTGTCACATGGACTAGCGTCATGACTTGAATCTCATATGACGGTTCCATGATTGGATCCTAAGACCTGAGATATCTACGGAATCCAACATGAGGAGTTGCATACTTTGATTACGTCAAACGTCCTGCATAACAGGAGGACTATAAAGGCGTGTATCACGTACGAAACGAATCATGTGTTGGATTGTAGATAGTCAAGACGGGATTTGTACCTCTCATAAAAGAGAGAGATATCACTGGGCCCCTCGTGTGAGCGAGACTGTAGAAATGTGTGGCCGCACTATAGACGAACGTCGTCTATTTCAGACAGTCGAACTCAGTGAACGAGAAAGCAGTCGAATCAGATAAGGTGGCTTATCCATGCCTTATATTCGACATATGATATCGTGATACAAAAGAATCATCAAACGGAATCATCGCTGGCATTCGTA
>NW_010970398.1:291517-294445 GCF_000463585.1 Tarenaya hassleriana | reverse complement strand
AGTGCTTTTCTGGACCGTCCGTTCCGGGTTCCGGTTTTTCCGAAAATTAAACCGAAATTAGGGTTAAATCACTTTATAAGAAAGTGATTAGAATCCTAATGAAGGAGAGACGAAGAACAGCCGACTTTTGCAGAAAAGTGTGAGTTTTTGGAGATCCAAAAACGAGTTCTAAGTCTCGGGATTTCTCGGTGCACAAATCATGGACTGTCCGTTCCAGTCTATTCTCCAAGGCTGGTCCGTCCGTTCCACACCTGGCACGGACGGTCCGAAGTCCAGATTCCGAAATTTTTCGTCTTCTAGGTCTGATTACGCAACCGTTGCTTAATCTGATCAACTGTAACTCAAATAGACATGATTTATTCTTATGGATGGTCCATAGTGAATGAATGCATGTAACTTGATCAAGATATTGGATATGCTTGATTTAGTGGGAGCTTCGAGATTGGGATTACATAATCGAATGGTTGGTCTATTCAGATTATGTAATACATCTGATCAAGGAATAATTGTTGATCCTTGATATGTACAATCGTTGCACAGAAACCGGTTAGATCTAGAAGCTCTATGAGTAAAGCACTTGTCAAGGCCTCGATCGTACGTGTCATGGGCCATGCCAAAGCTGGGTGTGTCGTATTATCTTGGTGAGGCAAGATGGAGAAATGGTGGTTCTCATAGCTTGAAAGTAGATGCTTGATCTAGGTGCGGTTTCGGAAAATCCCTTATTCATGTAATGCTAAGTGTGTACCTCCCATTACTAGAGCGCCTGTCAAGGCATCGATCATCCGTAACACGGGTCATGCCAAAGCTGAGCGTGCCTGATTATCTTTGTGAGGCAGGGTAGGAAATCGTGGTTCCTGCAGCTTGAATATGGTTTATCTTGGGTTAAGTTGTCAAGTTTGACTTGAGACTTAATGGTACAGATGAGACGAGTATGCAATGATATTTGATATCATAGTCTCATAAAGGATCTAAGAGTCATATTAGATATGATTGACATTAGATGTCTACCTAAATAGCATAAAGATGGGTGTAACAATCCATTCTTATGCGAAATATGGATCTTAGTCCCATATAGAAAATTATTGTAGGGTTAATTTTCTTTATGGGAATATAGCTTATCTTTACATCTGTGTTGTCACTGTTTTGATGATGGGCTAGCTGGTAGTGGATCATAGATAGATTGACACTGATTGATGATGGACTAGCTGGTAGTAGATCATTAATAGAATCTGCATTTGTTTTGTTCGTTATGTTTTTGTCTCTTTTGTAGGACATGGCGTCAACCGGTAGTGTACCGAGTTTGACGATGCGATCTATCCTTGAGAAGGATAAATTGACCGGGACAAATTTCTTAGACTGGTATCGTAACTTGAGAATAGTTCTCAAGCACGATAAGAAGTCATATGTCCTGGAAGGGGCTCTACCACCAGAGCCTGCGGCCAATGCCTCGAGAGCCGTCAAGGATGCTTGGCTGAAGCATCAGTCTGACGACAATGAGATCTCCTGTCTCATGTTGGGAAGCATGGCCCCGAATCTGCAGAAGCAATTTGAGGGGACGAGCGTATTTGCTATGATCGAACAGCTCAAGACCATGTTTCAGGAGCTAGCGCGTACTGAAAAGTACAAGACGCTAAAAGCTCTAGTGAAGACGGATATGCCGAGAGGCAGTTCTGTCAACACCCACGTCCTCAACATGCGAGCTCATGTTGAGGAACTTGAGCGTATGGGAGTGAACTTCGATGCTGACTTGGTTGCAGACTTGATCCTGATGTCATTACCCGAGGACTATAACCAGTTCGTTATGCAGTACCATATGCACGGGATGACAAAGAGCTTAGCCGAACTGCATGGGATGCTAAAATCGGCCGAGCAGGATATAGTGGTGCCCAAGACTGTGCTTGCTGTGGAGAAGAACTCCAGCAAGAAGCGGCGGGGTAAAGCCAAAAAGAAGGCGGCGAAAAAGGCAAAAGTTGCCTCTACGCCCAAGCCTAAGCCCGATAAGGGTGATAGATCATTAATAGAATCTGCATTTGTTTTGTTCGTTGTGTTTTTGTCTCTTTTGTAGGACATGGCGTCAACCGGTAGTGTACCGAGTTTGACGATGCGATCTATCCTTGAGAAGGATAAATTGACCGGGACAAATTTCTTAGACTGGTATCGTAACTTGAGAATAGTTATTATGTAATACATCTGATCAAGGAATAATTGTTGATCCTTGATATGTACAATCGTTGCACAGAAACCGGTTAGATCTAGAAGCTCTATGAGTAAAGCACTTGTCAAGGCCTCGATCGTACGTGTCATGGGCCATGCCAAAGCTGGGTGTGCCGTATTATCTTGGTGAGGCAAGATGGAGAAATGGTGGTTCTCATAGCTTGAAAGTAGATGCTTGATCTGGGTGCGGTTTCGAAAATCCCTTGTTCATGTAATGCTAAGTGTGTACCTCCCATTACTAGAGCGCCTGTCAAGGCATCGATCATCCGTAACACGGGTCATGCCAAAGCTGAGCGTGCCGGATTATCTTTGTGAGGCAGGGTAGGAAATCGTGGTTCCTACAGCTTGAATATGGTTTATCTTGGGTTAAGTTGTCAAGTTTGACTTGATACTTAATGGTACAGATGAGACGAGTATGCAATGATATTTGATATCATAGTCTCATAAAGGATCTAAGAGTCATATTAGATATGATTGACATTAGATGTCTACCTAAATAGCATAAGGATAGGTGTAACAATTTTATTCTTGTGTGAAATATAGATCTTAGTCCCATATCGAAAATTATCGTAGGGTTAGTTTTCTTTATGGGAATTTAGCTTATCTTTACATCTATGTTGTCATTGTTTTGATGATGGACTAGCTGGTAGTGGATCATAGATAGATTGACACTGATTGATGATGGACTAGCTGATAGTAGATCATTAATAGAAT
>NW_010970398.1:287431-291452 GCF_000463585.1 Tarenaya hassleriana | reverse complement strand
CCATCCATAAGAACAAATCATGTCTATTTGAGTTACAGTTGATCATATTAAGCAATGGTTGCGTAATCAGACCTAGAAAACGAAAAATTTCGGAATCTGGACTTCGGACCGTCCGTTCCAGGTGTGGAACGGACGGTTGTCAGAGTACTTACATCGATAAGGTCTTGAAACGGTTCAAGATGCAAGATTCCAAGAAAGGAACCTTACCGATGAGCAGTGGCACAGTTCTCTGCAAGAGTCAGTGTCCTACGACACCTGATGAGCGAGAACGCATGGATCGGATTCCATATGCTTCGGCAATTGGATCCATCATGTATGTCATGCTTTGTACTCGACCGGATGTATCCTACGCGTTGAGCATTACGAGTAGATATCAGTCAGATCCAGGTGAGTCGCACTGGATCGCCGTCAAGAACGTCCTGAAGTACTTGAGAAGGACTAAGGATGTGTTCTTGGTATACGGTGGGTCGGAAGACGAGCTCGCTGTAAGAGGTTACACCGATGCTAGTTTTCAGTCAGACCCGGATGACTACAGATCGCAGTCTGGCTATGTTTTCTGTTTGAACGGAGGCGCTGTTAGCTGGAAGAGTTCCAAGCAGGCGACCGTTGCAGATTCTACTACAGAAGCTGAGTATATTGCAGCGTCGGACGCAGCAAAGGAAGCTGTTTGGATCAGAAAGTTTGTTGGTGATTTGGGTGTCATTCCGAGTGCTGATAGCCCCATTGCTCTGTATTGTGACAACAATGGAGCGATCGCACAAGCGAAAGAACCCAGATCCCATCAACGATCCAAACACATACTCAGACGATTTCACCTTATCAGGGAGATTATAGACAGAGGAGACGTGTACATTTGCAGGGTGTCGACAGATGACAACATTGCCGATCCGTTGACGAAGCCTCTCCCTTCGTCGAAGCATGAGGGTCATGTTAGGGATATGGGCATTAGATGTTTAGCAGTTCATGATTAGAGCAAGTGGGAGATTGTTGGTTTGGTGCTCTATGATGTACTGTTTATGAGCTTTGTTCAGATACATTCGATGTATTGATACTTTCTATGTGGTTTTATGAGAGTATTTTATTCATTACATGTTCTTGCATACTAGATCTGTTATGAAATCCGTGTATCATTATGAATGATACTAAACTCCCTAGTCTTATGTCGTTATGGGAATATCGACATAATAAGACTAGTATGATGTGTGATTGATGATCACATAGATGATCATAGGTATTGGATACGATCACAATCATAGGTATTCGTTGCAGAACGGAATACTGGACTGACCCGCATGAGATTGTCACATGGACTAGCGTCATGACTTGAATCTCATATGACGGTTCCATGATTGGATCCTAAGACCTGAGATATCTACGGAATCCAACATGAGGAGTTGCGTCAAACGTCCTGTGTAACAGGAGGATTATAAAGGCGTGTATCAGGTACGAAACGAATCATGTACTGGATTGTAGATAGTCAAGACGGGATTTGTACCTCTCGTAAAAGAGAGAGATATCGCTGGGCCCCTCGTGTGAGCGAGACTGTGGAAATGTGTGGCCGCACTATAGACGAACGTCGTCTATTTCAGACAGTCAAACTCAGTTAACGAGAAAGCAGTCGAATCAGATAAGGTGGCTTGTCCATGCCTTATGTTCGACATATGATATCGCGATACAAAAGGATCATCAGCCGGAATCATCTCTGGCGTTCGTAAAGATCACGAACACACTCTATTCGAGATAGGTAGTCATAGTGTCTTGCTAGAGACCGCCTATGACTTGTATACCCGAAATAGGGATTTCAGGTTATACTGCTATGTCGAATGAGCCTACAGGGTCACACACGCAGGGAAGGACAAATGCACGAGGGAAAACGACGAAAAGCAGAGACGGAAGGGGCTGGAACGGACGGACCAGAAAGTCCAGAACGGACGGTCCGCCCGAACCAGACCGGACGGTCCACGACAACACGCAGACCGTCCGTTCTATGAGGATAGAACGGACGGTCCGCACTAAACGTAGACGTAGACCGTCCGTTCTACGTGCTGGAACGGACGGTCCACGTGCAATTCTGGACCGTCCGTTCCGGGTTCCGGTTTTTCCGAAAATTAAACCGAAATTAGGGTTAAATCACTATATAAGATAGAGATTAAAACCCTAATGGAAGAGAGACTTTTAGCAGCCGACTTTTGGTGTTCTTGGAGAGTTTTTGGTGAGATCCAAAAGACTCAATAAGTTCTAAGTCTCGTTTTCTCAAAGTGCACATATCGAATAGAGATTCGAGTCCTAGCAGACAAGTTCCAACCGTTGGAATCCATCCCGAGGTGTGGATACGTGTAGAGGGCGAGGTAATCTTCCTGCCTTTCGTGATCAGAACGATTCATCGATAGAGACAGGCCCCAGATCGATTGAGGTAAGCGTTCTTAACGTTTCTACGATTTCAATAGCAGCATGGTTCTAGGGTTCTATAATTTTTGTTTCACATCCGCTGCGCAAACCCTAGAATCGATCTCTTAGGAATAGGATTCGCTCTAGAGATCCCAGGAAACCCCAACAGAATGAGCCTACAGGGTCACACACGCAGGGAAGGACAAATGCACGAGAAAAACGTCGAGAAAACTGGATAAGTGGTCCGGACCGTCCGGTCTAGGAGTAGACCGAACGGACCAGAGTATCTAGTCCGAACGGACCAAGTTGTTGGACTGAACGAACTAGAGAGCTCAGTCCGAACGGACCAAATGTTGGACCGAACGGATTGACCCATAAGTTCGAACGGACCCAGTTATGAAACTGGTCCGAACGGACCAAGTGTCCAGACCGAACGGACTACTAAGCAGTCCATTCTCTGAGGTTCGGATTTAATTTTTAAATCCGGATCTAGGGTTAATGACCTGAATAAGAGGAGAAATAGAACCCTAACACTAGGGGGCCGACCTAGAGAACTTTTAAGACCCTTTTAGAGAGTCTAAGGGGTTGAAGAAGTGATCTTAATCTCTCTTTCTCAAAAAGCACATGATCGAATAGAAGATTTGTGTCCTAGCAGACAAGTTCCAAAGGTTGGAATCCATCCCGAGGTGTGGATACGTGTAGAGGGCGAGTATTCTTCCTGCCTATAGTGATCGGATGAACACATCAATTGAAACAGGTCCCGGATCGATTGAGGTAAACGTTCTAACGTTTCTACAAGATCATGCATGATAGGTTTTAGGGTTTTATCAAAATTTTTGTTTTACATCCGCTGCGCAAACCCTAGAACCGATCTCTTAGGAATAGGATTGGCTCATGAGATCCCAGGATAACCCAACACTAGCGTCATGACTTGAATCTCATATGACGGTTCCATGAATGGATCCTAAGACCGGAGATATCTACGGAATCCAACATGAGGAGTTCCGTACTTTGAATATGTCAAATGTCCTGCGTAACAGGAGGACTATAAAGACGTGTATCAAGTACGAAACGAATCATGTGCTGGATTGTAGATAGTCAAGACGGGATTTGCACCTCTCGTAAAAGAGAGAGATATTGTTGGGCCCCTCGTGTGAGCGAGACTAAAGAAATGTGTGGCCGCACTATAGACGAACGTCGTCTATTTCAGACAGTCTAACTCAGTGAACGAGAAAGGATCGTCAGCCGGAATCATCTCTGGCGTTCATAAAATCACGAAAAACTTTATTTGACATAGGTAGTCATAGTGTCTTGCTAGAGACCGCTTGTGACTTGTATAACAGAAATAGAGATTTCTGGTTATACTGCTATATCGGATGAGCCTACAGGGTCACACACGCAGGAAAGGACAAATGCGCGAGAAAAGACGAGAAATTTCTGGTGGAGCGAAGGCCAGGCCGATCACTATAGGCAGGAAGAATACTCGCCCTCTACACGTATCCACACCTCGGGATGGATTCCAACCTTTGGAACTTGTCTGCTAGGACACAAATCTTCTATTCGATCATGTGCTTTTTGAGAAAGAGAGATTAAGATCACTTCTTCAACCCCTTAGACTCTCTAAAAGGGTCTT
>NW_010970398.1:286289-286558 GCF_000463585.1 Tarenaya hassleriana | reverse complement strand
ATACAAGTCATAGGCGGTCTCTAGCAAGACACTATGACTACCTATCTCGAATAGAGTTTGTTCGTGATCCTACGAACGCCAGTGATGATTCCGTTTGATGATCATTTTGTATCACGATATCATATGTCGAATATAAGGCATGGACAAGCCACCTTATCTGATTCGACTGCTTTCTCGTTCATTGAGTTCGGCTGTCTGAAATAGACGACGTTCGTCTATAGTGCAGCCACACATTTCTACAGTCTCGCTCACACGAGGGGCCCAACGAT
>NW_010970398.1:279856-286256 GCF_000463585.1 Tarenaya hassleriana | reverse complement strand
AGTTCGAACGGACCCAGTTATGAAACTGGTCCGAACGGACCAAGTGTCCAGACCGAACGGACTACTAAGCAGTCCGCATTCTCTGAGGTTCGGATTTAATTTTTAAATCCGGATCTAGGGTTAATGACCTGAATAAGAGGAGAAATAGAACCCTAACACTAGGGGGCCGACCTAGAGAACTTTTAAGACCCTTTTAGAGAGTCTAAGGGGTTGAAGAAGTGATCTTAATCTCTCTTTCTCAAAAAGCACATGATCGAATAGAAGATTTGTGTCCTAGCAGACAAGTTCCAAAGGTTGGAATCCATCCCGAGGTGTGGATACGTGTAGAGGGCGAGTATTCTTCCTGCCTATAGTGATCGGATGAACACATCAATTGAAACAGGTCCCGGATCGATTGAGGTAAACGTTCTAACGTTTCTACAAGATCATGCATGATAGGTTTTAGGGTTTTATCAAAATTTTTGTTTTACATCCGCTGCGCAAACCCTAGAACCGATCTCTTAGGAATAGGATTGGCTCATGAGATCCCAGGATAACCCAACAGTTCATGATTAGAGCAAGTGGGAGATTGTTGGTTTAGTGCTCTATGATGTACTGTTTATGAGCTTTATTTAGATACATTTGATGTATTGATATTTTCTATGGTTTATGAGAGTACTTGATTCATTACATGTTCTTGCATACTAGATGTGTTATGAAATCCATGTATCATTATGAATGATACTTAACTCCCTAGTCTTGTGTCATTATGGGAATGATGATATAATAAGACTAGTATGATGTGTTAAGTATTGGATACGCTCACAGTCATAGGTATTCGTTGGAGAACGGAATACTGGATTGACCCGCATGAGATTGTTACATGGACTAGCGTCATGACTTGAATCTTATATGACGGTTCCATGATTGGATCCTAAGACCTGAGATATCTACGGAATCCAACATGAGGAGTTTCGTGCTTTGAATACGTCAAACGTCCTGCGTAACAGGAGGATTATAAAGGCGTGTATCAGGTACGAAACGAATCATGTGCTGGATTGTAGATAGTCAAGATGGGATTTGTACCTCTCGTAAAAGAGAGAGATATCGCTGGGCCCCTCGTGTGAGCGAGACTGTAGAAATGTGTGGCTGCACTATAGACGAACGTCGTCTATTTCAGACAGCCGAACTCAATGAACGAGAAAGCAGTCGAATCAGATAAGGTGGCTTGTCCATGCCTTATATTCGACATATGATATCGTGATACAAAATGATCATCAAACGGAATCATCGTTGGCGTTCGTAGGATCACGAACAAACTCTATTCGAGATAGGTAGTCATAGTGTCTTGCTAGAGACCGCCTATGACTTGTATATCCGGAATAGAGATTTCGGACTATACTGCTATGTCGAATGAGCCTACAGGGTCACACACGCAGGGAAGGACGAATGCACGAGAGAAAACGACGGAAAACCGAGGCGGAAGGGTCCAGACCGGACGGACCGAAAGGTTCGGAACGGACGGTCCAGACCCTACGGTCCAGACGTGTAGTCCGTCCGTTCTGGAGACTGGAACGGACGTTCCACATTAGCACGCAGACCGTCCGTTCTACGTGGTGGAACGGACGGTCCACGTTTAGGCAGACCGTCCGTTCTACATGCTGGAACGGACGGTCCCAGTGCTTTTCTGGACCGTCCGTTCCGGGTTCCGGTTTTCCGAAAATTAAACCGAAATTAGGGTTAAATCACTATATAAGATAGAGATTAAAACCCTAATGAAGGAGAGACTTTTAGCAGCCGACTTTTGGTGTTCTTGGAGAGTTTTTGGTGAGATCCAAAAGACTCAACAAGTTCTAAGTCTCGTTTTCTCAAAGTGCACATATCTGTGGATACGTGTAGAGGGCAAGGTATTCTTCCTGCCTACAGTGATCGGACGAACAGATCAATTGATACAGGCCCCTGATCGATTGAGGTAAGCGTTCTTACGTTTCTACAAGATCATGCATGATAGGTTATAGGGTTTCATTAAAATTTTTGTTTTACATCCGCTGCGCAAACCCTAGAGTCGATCTCTTAGGAATTAGATTCGCTCATGAGATCCCAGGAAAACCCAACAATATCGTGAGACAAAGGGTCCGAATTCGAGCTGTTAATGCCTTGGTTAGATCACCTCTAACTCAATTCTAAGTGGGTGGTCATGGCGTCTTGCTAGAGACTAACTATGACTTGTGGTTCGGGAAAGGTTCCGAAGTCACTACCACTTAGAATGGGCCTACAGGGTCACACACTACTAGGGATGGATTTATACGTGAAGAATCTGAAGAATGGAAACGAGATTTGACCGAAACGAGCATGAAAAGAAGTTTTCAGTATGTTGGTCCGGAGCTGACCAAGTTTGGTCAGCCCCGGACCAAGTTTGGTCAGTCCAGGTGGTCCGGAAGTCGATCTGAGGTCCGTCTGTCCAGGTCTGGTCCAGCTGACCAAAAGTTTGGTCAGCCCCGGACCAGACGCTGGGTCAGGCAGATCAAGAGTGCTGGAACGGCGGACCGAAAGAGGACCAAGAGACTTGGTCCGGAGCTGACCAAAACTTGGTCAGCCGGACCAAGGCTCCAGGTCAGGCGGTCCGAAGGCAACTGATAAGCTTGGTCCGTCGGACCAAGCTCTTGGTCCGGCGGACCGGGATCTGGAAATTTCCTAAAATTCGGATTTAGGGTTTTCTAAGCTTATTTAAGTTTGGGATTTCGTCCAAATTTAATTAAGGCCGTCTTAAAACTCAGAGAGACATCTAAGAACCCTAGAGAATCTATTCTTTTCGTTTTTGAGCTTCTTGGGGGTTAGATTCAGTCTCTCGAGTTACCTTTTGTTCACTAATCCTAGGAGATACATTCCAAATCGTTTGGAATCCTTCCCGTCGGTGTGGATACGTGTAGAGGGACTGTAATTTCAGTCCTAGGTGATTTAGAACAGGCCCCGGATCGAACTTTGCTTCAAGTTTCATAGAGAACGAGGTAAGTAACGATTCCCTCGGTGATATACACGATCTTTCTGGTTTTGCAAGTTTGGTTGCGTGTGACGTTTGACTAGGTTTAGATCTTTCTTCCGCTGCATGAAACCTAGTAAACCAAACCCTAGATCGATATGATCACATGCTAGGAACCAGCAGGAAACCCTACAGTGGTATCAGAGCCTGGTTCTCTGTATATCGCCGTGCTTGTTGTATGATTGCATGATTTAATCGTTAAATTGCATGTCATGTTTAATGATATTTGTGATTGTTGAATGATGCATGGATGGTATGGAGTCTGGGACGGGTTAACGGTGCGATGAAACGGGGGTGAAACCCTAATTTTCGAAACTCGAAAAAATCTGTTCCGAATTTGATCTGTCTGCGGTCAGCCGGACCAAGTGTTGGTCAGGCGGACCAGCAGACAGATCGGACTCCGGACCACGTTTTGGTCAGCTCAGAGCAGATAGGAAACAGACTGACTTGGTCCGGAGCTGACCAGTTTGGTCAGCCCCGGACCAAGCTCAGTTTCGAACTGAGTTCGATTCAAAGTCAGCTCGGAGCAGGAGAAGAAGACTGAGTTGGTCCAGAGCTGACCAAGAGTTGGTCAGCCCCGGACCAAGATCAGAATTTTTCTCAAAACGGACAGATCGGCGGACCAGATTCTGGTCAGCTCCGGACTGGACCTCAGACACTTCTCAAGTTGGAAATTTTGTCCTTTTTCCTCATGATCAATCTCAAGCTATTACCGTCCATTAATATGCTGGAACGGACAGACTGGGTGCGCAGACCCGACAGACCACAAGAAAGCCTTCTGAACCAGGATGCCAGAATGAACGAACTGGATTACAACGCAGAACGGACGGTCTGTGAAGCGGAACGGACGGTCCGATTAAACAGAACGGACGATCTGAAGATGAAGAGCGGACGGTCTGACGGAGAACCAACCTAGAACGGACGGACCACTTGACAGACTCCGCCAAAGCTACGCCGTTTCGCCATTCTCTTCGGGTTTTTGAGGGGAAAGGAGTCAAGAGAACCCTAAGTTTGATTGGGGGCCGAATATAGAGACCTTGGGCTCTTCGGGTTTTTGAGGGGAAAGGAGTCAAGAGAACCCTAAGTTTGATTGGGGGCCGAATATAGAGACCTTGGGAGAGAAAATGAGAGCTCTTGGAGGAGAAAGAAGAAGGAGGAAACTCCATTGAAGATTGAAGATTTCTTGAGCATCTCTCTACTCTCTCTATGATTTCTGCACTTTACCCTTGTTTTGCTTTGCTTTTGAACATGGGTTGTGAGTAGTTAGATAGTTATGGGTTGAGGGTGAATCCTCATGTGAGGATGTGTGAACCCACTTGATGAATTTATGTTTATACTTTGATTAGACCTTCATTTCATTCAATGGGTGAGTTCTATGCTTATTTTCTATATCCCTCTTTGATTGAATCTCTTTGGAGACTTAGGATTCATGAGTAGATGGATTGCCATTGAATGAAAATGAATGCTTTGGATTGATGAATGGATTTTAATGCTCTCTTGGGATGAAAATCCCTTGAGTTGATTTTAGAGTCTTGGTTTCCATGGAGACATGACACCTCGACTCCTTGATGCATTCATTCAATAGGGTTGTGATTGAAAGCGAAGAAATTCGGTTCAATCCAACCTAGGATTTTGACAAGAGAGTTCAATGCACTCAAGATTCCATTCCAAGTTACGAAAGTAAATGGAATGTCCTCTTGGGTAGCGGGCATTTAGCTTGAGAGAGCAAATCCCGATCTTTATCTTGAAATCCCCAATTTCAAAGGAAGTATGAAATAGATTCTCAATATTTAACACATCCCGCATGTTGGTGAACCCCGAAATCCATAACCCATGGCCATTTGTTTTTCCCTTTTTGAATTATTGCTTGCTTTGATTTTATTTCTCTCATTTAATTTTCTACAACTTTCAAAACCACAAAACAATCATCAACTTTATTTTTACCATTTCCCTAGTCTTAGTCGATTCCTAGCTTAACCGCTTAAATCCTTGTGTTCGACCCCGGTACTACGACATCCATATACTTGCGGATTAGTTGTGTTTCAGGTTACAAATTTAAGACTCGTCACGCAAGTGATCAAGTTTTTGGCGCCGTTGCCGGGGACTTTTTACGGTTTCCATAGCTAGGATAGATTGACTCTAGGTTAGTCTTTCCGGAGTCTTTGATTTTTTTTTTTTGGTTTGATTTTTTTTTGGCCATAGCTAGGATAGATTGACTCTAGGTTAGTCTTTCCGGAGTCTTTGATTTTTTTTTTTTGGTTTGATTTTTTTTTGGTCACTTCCTTTTTCTTTGTGTGTTTGTGTGATTTTTATTTTTCTCTTGAGTCAATTTTTCCTTATTTCTTTTATTTCTTGATTTTTCTGTTTATTATTTTGCTGTTTGTATTTCCCTGGACTTTTCTGGACTTGTTCTGGATTTTTCGGGACCTCTCTGGACATTTTCAGAATTCCTTGGACTTTTTCGGAGTTATTCTGGACATTTCCTTGACTTTTCTGAATTTTTCTGGATTTTTTCCGATTTTCCTGGACTTTTCCGGGATCGTTCTGGACTTTATCGGGTGTCTCTCCCTACTCTCTGCCTTTTTATTCACTTCAATTTACATTCTCTGCCTTTTTCTAGACTTGAATTTTTGCAGGTTCCCTTAGTGCATGAGCAGACGTCCTACTCGAAGACAACTCGGCCCAGATTTTGAGCTTGCCTTTGACCCGGACATAGACAGAACCGAGAGGAAAATCCGCAGAAAACGAAGAGAGGACAGAATGGTAGAAGAGGCAGCAAGGGGTGAAGCACAACCAAGAGAGCGTGCCCGAGCTAATTTGCAGACTTTTGGGATGTACACGATGCCCAAGCATACTCAGTTACTCTCGTGCATCAACCGACCACCCTTAGACCATTTTGAGCTGCAGCCACAATTCATTCAGATGTTGAATCAGATGAGCTTCAGAGGGAGGTATAATGAGGATCCGAATTCTCATCTTACGCAGTTCAAGATGCTCTGTCGAACCATCAAGAAGCCGCCAGGGGTAACAATGGAGGACGCGATGATCGAGGCATTTCCCTTCTCTCTGATGGATAAGGCACGAGATTGGCTCTACACCTTAGAGCCAAATTCCATTTCTACATGGGATGAGATGGAGGAGAAGTTTATGATGAAATATTACTCTCCCATGAAGACACAGTTGGCGTTGAACAAGATTAACACATTCGCCCAAGATGATGATGAGACCTTGTATGATGCTTGGGAGAGGTTCAAGGAGTATCAAAGAATGTGTCCGCACCACGGTATGGACAACAAATATCTCCTCTCTACATTCATACATGGCCTTAGAGACGACACGAGAGGATGGGTTGATGCAGCATGCGGAGGCAGTGTGTATGAC
>NW_010970398.1:276706-279105 GCF_000463585.1 Tarenaya hassleriana | reverse complement strand
AGATGGTGGATAACCAGATTGCTCAGCTTGCTTCCCAAGCTGCGAGACCTCAAGGCCAATTTCCGGGTAAGGCTGATCCTAACCCGATGGAGCATATTAATGCCATAGGTCTGAGAAGCGGAAGACAGCTTCCAGAGAACTCTCCAGTTGTCAGAGAAGAGGGAGAAGGTTCACATGAACCTCAGAGGGCCGCCTTAGATAAAGGCAAAGGCCATGTTGTAGAGGGGGAAGAGGCGAGGTATATTTCGCCTCCTCCACAGGCACCCCCTCTACCATTTCCATCTCGGGCAAGGAAGTTCAACGAAGATAGCCAGTTTGCCAAGTTCACCGAGATGTTGAAGAAGCTAGAAGTGAACATGCCTTTTCACGAGGTAGTTCTTCAAATCCCGTCCTACACTAAATTCTTGAAAGACAGACTCACGAAGAAGAGGGCGGTTGAGAAGGAGATAGTGACACTTAGCACAGAAGTGAGTGCAGCCATATTGCAGACGGAGTTACCACAGAAGATGGCTGATCCCGGTAGCTTCTCCATCCCGTGCAGATTGGGGAATGTGGAGATTGAGAGGGCGCTTTGTGATTTGGGCGCAAGTGTCAGTTTGCTGCCTCTCTCCATATTCAAGAAACTTAATGTTGGTGAGTTGAAACCGACAAGGATGGCACTGCAATTGGCCGACCGATCAGTGAAGTATCCCGCTGGGATCTTAGAGGATGTGCCTCTGAAGGTAGGGGAATTCTATGTCCCCGTCGACTTTGTGGTTCTGGACATGCCGGAGGATACCAAAATCCCCATTATACTTGGTAGGCCGTTTCTGAATACGGCTGATGCTGTTGTGCATGTCAGAGAGGGTAGACTCACGATGAAGATTGGCGACGAGACGGTTGAGTTCAGATTGGATCAGAACCTTAAGCAACCGCATTTGGTGGAGTCTTCCTTCTACTTGGACTTGATCGATACATTAGTCGACGAGGTGAGGGATGAGTTCAGAGATTCAAATCCCCTTGAGATGGCACTGAACGCGGTACAAGAGAGCGTGTACTGCAATTGGGAGGAACATCGATTGAGCTTGAGGGCTGGAAATACAGGGCCGTTGAGCCCTTATCTTGTTCTGGCCGCGAGTTCCCTTGGCTAAGGGACGAGGAAAACGGAGAGGAACCATCGCCTTCTCCGAGTCATCAAGCTCCGGTTTCCTCCATACAAGTCAAGCATCCCGATGTGGAGACGAGTGGGAAGAAAGATTGGGATCCAGAGAGCGCGCCAAAGGTGGAATTGAAGCCCTTACCACAAGGGCTTAGGTATGAATTTCTCGGACCTAATTCCACTTACTGAATTAGTTGCATTGCTTAGAGAGTATAGACAGGCCTTGGGTTACACTCTAGATGACCTTAGAGGCATTAGTCCATCCCTTTGCATGAACCGCATTCATCTAGAGGATAACTCTAAGACCTCCATCGAACATCAACGTAGATTAAACCCGACCATGAAGGAGGTAATGAAGAAGGAAGTGCTCAAATTGTTAGATGCAGGTATCATTTACCCGATTTCGGATAGTGCATGGGTTAGTCCCGTGCAAGTTGTACCAAAGAAGGGGGGTATCACTGTGGTAGAAAATGAGCATAACGAATTGATACCCACTAGGACGGTCACGGGTTGGAGGATGTGCATTGACTATAGGAAGCTGAATTCGAACACCCGTAAGGACCATTTTCCTTTGCCCTTCATCGACCAAATGCTAGAGAGGTTAGCCTTGCATTCCCATTTCTGTTTTCTTGATGGCTACTCGGGATTCTTCCAAATCCCCATTCACCCTAGCGACCAGGAGAAAACCACCTTTACATGTCCATATGGCACCTTTGCATACCGTAGGATGCCCTTTGGTTTATGTAATGCACCGGCGATATTTCAGAGATGCATGACTGCTGCATTTTCTGATCTCATTGAGGATGTTATGGAGGTGTTCATGGATGATTTTTCCGTCCATGGGCCCTCCTTTCCTGTGTGTCTAATGAATTTGCGCCGAGTATTGGACAGGTGTGATGAGGCGAATCTTGTGCTGAATTGGGAGAAGTGTCATTTCATGGTCCAAGAGGGCATTGTTCTAGGCCACAAGATTTCGAGAAAGAGGATTGAGGTTGACCGAGCTAAGGTCGAAGTGATAGAGAAGCTGCCACCTCCACGGAATGTTAAGGGAATCCGGAGTATTCTGGGACATGCCGGGTTCTACAGGAGGTCCATCAAGGACTTCTCGAAGATCTCGAGGCCTTTGACCGAACTGCTTGCAAAGGATGTGTCCTTTGAGTTCACCCATGAGTGCGAGGCTGCCTTTGAGACTCTGAAGAAGGCGTTGATTTTCCCGCCTATTATTCAGCCACCGGATTGGGAAGCTCCCTTTGAGCTTATG
>NW_010970398.1:266312-276622 GCF_000463585.1 Tarenaya hassleriana | reverse complement strand
GTCTTTGCCTTTGAGAAGTTTCGGTCTTACTTGGTCGGGTCGAAGGTAATCGTCTACACCGACCATGCTGCTTTGAGGTACCTCCTATCCAAGAAGGATGCCAAGCCGAGGTTAATCAGATGGATTCTCTTGCTGCAAGAGTTTGACTTGGAGATTAGGGATAGGAAGGGTATGGAGAATGGAGTGGCTGACCACTTAACTCGGATTGAGCGACATGAGGATATTCCCATCGATGATTGTCTCCGAGATGACTGTGTGATGGCTGTCCAAGTGCAAGAGAGGGACCCGTGGTATGCTGATTTTGTAAATTTCATTGTTAGCGGGTATATCCCTCACGAGCTGGACTACAACGGGAGGAAGAGGTTCTTCAGAGACATCAAGGACTATTTTTGGGAAGAGCCCTACCTCTTCAAGAGAGGCAAGGATGGCCTCTTTAGGAGATGTGTGCCTGAAGAGGAAGTCCGGAGCGTGATTCATCATTGTCACTCTTCGGATTATGCTGGTCATTTTGGAGTATCGAAGACCTCGGCTAAAATTCTTCAAGCCGGGTAATATTGGCCATCAATGTTCAAAGACGTTCATCAATACGTCTCCTCTTGCGATGCTTGCCAGAGAACGGGGAACATCTCCCGCCGCCATGAGATGCCTCAGCACTACATCTTGGAAGTTGAGCCCTTTGATGTTTGGGGCATAGACTTTATGGGACCGTTCCCATCTTCTTATGGGAATCAGTATATATCCTCGTGGCGGTCGATTACGTCACCAAGTGGGTAGAAGCGATGGCGAGTCCCACTAACGACTCGAAAGTGGTGACAAAGATGTTCAAGAGGGTGATTTTTCCGAGATTCGGGATGTCAAGGGTCGTGATTAGCGATGGAGGATCTCACTTCATCAACCGCACCATAGAAGCGCTTTTGAAGAAGTATGGTGTGAGGCATAAGGTGGCTACCCCGTATCACCCTCAGACGAGCGGGCAAGTTGAAGTCTCGAATAGGGAGATCAAGGCGATACTTGAGAAGACAGTGTCAAGGTCGAGGAAAGATTGGGCATCCAAACTCGATGACGCTCTATGAGCGTATAGGACAACCTTCAAGACACCCATCGGTATGTCTCCCTTTCAGCTTTTCTATGGGAAAGCTTGCCATTTGTCGATTGAGCTTGAGTACAAGGCATATTGGGCAATTAAGAAGCTGAATTACGATTGGAAACCCGCTGCGGAGAAGCGAGTGTTGCAGCTTCACCAACTCGATGAGATTCGGTTGGACGCCTACGAGAATGCCCGTATTTACAAGGAGAGAACAAAGAGATGGCATGATCGTCAGATTCTGCAGAGGGATTTTAGAGAAGGTGATCAGGTACTTCTCTTTAACTCAAGGCTCAAACTATTTCCAGGCAAGTTGAGATCGCGTTGTTCGGGGCCTTTCACGGTTAAACACGTCTACCCTCACAGAGCGATAGAGTTATATGGTTATGGAGGGGATACATTCAAGACCAACGCGCAACGGTTGAAGATTTACAACCCCGGGGAACATGACAAAGAGAGGAGCTCGATGAGCTTCTCTGATCCTCAAGACGAGTAGGAGCAGACACGGTCAAGCTTAGGACCATAAATAAGCGCTCTCGGGAGGCACCCCGAGCTTGTGTATATCCTTTTTTGTATCTTTTTTTAGCATTTGCATCTCATTTAGAATCATTCATTTGCACTCTCTTGATTGGGTTTGATGCTTTTCCGGTATGATTGATGTTGCTTAGAACCGGATTAGACAGCTGTGATGCAGGAAAACGGGAATGAAAAGCGAAGTCGGGAAGCTGTCTGGAAAAGAAGCATAACGGACGGTCTACGGAATCACAAGGAACGTCCGTTCTAGACACATGGAACGGACGGACTACGTTACCCAGAACGTCCGTTCTGAATATGTGGAACGAGCGGTCTCCATTCATCGGAACGTCCGTTCTAGGTCCGAAATTCGCGATAAAAAGGTAAGTGGGGTTCAGTCCGCCCACACCCCGTTCCGCACACACGCTCCAGACCCAGTTCGAGCGTTCCCCCTCCGGCGAACCTCCCCAGCCCGCGGCGAACCCCCACTCTCTCTCCCTCTCTCTCACTTTTTGCTCTCATTCGTTCCCAATCTCAATCCCTAAGGTAAAATCGAAATAATTTTTGAGGGATTGATGAGTATAAGCCTTAATTCTTGCAAAATCGGTTTAGAATGGATCGCATTTAGGGATTCTAGGGGTGAACATCGTGAAAACCCGAAGGTTTTCGAAGTTTGACAATGGCGGAACCCTGGAACGGACGGTCTTAAGGCGTAGAACGGCGGGTCTGGCTCACGGGGAAGAAGAGACGCAAAGTGCCCTAGAACGGACGGTCTGCGTAAGCAGAACGTCCGTTCCAGGTTCTGCTAGACCGCCCGTTCCGCGCCATGCTGTCCAGTCTGTCCGTTCCGTGTGCTTCTAGACCGACGTATGCGCTTTAATCGTCCAGTCCGTCCGTTCCCAAGTCTGTCACGCAGACTGGACGGACCCGGACCCCTGTCTGCGCAGAAAAATTCACATGTTCGGTGCAAACGGTCTGAAACTAGACCGTATAGGACCGAAACACCGTGAGACAGATTTTCCGTTGTATCTCGGCTTCTCACGATCTCTTTTCGAACCATTCATGCTATAATTAACCGTTGATGTTTTATCTCTTGAGCAGATGGACTTCGAAGTGTACTGTGACACTGCCTCCAAGACGAACCCGTTTGAGATACCCGAGGACGCAGTGGGAGAACTCACAGAGCTGACACCCATCACTACCACCCAGAGCAGCCACCACGCATTCAGTTTGTCATCGTGGGTCAGAGAAACCGCCACGTCAGGTTGACAGGCCAAGGGCTTTCACCGACGAAGTTCGTGAGTAACGACATCCAGAAGCTTGGGATAGAGGAGCAAGTGAGATATATGTTCCATCAATTGGGATGTGACAGACTCTTCATGACACGGGAGGAGACCTACAAACATCTCACGCTGGAATTCCTCTCCTCCTACAGGTGTTACTTCCCAGAGGATGGCTCGATCGAAGACGCCTACATGCTTTTCCGTCTGGCCAACCAGACTTACTGCCTCAACATGGCGGACTTCGCAGAGATACTCGGAGTTCCACGGGGAACCACGAGCATGTGGCCAGACATCCCCACGGAGGCATACCATCAGTTCTGGGGAACCATTGCCTCGCAGATGCATCGAGGGGAAAGGGGAAGTCCACTTGGATTAGACATCCGGCGGTACGATACTTGCACATGTTTATGTTCGGATGTCTGTTTGCTAGAGGAGATCAGGGTAACGTCACGACCCTAGAGGTATGTTTGCTACGCCGAGCACTCAGAGACTCATTTGACGGCGATGATTGGGGAATGTCTGAGTTAGATGTGGCGTCTAAGGTGGCCCTACACCTTCAGTGGAGCGCACAGAAGAGCTCTGCCAGAGCCGCGCTGTGGGTAGGTGGCATTGTATCTATGATCGCCCGGAGAGTGGGGATCAATTTGAGGATGAGCTGGGGCGCTATCGACGGCCCTACAGAGCTAGACTTAGAGACTCTCTTCCTGAAGAGAGCGATCGAGAACCCCGCTCGCACTCGATACGCGTGGAAGTACCTGGATGAGACCGCATACCTCGGATGATCACTCTACCCATGTCCGAGCTCCCCCCGCTGACTGTAGAGGGCCTCTACTTCCATGTGACACCGCAGCAAGCCCCGAGGAGACGCCAGCCCGACCCTTCTGCCTCTCACTCTGACCACGAGACCACTGCTACGGAGGACCCGATTGAGCACACAGCCGAGGCGAGCCAGCCCAAGCCGAGTCGCAGGAGACGCAGGGAGACAACAGGAGCTTCCTCTTCCTCGACACCAGCCACACAGGCAGATATCCAAGGGTTGCATGACATGATACTCCATCAGTTCAGCGCCATGAACACCCGATTCGACCACCTGGAGCGACGGATGGGCACCCAAGAGCAGTACATGAACACCTTACAGGAGTTCGTGATGTCTATAATGACGGAGACAGCACCACCACCACGCCGTGAGGCCCCACCACCGAGAGACACCGACCACATGGACACCGAGGATGGAGCCCAGTAGAGTTCTCGAGCAGATGTATCAGGACCATTCTCTTTCTTTTTTATTTTTCAGCACTATGGGACCTATGACTCGAGTTGTTATTTTGTTATGTTGTCTTGCATACTTGACTGTTATCGGATTCACTTGATCTTTGCTTGTTTTAAGCTCTTATCTAAGGTTGAATCCCGACTTGGAACAAAAGACAACACACAATGTGGAACACATCAAAAGTGGAATGCATGGAGGCACCTTTTAACCTTGGCCACAAGGTTATGCACTCATTTTCCCCTCCTACTCCACTTAGTTCTGAATTTCCTATTCCACATATTACACCCCTTCGGATTTGAGTGACACCGCGGACGGTGTCTCGTTCAAGTCTGGGGGGGGTGAGCATCTAACATCGGTTCAAGTCCCTTCTAAGATGCATTTCATACATTCACTTGCATATAAAAAAAATCATCATCATTTTTCTCTCATATTGATGCATTCCACACTTGCATTGCTTGCATTTGCACATATAGACATCACTTAGTCTTGCATTGCAGTTGTCACATATAGGTCTAGATCATATAGGAGCATATGCATTGCATAAACCGTTTTGAGTTGAGATTGATCGATGATGGGATGATGGTGATAGCTGCTTAGAAACTGCCTAGTGAATTGGACTTAGATCTTTCTAAGTATTTGAGTAGATTGTCCATGATAGGTGAATAGCGAACTCTCTCTTTGATGCTTGCGATTATAGGTTGTGGGGTATATTGTTGTCTTTAAGTACACTAGAGAGTAGGATCGACCAAACCCAGGTTAGATATCTCCCTAAAAACCGTTCCCGTAGTCTTTCCCATAGGATGGATAGTCTCTTGGATAGAATAATGCATGAATAAGCGAAGAGAGTACATATCCCAATACTCCGCTGTCACTATATCGTCAATGAAAATCATTCGATGACATGAGTGCGTCGAAATTCGACGGTTCGGGTCTAAGTTGTGGGACAAGTGTCATGATCATTAGAGAAAAGCAAAAAGTTAAGGCACTTGTCAACTTCAACGTCCTAGGAACTCGGGATGATACTTCTCCAAAACTTACTCTTGAAAGAAAGAAGGAAAGAAACAAAAAGAGAAAAAATAGAAAAAAAAATGGAAGAATAAATGAAGAGACAACATACCTTAGGGAGAAAAAAGGTAAATAGGTTTAGGAGATTGCTTGGGGTAGTGATTACTCTTATGGTAGACTTTGGATGACATAGAAACCCCATGCTTAGGGAAGTTAGTTGACAAGAGAGGATAGCTAGAGTAGCCTAGATTCGATTCTATTCCATGAACTAAGCAGTGAATACGCGGCTAGATCTTGAAGCTCATCAAAGACCGATTTCTAACTTACCGTCCTTCTCAGGCTTTGTGTTTCACTGATTTTATTTGCTCGAGGATGAGCAAAGATTTAAGTCTGGGGGGATTTGATGGCTCGGATTTTATCTGGATTTTACACCGAGTATGCCTTTGGTTTCTAAACGGTTTCCACACACACTAGGCATATTAGAGCCATCTTTAGGTCTCTGGGACTAGGTTTTGACCATTGCAGGAACTCGAGGGTTTTCGGGACGAAACGGAGAAGACAGAAGCATAATTCCCAGATTTTAGGTCTGGAAAGGACGGACCCATATGCTGGAACAGACGGACTGGGTGCACAGACCCGACAGACCACAAGAAAGCCTTCCGAACCAGGATGCCAGAACGAACGGACTGGATTACAACGCAGAACGGACGGTCTGTGAAGCGGAACGGACGGTCCGATTAAACAGAACGGACGGTCTGAAGATGAAGAGCGGACGGGCTGACGGAGAACCAACCTAGAACGGACGGACCACTTGACAGACTCCGCCAAAGCTACGCCGTTTCGCCATTCCACTACAAAAAAACTGTTTTTTTGCAACGAAAAATTTGCGTTGCAAAGTAATTTCGTTGCAAAATGGCTTTTGCAACGAAAAAGAAACGAAATTTCTTGCGTTGGTAACGCGTCGTTGCAAACCAGAAATCGTTGCTAATCGTTACAACTAGCAACGACTTAGCAACGCAAAATATTTCGTTGCTAATGTAGCAACGAAATCACAACGCATCATTTTCATTGCTACTTACAACGAAATTTCTTGCGTTGTTATAGCGTTGTAAAATTAGCAACGAAATTTCGTTGGTAGTAGCAACGTATTTGGAACGAAAATTTTCGTTGCTAATAGCAATGCTTAGCAACGAAAACTGCGTTGCAACGGTTGTTCTACGTATTATAAAAATCCTAAGTTTGCAACGAAATTGCGTTGCAACGTTGCATTGGAAAGTTTTTTGCAACGTTTGTAGCAACTATTTTTTGCGTTGCAAAAGTGTATTAGCAACGCTGTTAACAATGAAATATTGCGTTGCTAACTTTAAAAAAAAATTAAAAAAAATATAAAAAACAAAAAAAAATAAAATAAAAATACAATTTATTGAAAATCAAAATCGTTCAAATTAACATCGGGCGCATCTTCACCACCATCGTCCGGAGCATCATCATTTGCACCGCTACCTCTTGCACCGCCGATGTTGACATTTCCTATGTTTTGGTCAACTAGCAGTTGGAGGTAGTTGTGTCGCTGCTTTAATTCGTCGTACTCAGCTCGCGATACAAAATTGTTCTGCACCTATTTTTCTAATTCTTGGAGTCGTCGCTGTAGTGTGACAATCTCCTGAACAACTGGTGCTCCTCCTTCCCCGGCAGCGGTGTTGACGATATCTTGTTTGAGCGACCCAAGTCCATATATACTACCGTATTTATTCGGTTTTACGGTCTGAATTCAAATATCTCAATTAGTATGTTATTTAATTATAACTAAAAAATAAAACATTATAAGAAATAAAAAATAAACCAACTAATTACCTTGACATATAGTTCATCGATTTGTTGTTGGGATAATTGCGTTGTAGTATTCATTCCCAACGCAGTCGCTTGAGATTCTTCAAGCGTTGTTTGTTGTGATATATATATAAGAGTTAAAAATTTAATAACTAATCTATATTTATAAAACTATTTATATATTTAAAAACGTACCGTTTGTTCGATCTCGTCGATCAAATTTTTGGCTTTCCCGTCGATTATAGTACCATCTTTCCTTATATGTGTAACCTTTAACATATCAAGGAGCGATGGTTGCTTTCCACATGTTCGGGCCTACAAACAAAATTTTTATAACATGAATAATTTTCTATATATTATATCTATGGTGTTTGAAAATATATATCAATTAATTACCAATGCATGGATGACCCGACTAAATGGCTCGGCCCGATGTATGCTTGCTTGGACCAGTTTCGGGAATCACGTCCGTCGTTCTACTTTGTTTCGCCTTTTTACTTCTTTCAATGTTGACGGGATTCTCCCAATACTCCACCATCTGGGCCCAAACCCTGCTTTCAATGTTCTTCGGGGGAGAACGATCAGGCTTCATCTGCCAATATCGTTTATACCTGTTGACCTTGGATTTGAGTAGGTCCATGACACATCTTTTCCATGCATCATAGACCTTTGAGGTATGCACCTCATCCCAATACCAAGATTGCTAAAAACACTTAATTAAAAACAATAGACAAATTTTTTTTTATTAATTTACTAATTTAAAAAAAATAACTTACAATAAAACTAGCAAACCAATGTTGTCGAGTGGTCTCGGGTAATGACAACCAATTCATCCAAGGTCCAGTAAAATTACTTTCGATGAACGATGAGACGAAATTATTAACCGCCCGATCGACATTAAACCTACAAATTACTAATATAAGTAATATTTTTAAACAAATTTATATATTAATTTTATAAAACAAATAATTAAAGTTTACCACAATGCTCTATCCTCTTTGTTAGGATGGATTTTACGCAATCGCGTCCTCTGTGGATTGGACGTGATGTCGGAGTACTGCACCCGCTATGAAGCTTCAGGAGTTTGTTAATTGTAGAGAATAGAAATGAAATTCGTTCCTTTATATAGCGGAATGTTGCAACGAAATTTCGTTGCTAAGTAGCAACGAAATTGCGTTGCTAATGGCCTTAGCAACGAAATTGCGTTGCAAACGCGGAGTAGTAAATGCGTGCAGTGAATTCGCCAGAGACTATCGGATTTCACGCAGTTTAGCAACGAAATTTCGTTGCTAAGGCTGTTAGCAACGAAATTGCGTTGCTACTTAGCAACGAAATTTCGTTGCTAAATCAATTAGTAACGAAATTTCGTTGCTAAAGTGATTCAAATCGTTGCAAGGTTTCAGATTACTACGACGGTCAAATCGTACAGTAGCAACGAAATTTCGTTGCTAACTGTAGTAGCAACGAAATTGCGTTGCGATAGGATACGAATCGTTGCTACTTGTCGCCTGCATGTAGACCGATTCTGCATGGAGGTCGCAACGAAATTTCGTTGCTACTACAGTTAGCAACGAAATTTCGTTGCTACAAGATATAACAACGAAATTGCGTTGCTACAGCCTTAGCAACGCAATTTCGTTGCTAACTCTACATTTTTTTTTCAGTCAGAATCCTCTTCATCCTCATCGTTTACATCACTTTCTTCGGGTTCACTATCTCCTTCTTCAACAATATTTTCATCAACATGTAGAATATCATCTTCAATATGACCAATAAGATTATCAACTGACGGCAATGTCAACGCATTTAATTCTTCGATGTCATGAATGATTTCTTGAAGAGGTAGCATTGTAGAAATCGGTGTCATTTTCTTCATGGGATATTCGTCGTGGTTGTATTCTGATGACCGCACTCCTTTGTTCACGCCGTCGTTTAACACTTGGATAAGACATAAAACACACCTGATCAGCTTGGGATGAAAGGATGAATGGATCGTATTTTTTATACTTTCTTGTGATGTTGACATCAACAGTTCCAGAAGCGTTCTTTCTGATGCCTCTGCCCTGTGTATGATCAAACCAGTCACAGTTGAATAAAACCATTCGTAGTCCAACATAACCATTGTATTCGAGAACCATGATTTCCTTAAGAATGTCGTAGAAATCAGGTTCATTCGGTACGTCACAGCTTACAGAAACTCTAACACACATTCCGTAGTTCGATACTCGTCGTTCTGAACCATGGTCGAATGTGTGAAACGTGTATCCTCTTGTGAACATGATCGGATAACATGTCACCTTTCTCGATGGACCGTGGATCAAATCTTTCAACCAGACTGGATGATGCGGTGATTGTTGAACCTGAAATCAATGAGACAATTATGGTTACATTTAATATTATAATAATAAACATAGAAAAAAATTACAGAAGTTAACTAATACTTACATACTGATATAACCAAGTCGAGAAGAATGTTTCTTTCATCTTGATCAGACCATCACCATCAATATCTGGATGTTGACGTATCATGTCCTCGTCAAACAAACGCTCAATGGGTCGAATGTCTTCACAATTCAATAAGATGTAAGTGTGTGCATGTCGATACTCCTCTTCGGTTAACCAACGTCGATTGGATTTTCCACTAAACCGTCCAGTCTGGTAGAACATATCTGGCACAATTTCGTTGTATTCAAACAGTCACTCTTCGTCTGCATGTGTAGATACACTTCTGTGTTTCGTTTGGACATGAGGCTCGAAGTAGTAGTTTGTAAAAAACGTCACCTCCTCATTAACGTACTGTTTGACGATTGCACCTTCTGGTTTATTCTTGTTTTTCACCTTGCGCTTAAGATGGTAGAAGAACCTTTCAAACGGATACATCCATCTGAATTGAACCGGTCCTCCGAGGATTGCTTCATCTTGAAGATGTATCGTCAAATGCTCCATAACATCGAAGAACGATGGGGGGAATATCTGTACATCAAACATGACAATTAAAATTTCATATAACATAAACTTAAATAAATTACAAAAAATTTAGTTTCTTACCTTTTCAAGCGCACACAGAATGATCGGAATATTAGTCTTCATAGTTTCAACATCTTTGACATTTAAGTTCTTAGAACAAATGTCTCGGAAGAAAGTGTTGATACCTATAACGATATTAATTTTATAAGCGTAAGATATTGTGTTGTTCATTACATGTGGTTATTTTAACTAGAAATAAGCACACGTACCGCATAAAGCTTCGGTTACAGGTTGTGGTAGCAGTTCACCGATGGCAACGGGAAGTAGACGTTGCATAAATACATGACAATCATGACTT
>NW_010970398.1:252541-266137 GCF_000463585.1 Tarenaya hassleriana | reverse complement strand
TAACATCCATCCTTGAAGCGATGTTATCCTTTGATTTACCTACAATAAATTTACATTAAACAAAACATATATAAATTAAGTAACCACAAAATTATTAATGATGATCCAATGGTAAAAATCTGCGATGACAATCAAACCAACATGGTTTCCGTCCATGTTTTAATTGGAATGAATCAATCTCATCAATGCAATAAGGACATGCTAAACGTCCATGAGTACTCCACCCAGACAACATTCCATAAGCCGGAAAATCACTGATTGTCCACATCAACACTGCTCTCAAGTTGAAGTTCTGCCTTGTTGAAACGTCATACGCATCTTCTTCAGATGAGAAGGTCCCGGCAGTAATATCGTCAGAAATAAAAACTCTCTTTTCAAACACATTTCCGGTGGTAGATTATACGGCGACAACACAATTGGCCATAATGAATATTGTTTCCCAGACTGACCATACGGTGCAAATCCATCGGGGCATAAACACAGATAAACATTTCTCACCTCACAGGCAAAATCAGGATATAGCTGCACAAAATGCTTCCATGCCTCACCATCTGATGGATGACGCATGTTGCCTGAATCTGAAACATGTTCTCCGTGCCAACGCATCTGAGATGTTGTCTTGTGAGATTCGTATAATCTCTTCAATCTGTCTGTTATCGGCAAATAAAACATCCGTTTATACGGCACTCTTTTACGTTGCACATTTTTCCTGGGTTTGAATCGATCAGCTCCACAAAATCGACAATTCGATAACTCTTTATCATCTCCAGACCAAAAAATCATGCAATTGTTCTGGCATATATCGATTTTGATAGCCCTCATGCCTAATGATCCCATGAGTTTAGACATATTGTAGAAAGAATCAGGAGCATGGTTACCTCCAGGAAGATAATCGGTCATCATCTGACATACCTCGTCCATACAATTCTCCGTCAGATTATAACTCGACTTCATGCCCATCATTCGTGCTGAAAGAGATAATTGGGATAATCCTTCTACGCACCCTTCATATATAGGTTGATTAGCTGCCTCCAACAAATCAAAAAACTTCTTTGATTCGTTGTTCGGTTCTTCATCATCTTCCCTGTTAGAACAAAACTGAGAAGGGAATGCATCTTGAACCATATCAACGTAACGGTTAGATGGCCTCCCAACAAATTTGTCGTTAATGGTAGGAACATTAACAACATCGAGCGTTTCACCGTGATAAACCCATACATAATAATTTGGAACAAAACCTCTTTTGAATAGATGTTTTAGAACCACCTCTGGAGTAAGGAATTTAGTATTTTCACATCGTGCACACGGACAATATATTTTACCCGTTCTTACGCACTAATTCTGACTTGTCGCAAATTGCATGAAATTCTGCAACCCCTCTTCATACTGGATGCTTAAACTGCCCGTAGATGCATCAATTCTCTCGTATAACCATCTCTAGAGTGATAAATATCATCTCCACTCGATGTCATTTTTTTTTACGATTTTTTGAAGTTTGAACGAGAAGAGAGAGGAGGGGAAGGATTTTAATAAAAAAATTTTGCAACGCAATTTCGTTGCTAATCTAGAAAACTAGCAACGAAATTTCGTTGCAACGTAAAAACCGGTTAATAGACTTCACCGTTTTGCAAGCAATTTCGTTGCTAGTTTTCTAGATTAGCAACGAAATTGTGTTGCAAAAAAGACTTACAACGCAATTTCGTTGCTACCAGAAAGCGCAATTCTGACACCGAATATTTTTCGTTGCTAATACAATTAGCAACGAAATTGTTGCGTTGCTACGTAGCAACGAAATTGGATTGCGTGGCAAATGCGTTGCAAAGCGCTAAATGTTACAATGAAATTTTCGTTGCTAATAGCAACGAAATTATTGCGTTGTAAAAGCGTTGCTAGACGTTGTCGTTGCATTGCAAAATCGTTGCAACATTTTCGCCCGTCAAATAACGTTGCTAATCGTTGCAAGTCGCAACGTAGCTTTCGTTGCTACGTAGCAACGAAAAAAATGCGTTGCAAAGCGTTGCAAAAACGTTTGAATTCTTTCCTAATGCGTTGCAAAGTTTTTTCGTTGACAAACGTTGCTAAAACGTTGCAAACTTAGCAACGAAAATTATTTCGTTGCAAAATCGTTGTTTTTTTGTAGTGTTCTCTTCGGGTTTTTGAGGGGAAAGGAGTCAAGAGAACCTTAAGTTTGATTGGGGGCCGAATATAGAGACCTTGGGAGAGAAAATGAGAGCTCTTGGAGGAGATAGAAGAAGGAGGAAATTCCATTGAAATTTGAAGATTTCTTGAGCATCTCTCTACTCTCTCTATGATTTCTGCACTTTACCCTTGTTTTGCTTTTCTTTTGAACATGGGTTGTGAGTAGTTAGATAGTTATGGGTTGAGGGTGAATCCTCATGTGAGGATGTGTGAACCCACTTGATGAATTTATGTTTATACTTTGATTAGACCTTCATTTCATTCAATGGGTGATTTCTATGCTTATTTTCTATATCCCTCTTTGATTGAATCTCTTTGGAGACTTAGGATTCATGAGTAGATGGATTGCCATTGAATGAAAATGAATGCTTTGGATTGATGAATGGATTTTAATGCTCTCTTGGGATGAAAATCCCTTGAGTTGATTTTAGAGTCTTGGTTTCCATGGAGACATGACACCTCGACTCCTTGATGCATTCATTCAATAGGGTTGTGATTGAAAGCGAAGAAATTCGGTTCAATCCAACCTAGGATTTTGACAAGAGAGTTCAATGCACTCAAGATTCCATTCCAAGTTACGAAAGTAGATGGAATGTCCTCTTGGGTAGCGGGCATTTAGCTTGAGAGAGCAAATCCCGATCTTTATCTTGGAATCCCCAATTTCAAAGGAAGTATGAAATAGATTCTCAATATTTAACACATCCCGCATGTTGGTGAACCCCGAAATCCATAACCCTTGGCCATTTGATTTCCCCTTTTTGAATTATTGCTTGCTTTGATTTTATTTCTCTCATTTAATTTTCTATAACTTTCAAAACCACAAAACAATCATCAACTTTATTTTTACCATTTTCCTAGTGTTAGTCGATTCCTAGCTTAACCGCTTAAGTCCTTGTGTTCGACCCCGGTACTACGACATCCGTATACTTGCGGATTAGTTGTGTTTCGGGTTACAAATTTAAGACTCTTCACGCAAGTGATCAACTTCCGGTATCCAATACCCACGAAGATGTAGTACAGATGTTAGCTTCTATAACATGAATACCTGAGGCAGAAGCTTCACCAAGCTTCTTATCCTTCAGATCCTCCAAGTAAAGGTGACAATTACGCTTCCAGTGTCCAGACACTCAGCAGTAATGACAGTCACCCTTATCGGACTTAGGCTTAGGCGTAGAGGTAACTTTTGCCTTCTTCGCCGCCTTCTTTTTCGCTTTACCCCGCCGCTTCTTGCGGAGTTTTTCTCAACAGCAAGCACAGTCTTAGTCTTAGGGACCACGATGTCCTGCTCAACCGATTTCAGCATCCCATGCAGCTCGGCTAAGCTCTTAGTCATCTCATGCATATGGTACTGCATCACGAACTGGTTATAGACCTCGGGTAATATATGACATTGTCGTCTAGGCCATATAAACGAGAAGCGCATTCAGAAGCTTCATCATGAAGGTCTTCTGGACTCATTTCACTTTAAGTCTCTTGAGTCTTGCGAGTCTTGTTTGATGGACAAAATGACAAAGCATCCTTTCAAGGGGAAAGGACAGAGAGCGACAGAGTTGTTAGCTCTCATACATAGTGATGTATGCGGATCAATGAGCTGTCCAGCTAGATGAGATTATCTGTATTTCGTTACGTTCATTGATGATTTCACTCGATACGGTTATGTCTATTTGATGAGACATAAGTCTGAAACACTTGAAACGTTCAAGGCATTCAGAAACGAAGTACAGAACCAGCTTGGCAAGACAATCAAGACACTTCGATCTGATCGTGGTGGCGAGTATTTGAGCCAAGAGTTCTCCGACTATCTGGTTGATTATGGTATTGTATCACAATTAACTCCTCCTAGAATGCCACAGTGGAATGACGTGTCTGGATGGAGGAACCGAATACCGTTAAACATGGTTCGATCGATGATGAGTCAGACAGATCTTCCGAAGTTCTTTTGGGACTATGTTGTAGAGACCGCTGCGTACCTGCTACCTCAAGGCCAATTTCCGGGTAGATATGGACGGGAAAGCGTCCCGCGTTGTCGTTTGTCAGAATTTGGGGTTGCGATGCTTACGTAAAGCGTCTGATGACTGATAAGTTATCCTCCAAATCTGATAAGTGTTTATTCGTTGGAATCCATCCCGAGGTGTGGATACGTGTAGAGGGCGAGGTAATCTTCCTTGATCTGACAAACACATCAATTGATACAGGCCCCGGATCGATTGAGGTAAGCGTTCTAACGTTTCTACGATTCATACATGCATGGTTCTAGGGTTTATTAGAAATTTTTGTTTTACATCTGCTGCGAAAACCCTAGAATCGATCTCTTAGGAATTAGATTCGCTTTAGAGATTCCAGGAAATCCCAACATTGGTATCAGAACCTGGTTACTCTGTTTGATTTCGTAGAACCCAATCACGCACGTTTTAGGGTTTAAATCGTTAAATCCATGTTTGCTTTGATTTCTATGCATGTTTGATGATTGAATCTATGGTAGATTGCATGTTTCATGTTGCATAGAGTGCAGGAGTTCGAATTTTGGGTCTACAGATGAATTCAGAGGTGTTTCGGGTCTGATCCAAACCCGAGAATGCGAAAAACGAGATTTGCTCACGTAACCCTAGACCGTCCGTTTTGGCTATCAGACCGGATGGTTCAGGGTGGCAGACTGGGGTTGCGGAACGGAAGTTCTGAGCTTCGGACCGAAAGTCTGGACCGGACGGTCTGAGTGTCGGACCATCCGTTCCGACTATGAGGGCTGGACCATCCGTTCTACAGTCCAGAACGGACGGTCCGAGATCCAGTTTCCAAAATTTTTCCGTTTTCCAAATCCGATTATGCAATTGTTGCTTAATCTGATTAATTGTGATTCAAATATACATGATTCATTCTTATGGATGGTACATAGTGATTGAATGCATGTAACTTAATCAAGATATTAGATATGCTTGATTGAGTGAGAGCTTCGAGATTGGAATTACATAATCGAATGGATGGTCTATTTGGATTATGTAATACATCTGATCAAGGAACAATAGTTGATCTTTGATTCGGATAGTACAATCTGACTTTCAAGGCAATTTGAAGTTTGTTGAGTTTTGCTCGATAGAATCCGAATCTGATTTAGACCCGACCTGAAAACCAAAAATTTTTCAGAACTATATTTTTAAACCCAAAACACGCTATTTTTTTAGGTGGATTCGAATCAGGTTTCGTGTTGTATATTTTGGAGTAAATTGATGGATTTAATAAATCTCTCAAGAGATTCGTAGTCATGTGTATTACGAATATGGTGTAGGAGTTAATGTTCATAAATGATGTGATATGGGTCAATAAACGTGTATTGGTTTCGACAGTGAACAAGTTCGACTGGAAGAGGACTATAACTCAATCGGTATAGAAATCTAACATGGATCGCGTCAGATCTGACATGGCTCGCATCAGATTTCTGAGAGAGAATTTGTCTTGTACAGAAATCTGACATGACCCACATCAGATTTATGAGAGAAACTTGTTTTGTATAGAAATCTGATACGGCCCGCGTCAGATCTGACACGGTCTGTGTCAGATTTAACAAATGTGATTTTTTGCATTTAAATTGTCGGGTTTGCAACTTTTGATGATGACTCTACGTATTTTACATAAAGGAAACATCATGACAAGTTGTGTACGAAAAATATTATCAATTTTGAGAGATTTGAGAGTGTTTTTGGTGAAAAAATTTGCAAAATCTTTATCAAATTTGTTATGTTCATCTTTACCTTGAGTTCTTGTATGTCGGGCAATACTTGAAGAGTAAATCAAGTGCTATTGTTCTTCTCTGTATCCCAAAACATATTCTTGGTAATCTCTTTTGCTCGGTAGAGAGGGAATAACGTTTTAGAAAAGTGTTCATCATACCTTGAAGAACATATCCGGGTTTGATCATTTCGATTCTGATTCTTATTTGTATTTTTAACAATCTAAAACATTATTCTTATTCTTATTCTGGAAATCGAAATTTTTGGTATGGGTTCTTCGGTGAGAGATTTGACGTTGGATTTTCACAAACTCGAGAAATTCGAGAGCATGTCTTTCCGGAGATGGCAAAAGAAGATGTATTTTCTTCTTATGATACTACAAGTGGCGTACGTGATCAGTACACCATGACCAGAGGAGGAGGAGGAGATGTTAGCGCAAGCACACACGAGAAACAAATGAGACAACGATAACTATGTGTGTTGCAGACACATTTTGAACGACATGTCTGATGCCCTCTTTGATGTTTATCAAAATATCGAAACCAAAAAAGAATTGTGGATTAAATTGGAGGAGAAGTACATGACCGAAGATGCCTCAAGTAAGAGGTTTTTTGTGAACGAGTTTAACGCTTACAAGTTGGTGGATTCAAGATCGTTAATGGAGAAATTTCACGAACTCCAAAGGATCTTGGGAAACTTCAAGCAACATGAATTGAAAATGGATGAAACCATAATGGTTTCGTCCATTGTCGATAAGTTGCTGCCATCTTGGAAAGATGTTTAACGTTCCTTGAAACATAGGAAGAAAGATATGGATCTCGAGCAATTGGGATCACAGGATGGAGGAGAACTTTCAAATGCATGACAAGAAAGAAACACATGTTTCTTCATCCACTACGGTTAACATGGTGGAGGTTGAGAAGAAAGGGGTCTAAAGTGATCAAACACATTCCCCAAAGGTCATTCAAACAAAAAGGCAAAGCCTACTGGGAGTTGTTGATTTTGCAACAAACCCGGATACTTCAAGAAGGATTGCTATTCGTGGAAGAACAGGAAGAAGAGTCAAGGCCAAGGAAAACATTTCTAAGGCTAACCCAATGAAGGTACGTGCTCTCTTGTTGTCACAGATTCGGTTATGAATTTTGTGGCTATGATTTCTGAGTTGAATCATGTGTAGGAGAGTAATAATTCTTTGTGGATCGATTCGGGAGCCACAAGACACATATGCAAAGACCGTTTTCTGTTCAAAACATTTGAAGACCTGAAGGATGGAAGGGTCTTTACATGAGAAATGAATCTACGGTCAATGTTTTCGGGAAAAGGACAAGTAGATTTGTTGTTTACATTTGGAAAAACTCTTACCCTTCGGGATGTGCTTTATGTACCGGATGTTAGGAAAAATCTTGTGCCGAGTGGCGTGTTGAATCGATTCGGATTTAAAATGGTGTTTGAAGTTGGTAAATTTGTATTGTCCAAAGGGAGAATTTTCGTTGGGCAAGGTTATCTATGTAATTCGATGTTCAAATTCTATATCAATAAAGATTGTAATACTTTGTATGTCTTGTCTTGTAATATTTTCAATTTATGATATGCTACACTAGGATATGTACATTATAAATGTTTGCATGAAATGTCTAAAATGGAACTAATTCCAACATGTGAAATGAACATTGACAAATGTGTTATATACATGAAAACAAAAAGGGGCATTATCAAAAATACCCTTAAAATGCTACTTCTACTTCAAGACCTACCCTGGTCACATGTGACCAATGTGACCGAAATATAGTATGGTCACATTTTGATTTTTATCGATTATAACGTTAAATTTATGGTGATCACACTAATTCATTATGTTCATACCTTGTATATCTTACTAATCATTTGATTAAAACATCATAAATTTAACGTTATGAACAATGAGATCAATATGTGACCACACTATATTTCGGTCACATTGGTCACATGGTCACAAGGATAGGTGTTGAAGTAGAAGTAGCATTTTAAGGGTATTTTTGATATAATGCCAAACAAAAATAACTAGGTTGTCATTTCCGAGTATAGAACGAAGTTCGAAAATTTTAGAACTAGTGCATAGTGACTTGTGCAATTTTCATAGTACACCTTCGTTAGGCAACAAAAAATACGTTGTGACGTTCATAGATGAATATTTGTTGCTTGCAAAGGATGAAACACTAGATAAGTTTAGGTTGTACAAATCTGAGGTTGAGTTACAACACGGGGTTCGACTCAAAAAGCTTAGAACCGATAGGGAGGAGAATATTGTGGTCCGATATACTTTAAATCAATAGGCGTGATTCATGAGACGACCGCTCTGTATACACCGCAACAAAACAATGTAGCAGAAAGAACGAATAGGGTGTTAAAAGAAATGGTGAATTCCATGATTTCTTTCTCGGGATTAAGCGAGAGTTTTTGGGGAGAATCTATGTTAACGACTTGTTACATTCTTAATCGAGTTCCCTCGAAAAAGAATAAAATAACCCCATATGAATTATGGTACAAGCGAAAACCAAATCTGAATTATTTTTGGATTTGGGGTTGTAGGGCAATAGTAAAAGTGTCGAAACCCAAAGGAAAAATTTTGGGTGAACGATGAATCGAGTGTATCTTTATAGGATATGCTTCTCATAGCAAGGCCTATAGGTTCTATGTTATAGAACAAAACGACTATATAGCCGCTCACACGGTTATAGAGTCGAGAGATGCAATATTCGACGAGAGTCGCTTTTCTTCGATTGAAAGAGAATCTAGAGTTATACCGAGCTAAGTGATCGAGTAGTCCATCACGATGACAGCCAACGTGAACCTCGTAGAGGTAAATGTATAAGGAAAGAAAAAACCTTTGGTCCGGACTATGACAACTCAGGATACCATAGGAGGGGGGGAGTGATCGCCAGTGCGAGAGGCATGGACAAGGGGCGGCTCCTGACGAGCTTCTGGGTATGGGGTACAGGAATGAATCGAACGCACCGGAATGAGAGGGATCTGAGGACTGTGTAGGTATGGGACTACACAGTCTAAGATAACTTAAAGGAATTGATTGTGCTACTCATAGCAACAAGATGCATCTACCTTTTCGGTTGCCCATCTTGAGAGATCTCCAAAGTTAAGCGTGTTGGCCTTGGAGTAGTCTTAGGATGGGTGACCTCCTGGGAAGTACTTTCCGGGATGTGTGCGAATGAGGACAAAACACGTTAAAAGGTCCCGTGTTGCTGTGTGGGGACAACTCTATCATTCTGTAACTGCCTCGGGTCGTTACACGAACTTTCACATGTACCTAGTAAAAGGTAATAATGAGTCGATCATGATTCAACTCGCTTATGTTTATAATATCGAAGGAGACCCTAGGACTTTTGATGAAACGATGAGATCGCAAGATGTCGTATTGTGGAAAGAAGCGATAAATGATGAGATGGACTCCATCATGGGCAACAACACTTGGATTTTTGTAGATCCTCCTCCAGGTTGTAAACCGATTGGTTGCAAGTGGATCTTCAAAAAGAAGATAAGAGTTGATGCAACTATCGATAAGTTCAAGGCTCATCTAGTAGCTCAAAAATTTAGACAAAAAGAGGGTATCGATTTCTTTGATACGTATGCACCGGTAGCTAGAATAACTACGATAAGATTGTTGATCGCTGTCGCATCAATAAACAATCTTCTGATACACCAAATGGATGTCAAAACAACATTCTTGAATGGTGATCTAAAAGAAGAGGTGCATATGAAGCAACAAAAGGTTTTATAGTATCGAGACAAGCACACAAAGTGTGCACGTTAGTCAAATCGTTGTATGGGTTGAAACAAGTACCTAAACAATGGCATCAAAAGTTTGATGAGGTCGTTTTGACTAACGGTTTTCGTCTGAATCAATCAGACAAGTGCATATATAGCAGGTGATGTTGCAAATCTAGGTGTAAAAATATGATCAAGTAATAATATTCCTAGACTCAACAAATACCGCAAGTGTACGGATCGTGTGTAACGATAAAAACGGTTGTAAACTATGAATGATGAATACTGCAGGCTTCGGGATTGCTTTACATGCAAGGGTCTTTCAAAAGATGCAAACTCAGTGGTTTATCTATCCAATTCAGGGAATTGAACCCTCTCGAGTCTAACCTCACTATCCAGGCTTTATCCTACTAATCTCTCGATTTAATAGTCTAAAACCCTGGATGCAAAAACGAACGCTATCATAATACCTAGACAAATATCCATCTCTCGATGCAATACTTGTTCTATTTATTGAATTATTTCCAGGTTAGAATCTCATATCTCTATGCGAATTAAAACTCTAAGTTCATTCAACCAAGTGGCAACAAGATCAAACGTATTAAGAACAATTCAATAAACTGAATGGAATAAATAAATCCACAAAATCTGGAATTAAAAACCAAAGATCCCTACATAGCAAATCCCTAACCTACAACTATAGAACTACTCGCTAAACATCGAGATGGCATGGTTCATATCAATACCAAAACATCGTAAACTAGAATAAGGAAGAAACTCTTAGTCGATTTCTCGGCTTCGTGATCTCCGTTTTCAACTCCGATCTCTTGCTTCCTGGCAATCTCTTCCTTTTTGGTGTGCTCTAGGTCTATTTTATGCAAAAGTCTGAATGAATCCTCCCTTAGGGACTAGACCTGGATAACCACTTTTTTTTCTGGGCAATTTTGGAAATATTCCGAAATATTCCGTAAGTGACACGATCGTGTGACTGAGTAAGATACGATCGTGTGAGATGTACACTGCGAAATCTGGATTTCTGCGGTGTGACCCGATCGTGTGGGTGCAGAATGACACGATCAGGTTAACCTTTGATGCGTCTTTTATCAACTTGACAAAATGACCCGATCGTGTGGTTCAGGTATGACACGATCGGGTTGATGCTTGATTCGATCTTTGTCTTCTTGACGACGTGACCAAATCGTATGACTTAGTGAGACACGATCGGGTGTACTATTGAAACTCGTCCTTTTCGGGATTTTCGCCCTTCTTTCGCTCCTATCGCTTGTACCTGCAATCATTGATGAACAAAGCGAAAATCAAAGCTAAACACGCACTTAAACGTCTCAGATGACATAAAAACCGAGTAAATATGTCGGAAGAATCATATGAAAATCCATGTATATTGCGTGTTGTCAAACTCTCCAGACTTATCGTTTTATTCGTCCTCGAGCAAACTATCACTAAAAAAAATGAGTCTGAAACGGAGAAAGCGAGTGACAACTGAGATTAGAATGAAGTCGAAAGAATAGAACGCTAATAAGACATTATGCTAACCTGGACAAAATCAGTCTTACCTTATTCTGATCTCTCCCGATTCATTTGAACTCTAATAGTAATGGAGTGTAAGTTTTTCACCTGAAGCCTCTAAAGATTTCCGTCTACCTGCCGAGTATGTTTCTCGAATCTATTTACCAATCTTCCCAAAGATATTTGACCTTTGTTCTCTCTTTTCCAATGTCTTCGTTCAACTTATAACTGTTGGGGTTCCCTTCGGGTTCCTAGCATGCGATCTCATCGATCTAGGGTTTGGTTTCTAGGTTTCATGCAGCGGAAGGAAAGATCTAAACCTAGCCAAACGTCACACAAAAACCAATTGTGCAATAACCCGAACAATCGTGTATATCGTCGTGGGATTCGAATACTTACCTCGTTCTTTCAAGATCTGGAAGTATCAATCGATCCAGGGCCTGTTTTAATCACCAAGAGTTGAAAGCACAACTCCTCTACACGTATCCACACCGGCGGGATGAATTCCAACGCTTTGGAACGTATCTGCTAGGATTCGTGAAGAGAAAAACCGATGTCCTTGACTTGGAATCGATATTCCAATCACTAGAACTCAAAATCAAGCTTCTCTAAGCTCTCTTCTGAATCTGGGACGTATGAGGTTCATCTTCTAGGGTTTGTGGCGGCTCTCTACTTAATTAGGATTGCCCAAAACCCTTAAAACGCGAAATAGGAAATCTGCCCGAAAGTCGGACCGTCCGGTCTAGGTCGTGGACCATATGATATCTGTGGATGTCAATGAGTATGTCTCTAACTATGAGACATCAGATGCACTCAGGAACGAAGACAACTCGACGTTTCTAGAAGAAGACAACTCAGCAAACACAAATGGAAAGTATACAATGCAGAAGATTCAACACGAAGAAGGAAACAAGTAAATTTAGCTTTATAATATTCAGCAATATATGCGACAGATTTACTTGCTGATTCTGTACATACCAAATCTTGTATTAGCCGTTTGTTCATACTTGTATATATTGACAAGTGTAGATGACGATCAAACATATGAAAGCACAAGACGTTCCTTTTTCTTCTCTTGTGCCCAGACACTAAAATCTTTGAAACAAACTTGTTTATGGTATCAGAGCATTGACGATTCAGTCATTGTCTCGATCCTTGTCTGTCTCTGTTTCTCGTTTCTGTTTCTTGGCCTTCCTTATCTGTGTCAGTGTCTTCTCTTGAACGACATGGAAACTCAAGCCAAGATTATCCCGGTTGTTCTCCATGGTGAGAATTACTTCTATTGGTCAAAAGCGGCGAAAGCTGTTCTTAAGAGCAAGGGCTTATGGCTGCATATCACCGAATCGGAGTGGACACCATCATCTCCGGCTGAGAATGCAGATTCGACAACCCTTGTTCCTGACAACAATGCTGAAAAGAAAAAATGGAGTCAAGCTGATCAGCTGGCCCTTACTATCCTGCAAAGCTCCCTTGATGAGCACATTCTAAAGTCCTTCATAGCCCCGGAAACGGCCAAAGCTCTTTGGGACTCCCTTCAGAAGGTTTACGGTAATTTGTCTAACCTCAGCCGAGTTTTTGAGATTAAGAATCCAAATGGCATGCGTCTATATGCGAAAGTGCCGTAAGGGCATGTGAATGTTGTTTTCTCTTGGTCACTCGGATGGATAGGAATCTGAAAGAAACCGGAGTAACCATCGAGAAAACAAAAATAAGAATGCAGTGCAAGTCTCTCTAACATTTGGTCAATGAATGGAAGGGGGAAGTGATCCTTACGGGTGTTTGTGTTAAGTTTTCGATAATCAATGCACATTCTCCATCCCGTAACAGTTCTAGTCGGTATGAGTTCATTGTTTTCATTTGGAACGACCGTGATTCCTCCCTTCTTAGGTACGACTTGTACTGGGCTAACCCAAGAGCTATCCGAAATCGGGTAAATGATACCCGCATCTAGCAATTTGAATGTGCATTGATTATCGAAAACTTAACACAAACACCCGTAAGGATCACTTCCCCCTTCCATTCATTGACCAAATGTTAGAGAGACTTGCACTGCATTCTTATTTTTGTTTTCTCGATGGTTACTCCGGTTTCTTTCAGATTCCTATCCATCCGAGTGACCAAGAGAAAACAACATTCACATGCCCTTACGGCACTTTCGCATATAGACGCATGCCATTTGGATTATGCAATGCACCCGCAACTTTTCAAAGATGCATGATGGCTATTTTCTCCGATGTCATTGAGGATATTATGGAGGTGTTCATGGACGATTTTTCCGTCCATGGACCCTCCTTTGATGCGTGTTTAACCAATCTCCATCGAGTGTTAGACAGGTGTCGCAAGGCGAACTTGGTTTTGAATTGGGAGAAATGCCACTTCATGGTGC
>NW_010970398.1:246183-250167 GCF_000463585.1 Tarenaya hassleriana | reverse complement strand
CGTTTCACGTAAACGTCACATCCCCAAATCTTCATGAATGCTAACCTGGGACGCTTCCCAGTCCATATCTCATATGGAGTCTTCTGAACCGACTTTGTTGGACAGTTATTTAGTATAAGCGCTGCTGTTTCCAAAGCATATCCCCAGAAGGATTTAGGAAGATCGACCTGACTCACTAAGTGACTTGCATATTTTCTGTCTGTTTGTTTGTCTTTTTCTGTAGTGTATATCTGTTGCAGGAATCTGGTTAATCTCACCATGCGATCTATCCTTATGAAGGATAAGCCTCTGACCAAGGCTTCTGGATCGATCATTGATGCTTATTGGAAGCATGAGGATGATGATCTGGACGTGTCCAGCTTGATGCTTGGAAAGATGTCTTCGGAATTGCGTGAGCAATTAGATGACATGGACAATTCATTGATGGATGATCAGTTGAATATGTCATTCCAAGAGAAAGCTGGGAGCCAAGGGAAGAATGATATGGTGATTGTTGGAAAGAGTTCCAGCAAGAGGAAGCGTTCCAAAGGTAAGGGCAAAAGGAAATTGACAAGTGTTGTCACTAAGCCTAAGTCCAAACCCAAGAAGGAAGAGTGTTATTTCTGTCATGCCATTGGGCATTGGTACAGAAATTGCAGACTCTACCTTGAAGATCAGAGGAAGAAGAAGCTTGCAGAAGCTTCAATTTCCGGTATCTTCATTATAGAGGCCAACTTGTGTACTTCTTCTTCATGGGTATTAGATACCGGATGTGCCTCGCACATTTGTGCAAATGTGCAGGGACTGCGAGGAAGTAGACAATTGGCAAAGGGAGAAGTAGATCTCCGTGTCGGGAATGGAGCAAAAGTTGCTGCATTAACCGTCGGGACTTATGATCTGACTTTACCTTCTGGCCTTGTATTGGAGTTGCATGATTGTTATTTTGTACCTGCCATCAGTAGGAACATCATATCGATTTCATGCTTAGACTCAGATGGTTTCAGATTTGTTATTGAGAACAAATGTCTGTCCATTTATAGAGGCGATTTATTCTATGGTAAAGGTTACCAGTTTAATGGCCTTTATATTTTGGAAGATGAACCATCTGGATACAGGTCGATCTATAATGTTAGTACCAAGCGGTTTAAGTCGAACGACTTAAATCCGACCTATCTCTGGCATTGTCGACTTGGTCACATCAACGAGAAACGCATAGCGAAGCTTCATTCTGATGGACTTCTTGATTCTTTTGATTATGAGTCAATTGAATCGTGCGATTCTTGTTTGATGGGCAAGATGACAAAATCTCCTTTTTCTGGAAAAGGAGAACGGGCTACAGAGTTGCTAGAACTCATACATAGTGATGTATGCGGTCCTATGAGCTCTCCCGCTAGAGGAGGTTATCTGTACTTTGTTACGTTTACTGATGATTTCAGTAGGTACCTTTTCCAGAAAAAGGAGATTTTGTCATCTTTCCCATCAAACAAGAATCGCACGATTCAATTGACTCATAATCAAAAGAATCAAGAAGTCCATCAGAATGAAGCTTCGCTATGCGTTTCTCGTTGATGTGGCCAAGTCGACAATGCCAGAGATAGGTCGGATTTAAGTCGTTCGGTTTAAACCGCTTGGTACTAACATTATAGATCGACCTGTATCCAGATGGTTCATCTTCCAAAATATAAAGGCCATTAAACTGGTAACCTTTACCATAGAATAAATCGCCTCTATAAATGGACAGACATTTGTTCTCAATAACAAATCTGAAACCATCTGAGTCTAAGCATGAAATCGATATGATGTTCCTACTGATGGCAGGTACAAAATAACAATCATGCAGCTCCAATACTAGGCCAGAAGGTAAAGTCAGATCATAAGTCCTGACGGTTAATGCAGCAACTTTTGCTCCATTCCCGACACGGAGATCTACTTCTCCCTTTGCCAATTGTCTACTTCCTCGCAGTCCCTGCACATTTGCACAAATGTGCGAGGCACATCCGGTATCTAATACCCATGAAGAAGAAGTACACAAGTTGGCCTCTATAATGAAGATACCGAAAATTGAAGCTTCTGCAAGCTTCTTCTCCCTTTGATCTTCCAGGTAGAGTCTGCAATCTCTATACCAATGCCCAATGTCATGACAGAAATAACACTCTTCCTTCTTGGGTTTGGACTTAGGCTTAGTGACAACACTTGTCAATTTCCTTTTGCCCTTACCTTTGGAACGCTTCCTCTTGCTGGAACTCTTTCCAACAATCACCATATCATTCTTCCCTTGGCTCCCAGCTTTCTCTTGGAATGACATATTCAACTGATCATCCATCAATGAATTGTCCATGTCATCTAATTGCTCACGCAATTCCGAAGACATCTTTCCAAGCATCAAGCTGGACACGTCCAGATCATCATCCTCATGCTTCCAATAAGCATCAATGATCGATCCAGAAGCCTTGGTCAGAGGCTTATCCTTCATAAGGATAGATCGCATGGTGAGATTAACCAGATTCCTGCAACAGATATACACTACAGAAAAAGACAAACAAACAGACAGAAAATATGCAAGTCACTCCTACTAACACAGACAATAGATGCAATGTGACAGGCTCCCAGTAAGAAAAACACCCTCAATGAGTTTCTAAGTGAGTTAGGATCCATATTTCACATGCTTTTGAGTCAGCTAGGGCATGACGCTCAAAACCATGCTATTTAGGTAGACAACACTTTGTCAATCACATCCTATGTGATTCCTAGATGAGTATGGGATAGTGATACGCTATCACTGCATGTTCCTCATCCCATCCTTACCATTAGGTCCAAGTCCGACTTGATAACCCAATTCAAGCTCAACCATATTTGAGCTATGAGAATCACGATTTCTCCATACTGCCTCAACCGATGGTCGGTCTGGACCTCGGACTATCCGGGATTCCGAAGATTCAGATTTTTGATCGAACAATTGTTGTGTTGGATCGATTATCAGAATCGGAATCAAAGCCTCACTTAAGACCAAGCTTGATGACAATCCAGAATTCAGAGTTTTGATTGTGCAATCGTTGTCTCGAATCAAATATCTGAATTAGGATATTGAGAGGGTTCTGGTATCGAATCTAAGGCAAACAAATGTTGTTTGGCCAAGAGATTCTATATATAGACGACTCAAACGAACTAAGAGTAGTTCATCTGAGCTGATCAGAACAACTTGACTGGAATGACTTGAATTCAGTCAAGGTATCCTGGTGTTCAAGACAAATGAAACCTCATGTTTAATCTCAAACTATTACCGCCCATTAGTAGAGCAACTGGCAAGGCTGCGATCGTCAAGGTTACGGGTCATGCCCTAGCTGAGCGCGCCTGACTATCTTGGTGAGGCAGTATGGAGAAATCGTGATTCTCATAGCTCAAATATGGTTGAGCTCTAATTGGGTTATCAAGTCGGACTTGGACCTAATGGTAAGGATGGGATGAGGAACATGCAGTGATAGCGTATCACTATCCCATACTCACCTAGGAATCACATAGGATGTGATTGACAAAGTGTTGTCTACCTAAATAGCATGGTTTTGAGCGTCATGCCCTAGCTGACTCAAAAGCATGTGAAATATGGATCCTAGCTCACTTGGAAACTCATTGAGGGTGTTTTTCTTAGTGGGAGCCTGTCATATTGCATCTATTATCTGTGATAGTAAGTGTACTAAGTGACTTGCATATTTTCTGTCTGTTTGTCTGTCTTTTTCTGTAGAACATATCTGTTGCAGGAATCTGTTTTATCTCACCAAGCGATCTATCCTTATGAAGGATAAGCCTCTGACCAAGGCTTCTGGATCGATCATTGATGCTTATTGGAAGCATGAGGATGATGATCTGGACGTGTCCAGCTTGATGCTTGGAAAGATGCCTTCGGAATTGCGTAAGCAATTAGAGGACATGGACAATTCATTGATAGTTGATCAGTTGAATGTGTCATTCCAAGAGAAAGCTGGGAGCCAAGGGAAAAATGATATGGTG
>NW_010970398.1:235945-245340 GCF_000463585.1 Tarenaya hassleriana | reverse complement strand
TTAATTAGGATTGCCCAAAACCCTTAAAAACGCGAAAACCGAAAACTGCCCGTAAGTCGGACCGTCCGTTCCAGACCTGGAACGGACGTTCTGATTCTACGCAGAACGGACGGTCCGTTTTATAACGTAGAACGGACGTTCTTGACGCCTGGACCGTCCGTTCCAGACCTGGAACGGACGGTCTGGCACTTGCGGAACGGTCCGTCCGTTCCTCAGCGGAACGAACGTTCCTCAGCGGAACTCTTCCAGATCGCTTCGTCGCTCTTTTCTCGCGTTGTTCTCTTCACGTGTGATCCATCCCTAATGGTGTGTGACCCTGTAGGCCCATTCGAAGTGGCAGTGGCTTCGGAAACCTTTCCCGAACCACAAGTCATGGTTAGTCTCTAGCAAGACGCCATGACCACCCACCTAGAATAGAGTTAGAGGTGATCTAACAAAGCCAGCATTAGTTCGAGTTCTGATCCTTTGTCTCACGATGTCGTATGTTGAACAAGGGCATGGTATGAGTCACCCTTCAAGTTCAACCGCTTACTCGTCTAGGCAAACCGACTGATAAAATAGATGTACATTCATCTATAGCGTGGCCACGCATTTTCACAGTCCGATTTCCACGAGGGGCCCAGCGACATCTCTCCTGCGTAGGAGGTGACAAGTCCCGTATTGCATGTCTACTATCTGCATATGATTGGTGAACGTATCTGAGCAACGCCGTTATGATCATCCGGTTAAAGACGACGTTTGACGCAGTCAAGACACGTCACTCCTCATATCAGATACTCTAGACATCTCAGGTCTGAGGATCCAAGAACGAACCGCTGTATGAGATTCAAGTCATGACTCGTGTCCATGTGACAATCTCATGCGGGTCATCCAGTAACTCGTTCCAAACGAGAACCCATGATTGTGATTTGCATCTAATGCATATGATCATAATCATCTATCACACATCATGCTGGTCTTAATTCATCATTGTTCCCACAATGATAACTGACCAGGGAATTTAGAATCATCTGCAATGATTCAAGGATATTTACCGTAATATAACAAACATGCTAATCATATAACGGGAAAAGTAATGCATTCATAAATCAATGAATCAATACAAAGTCAAAATGTCATATCACGGATCATCCTAGAGCATCACAACCAACAATAACTCCAAGAGACTTTTGAATATTTATGATTATTTTTATGTTCATGAATTATTGTGTTGATTGAACTGTCCATGAATTGACGTTCAAAAGTTTGGAACGGATTGGACTGGTCCCAGACCAGTCAAGAGCGAGATTTCACACAAAGAACATGAAAAATTAAATGAGAGATAAAGAAATAAAAATAAATTATGGATCGGAGGTCTGGATCCGAATCGACCCAGTCCTTTATAAAAAAAGAAAATTTAATAATAATAATAATAATAATAATAATAATAATAATAATAATAGTTAATAAATAAATAAAACAAAAGGACCGGACAGTCCAGAAACCGGACCAACCCGGTCTCGCAAATAATAATAATAATAATAAAACAAAATAATAAATAAATAAAAGGAGAAAAGAAAAAGAAAAAGAAATAAATAAATAATGGGACAGATGATCCCGAAATTAGACCGATTCGGTTTAACTCTAAAGCTAAATTTTAACCAAAATATGACTAAACTCGGATCGAACCGGATAATATGTAGTTCGGACCAAACGATACGACCGGGTAAGTATCAATATCAGGACGAGCCGAACTGGTAATCCGGACGGGTCGGAACCTAGTTTGATCGGACCGATGATTTAAAAAGATTAAATAAATCATAAAAAAATAAGTAAAATAAATAAAAATAAATTATTCTTGACCGTGTGTACGGTAAGTAATAATGTATGACTGCTTGTGATTGGAGAACCTTGTCAGGGTAGATGGCATAGCACTAACATTACTCGGATGGGTTCGGGTACTGTTCAGTGTGTGATTGTAGACGGGTTTTTGAGTGATATCATGATGATTGCCTTGACTGTAAATCTTCACGGTATGATATTCGATCCGGATCGATTATCATCTTGCGGAGATGTGATTGTGATTGTGGCGATCTTCGATCGCGCCATCGTTCCCTGACGGACGGTTATGGCATCCTACGACTCACATATTCGGGTTTGCATGTGTCACCCGAATGTGTGACGAGGAAATACGGTTCTTTGGCAACCACGCCAACGTTCCATTCGCCATGGAACGGACTTCGGGTTTGCGTGTGTCACCCGTTGATTGGCAAATAAATCTGAGACCCGGGTAGTTGCATGTGTCCCTCGACGAGGTGGCACGAATATACTCTGAAAGACTTGAGCTCGGGTCTGATGAGTATTTTTCCGAAATTGATGACGAAATTGATGGGAAAGAACGTGCGGTACGAGTGAAACGAGTTTCATAGAGCTCAAGAAGCGACTGACAATTGAACCGATATTACCTTTATCACGACCAAGTATACAGTATGATGGGCATACGGATGCGTCGAAGCAAGGTCTAGGTTGCATACTGATGCAGGAGGGACATGTGATTGCTTATGCATCCAGACAATTACAAAAGCACGAGCAAAATTATCCAACGCACGATCTTGAGTTAGCTGCGGTAGTCATGCGTTAAAGATTTAGAAATCCTATTTATACGGTGAATATGTTAAGCTCAACACAAATCATAAGAGTTTGACCTATGTGATCTCTCATAAGGATTTGAATCTTCGATAAAGACGATGGCTCGAGTTGATGGCCGATTACGATTAGAGATTGTATATCACCTTAACAAAGCAACCATAGTTACAAATGCTTTGAGTTAGAAAAGAATTCTATTAACCATACGAGTCTTACCATCGTTAGGAGAGAACATAATAGAGTTGTCAGTCATGTAGGAACACATGGTGATTATCGAGGGGGATCGAATTTGCAGCTTAAGGGAGCGAGTGCTCGCAGGATAACACAAAGACCCAGATTTGGTATGGTTCATTGAAGAGATTAACAAATACAATGAGAATGACTATACGCTAGATGATGAGCATGCTTTGAGGCTTCACAACCGTCGTGTGTACCAGATGATCATGATTTGACACAAGATATCTTGCGGAAAGCTCATCAATCAAGACTGGATATCCATCTAGGAGACAGCAAGATGTGTCACGGATTGTGAGAATGGAACACCTAACCAGATATTAAGAAAGGCATCACAGATTTCGTTTTTTTCGATGACTTACGTGTTAGCAGGTAAAAGTTGAGCGAAAAGTGTTAGGTGTAAAGCTACAACTGTTAGAGATTCTAGAGTGGAAGTGAGACTCTATTGCTATGGATTTTGTCGTAAGACTGTCGATGACACGGACAAAGAAGGACGTCATTAGGGTAATCATTGATCGATTAACCTAGTCGACTTATTTTATTCTGATTCGGTAAGAGTATACCGTGGACAAGCTGGCACAAAAATATGTTGATGAGATTGTCCGACTACATGGAGTTCCGAGTGATATCATCTCGGATCGTGACCCTCGATTCCCATCCCAATTGTGGGTGCGATACTGAAAGCATTGAGGACAAAATTAAAAATGAGTATCGCGTATCACCCATAGACATACGGATAATCAGAAACAATCATCCAGATGTTCGAGGACATGTTGAGAGTGTGCATATTGGACTCGGGAGTTCCATGGGATAAACATTTGATCTTTTGCGAGTTTGCGTACAATAACATTTACGATACCAGTATTGGTATGACACCTTATGAGGTCCTATATGGGAGACATTCTAAGACATCTTTGTGTTGGATAGAGATTTAAGAACGACTAGTTTTTGGCTCTGAGATTGTGGAGAAAACAATAGAGGTTATCAGAAGTATCAAGGTTAACATGAAGATAGCTCACGATCGCCAGAAATCTTATGCAGACCAAAGACAACGACATTTCACATTGGACGTGGGTGATCAAGTGTTTCTTCGAGTGTAGGGTATTCGAGGACATGCGAGATTCAGAAAGGTGGGAAAAACTCAAGCCACGATATATAGAACCATAACCAGTGATCGAAAAAGTAGATGTAGCATATCACTTGAAATTACCATCGGAACTCGGTAATATGCACGACGTCTATCATGTGTCAATGTTACAGAGATATGTGGTCGACCCTTCACATATTCAGCAATATTCGTTTTCGAGATAAACCTTTACAAATTGTTGGACTACAAGATGAGGAAGCTACAAAATAAAGAGATTCCTCTAGTAAAGATCGTGTGGCAGAGTCAAGGAGTAACATATACGACGTGGGAATAAGAGAAAGTGATACTTGATCGTTGTCCTTACCTTTTCGGTAAACATCTCTACCTAAGTTCAATTCGAATTCGAAGACGAATTCAATTTAAGGGGGGTGAATTGTAACAAAATGGGCCTAACCCAATTGAAAAAAAATAAAATAATTATTAAAATTATATATATATATAAAAAGTAGGGGCGGCGTTTAGCCGTCCATGTTTTTAAAAAAAAAAATACTAAATTAACATTTAAAAGAAATGGTGGCGCAACCACCAATAATTTTTTTTAAAAAAATCTCCCTTATAAAATGGGAGGTTCCCCTGCAATATCGAGAGAGAGAGAGTATAAAAATGGGTAAAAAAATATGGGTAAAAAATAATAATAAACATAGTAAAAAAAAGGAGTGATTATTAAAAATTAGAGAGAAATTTTCGATCAACCTCGGCGGACACCACTATTAGGAAAGTCAACCGACATAACTATGTGAGTGAATTTGGATGTAATTTGATAATTTTATTTTTATTGTCTTTGGAGTTTGAGTTTATATGTGCAAAATTACTGATTGATTAGTGTTGCTTGAATATTTATGATTATTTTTATGTTCATAAATTATTGTGTTGATTGAACTGTCCATGAATTGACGTTCAAAAGTTTGGACCGGATCGGGTCCCAGACCAGTCAAAAGTGAGATTTCACACAAAGAACACGAAAAATTAAATGAGAGATAAAGAAATAAAAATAAATTATGGATCGGACGGTCTGGATCCGAATCAATCCGGTCCTTTCTAAAAAAAGAAAATTTATTTAAAAAATAAAAATAATAATAATAATTATTATTAAATAAATAAATAAAACAAAAGGACCGGAGGTCCAGAAACCGGACCAACCCGGTCTCGCAAAACATAATAATAAAAAACAAAAGAATAAAATAAATAAAAATGGAAAAGAAAAAAAAATAAATAAATAAATAATAGGGTAGATGATCCCGAAATTAGACCGATTCTGTTTAACTCTAAAGTTAAATTTTAACGAAAATATGACTAAACTCAATTCGAACCGAACCATTCGTAGTTCGGACCAAATGATACGATCGGGTAAGTACCAATCTCGGGATGAGCCGAACTGGTAATCCGGACGGGTCGGAACCTAGTTTAATCCGGATGGGTTCGGGTACTGTTCAGTGTGTGATTGTAGACGGATTTTTGAGTGATATCACGATGACTGCCTTGATTGTAAATCTTCGTAGTATGATATTCGATCCGGATTGATTATCATCTCGCGGAGATGTGATTGTGATTGTGGCGATCTTCGATCGCGCCATCGTTCCCTGACGAACGGTTATGGCATCCTACGACTCACATATTCGGGTTTGCGTGTGTCACCCGAATGTGTGACGAGGAAGTACGGTTCTTTGGCAAACGCTCCAACGTTCCATTGGCCATGGAACAAACTTCGGGTTTGCATGTGTCACCCGTTGATTGGCATATAAACCTGAGACCCAGGTAGTTGTGTGTGTCCCCCGGCGAGGTGGTACGAACATACTCTGAAAGACTTGAGCTCGGGTCTGATGAGTATTTTCCGAGGCGGATGGTCGGTGAGGGAGAGTTAGCATAGAGCTGCTTCGCCCGGCAGTCGACGGTATCGGGGGTCGATGTCTAGAGTAGTTATGGGGATGACCGATACCAAGAACCGTGATATCGGTGACCGACGAGGAGTATGAAGATCACTTGAATTCCTCGCAAATTTTGCTTGGACTGTTGCGCCTTGTGTTCGACACAGGCATGAATGAGATGTTGACTTTACCTATGTGTGAGATACACGTAGAGACGATTGACGGATTATGATTGAGATTGTTGATTGACTGTATGATGTTTCACTTGATTGATATATTCTCGTCGCATGTATACGTATAGTATTGACTATATTACTTGGCCGTTTTCAATAAAAATAGAAATCTCGGGTTACACCCGAATTCCTCCTAAGCACGTAGTTTAGGACGTTGTTATGCAACGGTTCAGGTCGTGAGCAACAGTAGTGACTGGGATAGACGTGGGACCCGGTGACAGTTGGAGTTCCAGATCATGTACAATTACTTTGGACTTATTTTATTTTCAAAAATAAAAGGGTGGTGACCTTCAGACTTTTGTATTATACCTTTCACCATTCGTTTTATTTACTGGTATCTTCGTTATGTATGTAAATGTACTCATGTATTTTATAACGTCTTCCGCTGTATTATATTTCAAATGAATGGTTTTCAATTTTTCCGTGATTTTATATTTCGAAATTTTTCGATTGTGATTTTACTTGTCCATGTGGCACAACCTGTAAGCGAGATGCGGGTGTCACAGTCCACGATGTTTTCTCGCATCGGAAAGAGGGAATGAGACGAGAGGTGATGGAAGCTTAGCTGCGTAAGTCGGAGTGAAATGAAGCGCTATTCTCGATACACTCAGGTTGGAATTGTTATGAATGTGTGATGGTGAACACTCAATGATCTCTCCACAGTGTAGCTTCAAAATTGACATGAGAAAAAAATCAAGACAATGTGGAAATCAAAGCAATCCAGTCATAAAGTCAACAAAGATAGCAACGTAATAACATCCAAGTGCACAGCAGGAAAAGAAAAAAGAAGTGAAAATGAGAAAAAGAAAAAGAAGGAAAATAGAAAAATCACTCTCGAGGGTCTCCGGCGGTATCCATGTCATCTGTAGGCGGTGGCTGGTCGGGGTAGATCATGCCTAGATAAGGATACCCGAGCGGTAACGCAACGTGCTGGCGGCTGGCCGACATGAAGTGGAGCTCCTGTAGACCCTGGAGGACCTGCGTCTGGTATAATCCATGTGGCGATGCTGGTCCAGGTATGAAGTCAGAGAGGCTACTTGCTCCCTTATCTGTGTCTGACGCTCGCTAAGGGTGCAGAGCTGTGCCCCGAGGGTGGCATGAGCGGTGGTGAGCTCGTGTTGAGCGCGTGCGATGTTGGGGGGCGTTGCTCCATCAACTCAAAGTATTCGTCCTCACAGAGCTGCTCCAAAGTACATATCTCTACGTCGTCGTCGAGGGTCGGGCTCTGGTAAGACGGTTGCCGAGAGGAGCTGGGGATGTCGCGGGGAGGCGCATGTTGTGGAGGCTACTCGGCGGCGGGGGCGACAACACGAAGGCCTGCTAGAGTGAGCGGTAGAATGCGATCGATGGGGGTGAGGTAAAGCGTTCCGCCATACTTGTTGGACCAGAATATGTCGCCAAAATCATCGGCTATCAGCATGCTCTTGTTCATATGCACATTTCTGTCGAGTGTAGTCGAGCCGGCGATAGGGAGCCATATCCTGACAGGTTGATGCGCAGCCGATGTGCGATCAGGGATATGATTCCACTGACATACAGTACTGGTTTCCGCTCAGTAGGGTTGGTCAATAGACAAACAAAGTGCCGAGTAACCAGAGACGCGATGTCGGTGACATCCATGTTCCACGAGTTGATCCTAAATGTTGCTGGATTCGAATGATTCTCAGGGATGGGCATCATAGGACTACTCAAATCAAACTTAGCCGTGCAAGAGAGACTAGATCTAGCATTGAATAGTAGAGAAACTTACCGATTTTCGCAGATCTGATCTGAGTAAATAGGTCAGGGAGAGCGAAGGTGAGAGAGATAGAGAGGGCCCGACGATAGTGAGAGCGAGGTGGTCGGCGACGAGAGAGGCGAACGGCGGAGGAAAGTTGAAGGATGAAAAGAGGGAGTGAAAGAGAAAGGTGAAAAGTGAGGTGGTACGTGAAAAGTAGGGTTTAAATCTTCGGGTCCCATAACTTATCTGAAGACACGATCGTTGAGTATTATACACACGATCGGGTCTTGTGTACACTCAAGGCTTTCTGAAAGAGGGTAAGACATGATCGTGTCATGAGAGGGCGACACGATCGGGTCAGTGTGGGGAATGGAGAATGCCAGAACTGGTGTACGACACGATCGGGTCTCGAAACGTTCCCAATGAAGTCAGGACCTGTGCAGAGAGTGAGAGCGCAAGGAAAGCGAAAACGAAAACATAAAGAAAAAGACAATACGGTATATATACAAGAATAGAGGGTAAAAAGGATACAGGTCTGGAAACCCGAACATGCTCGTTTAGGGTCGTGAGCAACGATCGTAATGAGATCAAGCAGGTTGGGGAACAGAGAGAGGGAGAATACCTCTCTCAGTGGATGGATCCTCGGGATTATACAACTTTACCCATTGAGCATTGACTTTGAATGTCTTACCGTCTGAACTCCATAGCTCAATTGCGCCGTGGTCAGCAACGTGTTTGATCGTGAAAGGGTCGGACCACCTGGACTTAAACTTCCCTGGGAATAATCTCAAATGAGAATTGAAAATAAGGACACGATCATTTACCTGGAAGGAACGATGGATAATATGGCGATCGTGCCAACGTTTAGCTCGCTCCTTGTAGATTTTTGCATTCTCGTAGGCGGCAAGCGGATTTCCTCAAGATGATGGAGTTGTAATACGCGCTTCTCTGTTGCGGGCTTTGTTGGTTTAGTGCTCTATGATGTACTGATTATGAGCTTTGTTCAGTTACATTCGATGTATAGATACTTTCTATGTGTTTTTATGAGAGTATTTTATTCATTACATGTTCTTGCATGCTAGATATGTTATGAAATCCATGTATCATTATGAATGATACTAAACTCCCTAGTCTTATGTCGTTATGGGAATAACGACATAATAAGACTAGTATGATGTGTGATTGATGATCACATAGATGATCATAGGTATTGGATACGATCACGATCATAGGTATTCGTTGGAGAACGGAATACTGGATTGACCCGCATGAGATTGTCACATGGACTAGCGTCATGACTTGAATCTCATATGACGGTTCCATGATTGGATCCTAAGACCTGAGATATCTACGGAATCCAACATGAGGAGTTGCGGGCTTTGAATACGTCAAACGTCCTGCGTAACAGGAGGATTATAAAGGCGTGTATCAGGCACGAAACGAATCATGTACTGGATTGTAGATAGTCAAGACGGGATTTGTACCTCTCGTAAAAGAGAGAGATATCGCTGGGCCCCTCGTGTGAGCGAGACTGTAGAAATGTGTGACCGCACTATAGACGAACGTCGTCT
>NW_010970398.1:215762-228113 GCF_000463585.1 Tarenaya hassleriana | reverse complement strand
AACGGACGGTCCACCAAGTCCAGACCCGACGGTCCAGAGTGCGCGGTCTGTCCGTTCCAGAAGGTCTGGAACGGACGGTCCACTAACGCAGACCGTCCGTTCTGCTTGCTGGAACGGACGGTCCACGTGCATTTCTGGACCGTCCGTTCTGGGCTCTGGGTATTTTCGTAATTAAACCAAAATTAGGGTTGAATCACTTTATAAGAAAGAGATTAGAACCCTAATTAGAGACAGACTTTGAGCAGCCGATTTTTGGCAGAAAAGAGAGAGTTTTTGGAGATCCAAAAACGAGTTCTAAGTCTTGAGATTTCTCGGTGCACAAATCGAATTGAGATTCGAGTCCTAGCAGACAAGTTCCAATCGTTGGAATCCATCCCGAGGTGTGGATACGTGTAGAGGGCGAGGTAATCTTCCTGCCTTTCGTGATCGAACGAATTCTTCAGTTGATACAGGCCCCGGATCGATTGAGGTAAGCGTTCTAACGTTTCTACGATTTCAATAGTAGCATGGTTCTAGGGTTTATTAAATTTTTGTTTTACATCCGCTGCGCAAACCCTAGAATCGATCTCTTAGGAATAGGATTCGCTCATGAGATCCCAGGAAAACCCAACAGGCTTTAGATCATAGTTCATGGTTTTGATAGCCCAAAACGCCTTGTGTTTCAGTTTGACCGGCAGGTGATAGGCTTTTCCGTATACCAACTGAAAGAGAGTCATGCCGATAAGAGTCTTGAAAGCAATTCGGTATGCCCAGACCACATTGTCGAGTTTTCTGAGACCAATCTTTGTGAGAACGGGATACGGTCTTCTCCAGAATAGATTTGATCTCCCTGTTAGAGACCTCGACCTAACCACTAGTCTGCAGGTGATAAGGAGCAGTAACTCGATGTTGAACCCCGTATTTCTTCAGTAGATTCTCAATGATTCGGTTCACAAAATGGGTCCCTCTATCACTGATTACAACACGTGGTACTCCAAATCGAAGGAAAATGACTCTCTGAAACATTCGGGAGACGATTGCAACCAATATGTAGAGATTCCTACAAGAAGGAGGGAATGAGCCCATAAAATCGACACCCCAGACGTCGAAAAGTTCAACTTCCAGGATGAACTGTTGAGGCATCCCATGTCCTCGGGAGATGTTTCCGGTGCACTGGCAAGCATCACAAGAAAAAATAAACTGGTGAACATCTTTAAATAGAGAGGGCCAGTAAAAACCTGCCTGAAGGATTTTGGAAGTTGTCTTCGAACTTGCGAAGTGACCGACATAGTCGGAAGAGTGGTAATGATGGATCATTCTCTGAATCTCATCCTCATGTATACATCGTCTGAACAACCCGTCTTTACCCCGCTTGAATAAGAATGGCTCGTCCCAGAAAAAGTCACGAACATCATGGAGAAATTTCTTTCTCCTGTTGTAATTCAGCTCAGGGGGAAAATACCACTAACCAGGTAATTGACGAAGTCTACATACCAAGGTGCTTCGGACTGTACGGATATGGCCATGATCTGTTCGTCCCAAAATGAGTCATTGATTGGAATTGATTCGGGAATCTATAGTCTCGATAGATGATCAGCAAAACCATTTTCTGTTACCTTTCTATCCTGGATCTCCAAGTCAAACTACTGTAAAAGTAATGTCCATCTGATAAGACGTGGCTTAGCATCTTTCTTAGACAAGAGATATCAGAGTGCAGCGTGATCGGTGTAGATAATAACTTTGGATCCAATGAGATATGATCTGAACTTCTCGAACGCGAAGACAATGGCAAGCATTTCTTTCTTTGTCGTAGTGTTGTTCGTCTGAGCATCGTCCAAAGTTTGGCTTGCGTAATAAATGGCATGAAGTTTCTTGTCTTTTCGCTATCCAAGAACTGCGCCAACTGCGTAGTCACTGGCGTCACACATGATCTCAAAAGGTAGATCCCAATCTGGTGGTTGGATGATAGGAGCAGATGTCTGAGCTTTCTTCAGAGTTTGGAATGCAATATTGCATTCAGCTGTATACTCAAATGTAGCTTTCTTGCAGAGTAGATCAGTGAGAGGTTTGGAGATCTTGGAGAAATCCTTAATGAATCTCCTATAGAAACCTGCATGACCGAGAAAACTGCGAATGCTTTTGACATTGCAGGGAGAAGACAGTTTCTCGATTACCTCGATCTTGGCTCTGTCCACCTCGATCCCTCTTTCTGAAATCTTGTGTCCGAGAACGATGCCCTCGCGAACCATGAAGTGGCATTTCTCCCAGTTGAGCACCAAATTAGCCTGTGAACACCTGTCTAAAACTCGAGAGAGATTCGTTAGACACACATCAAAGGAGGGTCTTTGGACGGAGAAATCATTCATGAACACCTTCATAATATCCTCGATGACATCCGAAAGATGGCCATCATGCAGCGCTGAAAAGTGTCAGGTGCATAACAGAGTCCAAAAGACATACGTCTATAGGCAAATGTACCGTATGGGCATGTAAACGTAGTCTTTTCCTGGTCAGATGGATGTATAGGGATCTGAAAGAAACATGAGTACCCATCGAGAAAACAAAAGTAGGAATGGAGAGCGAGTCGCTCGAGCATTTGGTCGATGAATGGTAATGGAAAATGATCTTTCCTTGTGTTGGTGTTAAGCTTCCTGTAGTCAATGCACATACGCCATCCGGTTACAATCCTTGTTGGTATCAACTCGTTCCGCTCGTTCTTGATAACTGTCATTCCTCCTTTCTTCGGAACTACCCAAGAGCTATCGGAGATAGGAAAGATAATACCTACGTCTAGAAGTTTCATAACTTCTTTCTTGACGACATCTTGAAGCTTCGTGTTGAGACGACGTTGATGTTCAATAGAAGTTTTCGTCTCGTCCTCGAGATGAATCCGATGGATGCACATAGAGGGGCTAATATCCTTGATGTCCCTAATCGTATAACCGATGACTTTCCTGTATTTACGCAGCATGTCTAACAACAGACCGACTTGGGAAGAGTCCAAGTCGTCGTTAACGATAACAGGATATGTAGATTCTGGGCCAAGATATTCATACCGAAGTCTGTTTGGAAGAGGTTTCAGATCAAGTTCCGGTGCAATGTCAGGATTCCAATCGATGGGTTTGGAGTTATCCATAACTGCAAGAACAGAGTTAGCATGGAGATCAAGTAGCATACCTGAGTCGGTCGTGGCATGGAGAACTGTATGAGATGGAAGTGAGTTGTGCGGAGGATCTGGAGCAAGACACGATCGTGTGGAGTAGGAAGACACGATCGGGTCACATAGTGAGGATTCTGAATTCTGAATCGAGAGGGAGACACGATCGTGTTTCCCAACATACATGATCAGGTCAAGTGACTGATTTTCGCTGGTATTTGTATTACCACCAACACGATCGTGTTTCACAACAGACACCATGTAGCCATTGACACGATCGTGTGATTTGCTAGACACGATCGCGTCAAATTTGTGTTTTTCAAAAATGTCTTCATGCTCTAAAATGCGTCCGTAGATCCACATTTGATCAATGTCGGTGTAGATGCTATCTTGTGACAAAAGGCTGAGTTCTAAAGGATCATCATTATGGAATTGATTCATTACCTTTTCGGCTAAACATTCGAAGATATCGATGAAGCACGCAGATTCGGTCGATGACGACTGCTTGAGATTTTTGTCTAAAGTGAATTCTACCGTCTCATCTCCGATCTTCATAGTGACTCTACCTGCTCGGACATGAATAACCGCATCTGCGGTGTTAAGGAATGGACGACCAAAAATAATGGGTACCTTAGAATCTTCATCCATATCGAGGACCACAAAATCAACTCGAATGTAGAAATTTTTTACTTTTAGTGGCACGTCCTCTAGTATTCCAGCAGGGTACTTAACAGATCGATCGACTAATTGGAGAGCCATTCTGGTGGGTTTGAACTCGCCCACATTCAGCATCTTGAAGATGGAGAGTGGAAGAAGATTGACGCTTACTCCTAAGTCACAAAGCAGACGATCGATGGAAACATTTCCTAAAATGTAAGGGATTGAGAAACTACCTGGATCCGACCACTTGGATGGCAGCTCATGTTGGATCTAGACGCTACATTCGGCGGTGAGTGCTATGGTCTCTTTCTCAACGACCCTCTTCTTGGTCATGATGTCCTTCAGAAACTTAGTATATGAGGGAATCTACAAAATAGTTTCAGTAAACGACATAGTTACCTTAAGTTTCTTCAGCATTTCTGCGAATTTGGCAAACTGATTGTCTTCATTGTGCTTCCTTAGATGTGATGGGAATGGTATCGGTGGGGGTCTCAGAGGAGGAGGCACATAATCTAGCTCGGGAGTATCGTCAGGAGTGTCCAATGTTGTGGTCATCGAGCTTTGACCTTGTTCAATCATCGGTGGGTTTCCAGTGTCTATATGCTTACCATTACATAGAGTAATCACATTGACATGTTCACGAGGGTTAGTCTCAGGTTTACCTGAAAGGACACCGGACGACCTTTGAGAATCTGCTGCGAGCTGAGCAATCTGATTGTCTACAAGCTTAAAATGGACGTCAATGTTCGCGAATTGAGTGAGGAATTCCTGAGTCATCTTCTCCTGTGCCTGAATGAGTTATTGAATAATAGCATGTGTATCTTGAGTAAGATCGCGGTTACCTGGGGGTGTAGGATTGTTGTAGGATTATCCCGGAGCTCTAAAGTTGGAGTTCTGATTAGGACCCCTTGATTGAAAATCAAAACCGGGAGGAATCCTCTGGTTCGGATTGTTGGGTATTCTGAAGTTGTTCAGTATGGGATTTTCAACATTGTTCGACTAATATAAGAGGTTAGGATGATTCCTCCAGTTTGGATTATACGAGCCTATGTAGTTGTTGTTGGCTACGTAGTTCAGATTTTCAATCCCCTCCTCAACCGCATACATACCAAGATCCTCTTGTGGATGTGTCGGAGCATTGTGATAGAAATCAGGTTGGCACTTGCGAATTTAGCATCAAGTGCTGCCAACTGATAAAAAACTAGTTTCAGGTCGGGATCGCCTTCTTTCCTCGGTAGATCACGAGAGTATTCACTCGGAGCATCTTCTTCTTGAGCCATCATCTCAATGTGTTGTTCTAACTCCGTGAATGACTTGTTTTGGATGCTTCCACCACAAGAAGCTCAGATCAAAGTCTTGGTATCGTTTCAGAGCCCTCAGAAAAAGGTGTTGATCAGATAGTTGTTGTCGAGACCATGATGATGACATGACTTCTTATATCCCTTGTACCTTCTCCAAGCATCGTAGAGACTCTCCATTTGATCCTGCTTAAATGAGTTAATGCTTGAGAGAGCTGCTTGAGTACGGTGAGCTGGAAAGAATTTTGACATGAATTGAGCTTTCAACTGATCCCAAGTATGGATGGAGTCAGGTGCTAAATCATATAGCCATTCCAATGCAACATCCATGAGAGTCCACGGGAAAGCAAGCAGACAGAGAGCATCCTCTGTTATCCTGGCGTCTTTCTTGATTGAGCGGCACATCATCTTGAAGCGTGATAAATGTGCATTCGGATCTTCGTTCGGCCTACCCCGGAAAGCGTTATTGCTCAGCATCTGAATAATAGACAGGTTCAGCTCGAAACTAGTCATGTCAATGGTCGGCAATCGTATGTCTTCCATAAGCTCAGTGTGCTTTGGCGTGTTGTATTAGGCAAAGGTTGAGTCAGCATTGCCCTCGGCACCATCAGGAAAAGCAAGATCTCGGTTGTTCTCCATCCGTCTTTGTTGTCGCCGGATGCGTGTAATGGTCCTTTCAAGTTCATGATCAAAAGGTACTAGGTCTGATGTCCCAGCACTTCTGGTCATGCACTAGAAAACCTGCGCACCAGAGAAAAACAACAACAAACGAAGAAAACATGAAAAACCACTTAAGAAAAAGAAAAAACATAATAGACCCAGACTAGATAGGATCTAATCTTGTTGCTTAAATTGTCCCCGGCAATGGCGCCAAAAACTTGATGTCGCAAATCTAGGTGTAGAAATATGATCAAGTAATAATATTCCTAGACTCAACAAATACCGTAAGTGTACGGATCGTGTGTAGTAACTAGGGTCGAACACAGGGACAAGTAAACAACTGAATCAAACTCCAATCCAAATCTAGATCTAGAGAAAATAATATAAGTGTGAGAGTGTAGCAAAGCAAACGATAAAAAGGTTGTAAACTATGAATGATGAATACTGCAGGCTTCGGGATTGCTTTACATTCAAGGGTCTTTCAAAAGATGCAAACTCAGTGGTTTATATATTCAATTCAGAGAATTCAAGCTCTAAAGTAGAGATTAACCCTGTGAGTCTAACCTCATGCACTATTCAGGCTTTATCCTACTAAATAGTCTAAAACCCTGGATGCATGAATGAACGCTATCATAATACCTAGACAAATATCCATATCTCGATACAATACATGTTCTATTGAATTATTTCCAGGTTAGAATCCTATATCTCTGTGCGAATTAAAACCCTAAGTTCATTCAACTAAGTGACCAACAAGATCAAACGCATTAAGAACAATTCAATAAACTGAATAGAATAAATAAATCCACAAAGTCTGGAATTAAAAACCAAAGATCCCTACATAGCAAATCTCTAAACTACAGCTATGGAATTACTCGTTAAACATCGAGACGACAAGGTTCACACAAATACAACAAAACATCGTAAAATAGAATAAGGAAGAAACTCTTAGTCAATTTCTCGGCTTCGTGATCTCCGTTTTCTACTCCGATCTCTTGCTTCCTGATAATCTCTCCCTTTTTGGTGTGATCTAGGTCTATTTTCTGCAAAAGTCTGAATGAATCCTCCCTTGAGGGCTAGACCTAGTTAACCCTTTTCTTTTCTGGATGATGGCTCAGATTTTACTTGGATTTTAAACCGAGCATGCCTTTGGTTTCTAAACAGTTTACACACATACTAGGCATATTAGAGCCATCTTTAAGTCTCTGGGACTAGTTTTTGACCATTGCAGGAATCCGAGGGGAACTCTAGGGTTTACGGGACGAAACAGAGAAGATAGAAGCATAATTTCCTAGATTCAGATTTGGAACGAACGGACCACCTATGGCGGAACGGACGGACTGAGTGCACAGAGCCGACGGACTAGAAGACAAGGCAGAACGGACGGTCTGAAGAGACAGAACGAACGGTCTGTAGAGACAGAGCGGTTGGTCTGACGAGACAGAACGGACGGTCTGCAGAGACAGAGCGGACGGTCTGATGAACTGAACCGACCTAGAACGGATGGACTACTGCACAGACTCCGCCAAAGCTACACCGTTTCGCGTTTCTCTTCGGGTTTTAGAGGGGAAATGAGTCAAGAGAACCCTAAGTTTGATTGGGGGTCGAAAATAGAGACCTTGGGAGAGAATAAGAGAGCTCTTGGAAGAGAAAGAAGAAGGAGAAGACTCCATTGAAGATTGAAGATTTCTTGAGCATCTCTCTACTCTCTTTCTATGAATTCTGCACTTTATCCTTGTTTTGCTTTGTTCTTGAACATGGATTATGAGTAGTTTTCTTGTTGTGAGATGAGGGATTAGCCCTCATGTAAGGATGTTTGTCTTAACCTTTGGACCCAAGACTGTGCCTTGTTTATGCTTTCAAACTCTTGCAATGAATGGAATTTTGTTCTTCATGATTATCTCTCATCTCTCTTGAATGAATGTTTAGGGAAACCTAGGATTTGTTGAATTGAGTGATGCAATTGTTTGGGTTTGATTGCTAGAGTTTAATGAATGGTGTTTAATGCTTCCCATTGGATGAAAATCTTATGAGTAGAATTTATGATTGAGAATTTCATGGAAATATGGATTCTTGGTTCTTGGTGCATTCATTGGAATGGGTTGAGATTAAATGCGAAGAAATTCGGTTCAATTCAATCTAGGATCGTGACAAGGGAATTTAATGCATTCGAGAATTTTACTATAAGCCACGAAAGTGGATAGAGTGCTCTCTTGGATAGCGGGTTTCGGGTCGAAAGAACCGACCCTGACCTTAGTCTTCGAATCCCTCACCTTAGAACGAGTATGATCTAGGTCCACAATTCCTACGGCATCCTTGCATGATCGGTGAATCCCGATTCCCATAACCTTTCCCATCGATCATCTTCTCTTGAATTACTGCTTGCTTTGATTTTATTTTCTCTCATTTAATTTTCTGCAACTTTCAAAACCACAAAAACAATCATCAACTTTATTTTCATAACTTTCCTAGTTTTAGTCGATTCCTAGCTTAACCGCTTAAGTCCTTGTGTTCGACCCCAGTACTACGACATCCGTATACTTGCAGATTAGTTGTGTTTCGGGTTACAAATTTAAGACTCGTCACGTAAGTGTTCACTAGACAAATTTGGAAATATGCCTGAAAAATCCCGTAAGTGACACGATCGTGTGACTGAGTGAGACACGATCGTGTGAGATGTACATTGCGAAGTCTGGATTTCTGCGACGTGACCCGATCGTGTAAGTGCAGTATGACACGATCGGGTTAACCTTTGATGCGTCTTTTATCAGCTTGACAAAATGACCCGATCGTGTGGTTCAGGTATGACACGATCGGGTTGATGCTTGATTCGATCTTTGTCTTCTTGACGACGTGATCCGATCGTGTGACTTAGTGAGACACGATCGGGGGTACTATTGAAACTCGGTCTTTTCAGGATTTTCGCCCTTCTTTCACTCTTATCGCTTGTACCTGCAATCATTGATGAAAAAAGTGAAAATCAAAGCTAAACACGCACTTAAACGTCTCAGATGATACAAAAACCGAATAAATATGTCAGACGAATCATATGAAAATCCATGTATATTGCGTGTTATCAGCAGGTTTGATGATAACGGTCATGGAGTTGTCATTTGCTTATACGTGGATGACATGCTAATATTCGGTACATAATTAGAGCAAGTCGAGCATACCAAAAATTTCTTGTCATCAAAGTTTTCGATGAAAGACATAGGAGAGGCTGAAGTTATCCTAGGCATTAGGATAAAATGGGATAAAGGTTCGATAATATTATCTCAGTCGCATTACGTGGAGAAAGTGTTAAAACGATTTGATATGTTTGAAAGCCCTCCGATTTCTACTCCGATGGATTGTAGCGCTAAGTTTGCACTTAATAGTGGGGAACCGGTAGCTCAACTTGAGTATGCTAGTGTCATTGGTTGTTTGATATATGCTATGACTAGGACTCGACCCGACATAGCATATGCGATAGGGAAGTTGAGTAGATACACGAGTAACCCAAGCGTACGTCGTTGGAATGTTGTACGGAGAGTACTTCGGTACTTGGGAAAGATAATTGATTATGGTTTACGCTACACGGGTCAACCTTCGATATTAGAAGGATATACCGATGCGAGTTGGAACTCTAATGATATAACGAACGAAATTTAAAAAAGAAAATATGAATTGGGGGTTAGGTGATAAGATAAAAAAGTTCTGGAAAAATCTATTATTTTATTGAGGGCATTTTAGTATGAAATAAAAGTTTGGACATAATTCAGAAATTTCAGAAAATATGGGACTCAACTGCAATTTTTGCTAGGGTTTCTTCTTCTCCTTCTTCTTCCTCCTCCCATGGCTGACCCTAGCTTTCTTAAAATCATATTTTTGCTCCAGTTTGCCTCTTTGACATCATGGAACGCCGGCCACCACCCCATTGCCACCGGAAAGTCATCGTCGGTTCGTTTCTCTCTCCATTCCTTAATCTTTTTCATTCTTTTTCTTCTCTTCCACCATGGGTAAGCTCGTCCTCCGTTCCCATGGAGATTGTCGATTTCCGGCGAATGGAAACTCGATTTTGGCCGAGACTAAAAGGTTTGGAAGCTTTTGTCGAGCCCAATATTTTCTGGGTAGTGTCCTCGTCGGAGGGTGGAATCTCGCCAGAAAACCACCGAGAACCGTCAGAGAAAAGACTTAGATCTAGGGTGATTTAGGCCAGTTTAGGCCAAAATAACTTCGAATTTGGATTCCTTGATTGATTTTACATAGAAAACAGAAAAATAGATGATTCTTGGATATATGACGGTCACCGATCGAGGATTAGAGGGAATCTGTGACAGCCCAGAATATCGTAGGAGGGCGGAGAGTGATCGCTGGTGCTAGAGGTATGAACAAGGAGCGGCTCCTGACGAGCTTCTGGGTAGGGGGTACAGGGATGAATCGAACGCACCGGAATGAGAGGGATCCGAGAGCTGTGTAGGTTTGGGACTACACAGTCTAAGATAACTTAAAAGAATTAATTGAGCTACTCATAACAATAAGATGCATCTACCTTTTTGGTTGCCCATCTCGAGAGAACTCCAAAGTTAAGCGTGCTGGCCTTGGAGTAGTCTTAGGATGGGTGACCTCCTGGGAAGTACTTTCCGGGATGTGTGCGAGTGAGGACAAAACACGCTAAAAGGTCTCGTGTTGGTGTGTAGAGACAGCTCTATCATTCCGTAGCGGCCTCGGGTCGTTACAGAATCTTTCGGGGTTCATCATTTAGATCGAGGTGAGGGAACTCGACAGAACTCCTCTTTCTTCTATTAATTTAGACATGGTGATAGGGAACGTATATATCATGTGATTAAGACTTTAGGATAGACGCCTTAAATTTTCTTGCGAATTTATTATATATGTTGATTGTTGATTGATGATTGATGAATGATGATTAATGATTGATGATTGATGATTGATAAATAATAAATGACGATTGATGATTGATAAATTTCTATTGGGTTAAGACGTAGTTATGTGAATGGTTTATTAAAGACGGAGCCATAATGGTGGATTTTGTGCGGACCAAACAAAATTTGGCGGATGCTTTCACAAAAACCTTGCCAAAGGACGTGTTACACAAATGTCGCAAAGGATAGGACTTGAGCCTATTTTATGAATCGTAAGTAAAGAATTCTCAACTCAACGTCTAGTATAATGCTAGATCTTGAGTTCAATGAGTTAAATCTTTTACTATGTGATTGTAGATGCTTCACGATTACACATCCCAAGGTAAACATCTAAGTTATGCAATGTAAGGAGGATGTTGTACTTAATGAGTCATTTGATAAAGTGCTTAGTTGCAGGGCACGATCTCATAAAGGATTCACATATACAAGCATGAAGTGAGGTCGCTTCAAGATATTGGTGACTCAACGTCCATGTGCTTATGAATGGATATAGACACAAGGTCGTTATCGTGTTAAGGAACACAAGAACTTATATTGACTTTGTGTGTGTATTGTACTTGATAACTCATCGAGGATTATGAAGTTCAATCTGCAAAGAAACTTATGTAATTCGAGTTTATTGTGGATGACAGATTGTCGCTCAGTTTTCATGGATAATTTACTCTAAAATGGTGGAGGATTGTTGTATATTTTAGAGTAAATTGATGGATTTAATAAATCTCTCAAGAGATTCATAGTCATGTGTATTAGAAATATGGTGGAGGAGTTAATGTTTGTAAATGATGTGGTATAGATCTGTTAGTGCAATTATTTGCACATGTTGTTTTGGTTGTTAAAAGGTTGTTGCAGGTTCAACAATTTTGAGAGATTTCAGGAGAAGAATCCGACGAGGTAGCACTCGAGCAAATCTGAGATGCAACTGAAGAGATTCAGATAGAGTCAAAGGCTGAAGAGAGAGTCAAAGGCTGAAGAGATAGAGTAAAAAACAAGAGGTAAGATGAGATCTTGAAGATAGACTCGAAATCAGTAAGAATCAAGGAGAAGTCTATCAAATCAATTCGTGGAGATCTAAGGCGAACTGGAGGAGCCTATATAAAGGAGACATAAGACGCATATCAGCTCTTACGGAGAGCATGAGCAAACACTACAAAAAAATCACCGAATTCCAACGGATTTGTCCGTTGGAAATTTTCCAACGGATTTTCAACGGTTTTCAACGGCGTTTCAACGACGATTTCCGTTAAAATTCCGTTGAAATTTCCAACGGATATCCGTTGGAAATGCCCGTTGGAAATTTGTAACGGAATTTTTAACGTATTCAATTGAAAAAATGGGTTGAAAATTTCCAACGATATTTCCAACGGATATCGGTTGAAAAAATCGGTTGGAAATGTCCAACGGAATTCCGACGGATGTTGGTTGGAAAAACATTCCAACGGAATTCCAACGGATATCGGTTGGAAATTTTTTTGGAAAATTTAAAAAAAAAAATTCAAACAGAATTCCAACGAACATCGGTTGGAAATTTGGATTTTAATTGAAAAATCAATTGAAAAATCTAATGTATATATATATATACATATATATATATATATTTATATCTATATATATTTAAATACATGTATTTTATATATTTATACGTGTATATATATATACTTTTTCTTCTCAGATC
>NW_010970398.1:209916-215613 GCF_000463585.1 Tarenaya hassleriana | reverse complement strand
AGTTATATATATATACATGTATTTTATATATTTATACGTATACATATATATATATAAATACAGGTATATTTTGTGTATATATATTTTTATATGTACAAATATAATGTGTATATATATGTATATATATATATCATTTTGAATATGTATATACGTAAATATATATATATATATCGATATGTCTATATTAACCATATACATACACATAACAAATATATATATATATATATATATGTATATATGTATGTGTGTATGTGTGTATGTGTGTATATAAATATTTATATGTATAAACATTTATATATGATCGGGATCGGGGTCGGGTTCACGGCCGGGGTCGGGGTCGGGATCGAGAATATGTTTTGAATTTTTCGTTGGAAAATTTCTACGGATTGCGGTTGAAAATTTCATTAGAAAATTCCAACGGATTGCGGTTGGAAATCCGTTGGAAAATTGCAACGGAAAAATTCGTTAAAAATTCCAACGGTTTTCCAACGGACACCGATTTCCAACGACGAAATTTCAACGGATTTATCTGTTGGAAATCCGTTGGAAACGTTAATTTCCAACGGAAATTTGGTCATTTGCCCGTTGGAAATGACCATTTTTTTTTAGTGAAATTTTCCTAGTCTATTTTGTTCTTTGAGTGGTTACTCATTATTTGGTGAGTGTGAGTATGAGAGGGAGACCGATTGGGCAAATCTCATTTCTCTGGTGAGTGATTTATGTTGTGAGGTTTTTTAATCAGTAGAATTCGTTGTGAGAAGGGAAGAAACTCAGGGGGAGTTCCGGGTGTGTAGTAAGTACGATTATTACAACAAAAAGTGAGTTGTACTTGACTATCTTTCTCAAGTGAATAGAACTGATTGGTTTTCCGCATTACTCTTTGATGGTTCAACTTTTTCATTTGGTATCAGAGGTGGTCACTGATCGTAGGAGAAAAGTCCTCTCATATTAGTGTACGTGTTGAAGAGTCAACATGGACTCACTCAAAGAGTTTCAGTCTCTTGGAAAATCTACAATTCTCGATTGAGAGAATTATAGTTTTTGGAAGGTAAAAACTATGAATCTCATCAAAGGAATTGATGAAGATGCATGGAGTTCAGTAGAAGAAGGATGGAGTGCCCCAATCGACGTGAAGGATGGGAAGGAGATCTTGAAACCTAGATCTGAGTGGACACCGCACGAGAAGCGAGCATCTGCACTGAACTCAAAGGCTATAACCATCATTTTCAACACGGTTGATAAAGATGAGTTTAAGCAGATTCAAGGATGTAAATCAGCAAAAGAAGCCTGGGATGCACTTGAATTAATTCATGAAGGTACCTCAAGTGTCAAGCGCACAGGGAGAGATCTGATCAAGCATCAATTCAACATGCTTCAAATGAGTGAAAACGAGAGTGCCAAGGAATTCTGTGGAAGGCTGAATGCACTGGCAAACGAAGCAGAGGTCCTTGGAAAGACCTATCGAGACAAACAACTCGTGGCAAAACTCCTAGTAAGTTTACCAAAAAAGTTTATGTCTCATAAATCTGTTTTTACTATGGTAAACAATGTGGATACTGTTAGTTTCAAAGAAACAGTTGGTGTGTTTGCTGCTCATGAGTTAGAACTAGAACTATATGAAAAGCCAAAGGGGGCGACTCCAAACAAGGGGTTGGCATTTCATGTTCCAGGGTCATCTGAGGATCCAAGTCAAGTATCACTGGAGGGGCGATGATCGTAAAAAAGTTCAACAGGTTTTTCAAGAAAAAACCAGTGACCACTGGAAAAGCAGAGACGAGAAATTCTGGAAAATGTCTGGAATGCAAGGGAGCGGGTCACTGGAAGGCTGAATGTCCCAGCGTTGTCTAGAGGGAGACAATGTTGAAGAATCTGAAGGATCTTCAATGCTATGAGTGCAAAGGATATGGACACACAAAGAATGAGTGTGTAGATGGTAAAACAAAAGGTAAATCTCTTATCACTCATGAAGAAATTGAAACAGATTCTGATGAAAAAAGTGGAGAAGAGATGTCAAATTTCGTTGCATTCATTGGAATAATCGAAGAGACTGAAGAAGAGATATCCGAAGAAGATCTGTACAAGGATATGTCAAGGTTGTACGATATCAACACAAGATTGATCAAAGAACAGAAGGAGAATGAGGCAAAGATCTTGGAAATCAAGGAGCAGCTGGATACGAAAGTATCAGAAGTTGATGATTTGAAGAAGCAACTAAAGGAGAAAGAGGAGAAGATTATCTTATTACAGAATCAGTTGGAAGGTACCATGAAGAATGTGAGAATGCTTGGCAATGATATTGCAAAACTGGAGCACTTACTGACAATCGGGCGAACAGATTCTGGACATACTGGACTTGGATATACTGGAGGGAGTAAAAACAAAGTAGGAAACTTTGTTTCAGGAGGAAAACTTGGAGATGAAGTGATCTCACAAGTAAAACAGACTCCAAAGATCAAGATTGATCTATATCCAAGACAAAGACCGCAGAACTATCGCGAGCATCACACTTGTTTCTACTGTGGAACAAGAGGTCACATCAGAATCAATTGCTACTACTGGCAAAATTATCAGGTACCACCCACTCTGAGATGGAGGCAAGTCTGGAGAAGAAAAGATGTCTCGAGGTGTAATGTGGCATACACTTCTGAACTGAAGACAAGCGAACAACAGTGGTATTTTGACAGTGGATGTTCACGTCATATGACAGGAGATGTCAGTATGCTGTCTACATTCGAAGAAAATCTCAAAGGAGGGAACGTGACATTTGGTGATGGAAGAAAAGGAAAGATCTTGGGCAAAGTAAATCTGGATGCATCAGGACTGCCCAAACTTACAGATGTCAATGTTGTCCAAGGACTCAAGGCAAATCTCATAAGCATCGTCAATTATGTGACTCTGGATTTCAGGTAAATTTCACTAAAGATGCTTGTGTTGTTACAAACCTTCTTGGAGATTGTGTGTTGACAGGAAAAAGAACTCCAAGTAATTGCTACACTTGGATAAATCCTAACGAAAGCACTCAAAGTGGGAGGTGCTTCACAACAGCTGACTCTGAACTCGAGTTATGGCATCAACGATTGGGACACATTAACACAAGGTCGTTGGTGAAGTTGTCAAGATCAAATGTTGTACGAGGATTACCTGAGTTATCACAACAGGTAACACTGGTGTGTAAAGCATGTCAACTTGGAAAGCAGATTAAGGTGAATCATAAGATGATCGATGGGATACACACATCTGAAATCCTTGAGTTGATGCACATGGATTTGATGGGACCAATGCAGACGGAGAGTCTTGGAGGAAAGAGGTATGTGTTTGTGTGTGTTGATGATTTCTCACGTTTTACTTGGGTCAGGTTCTTAAGAGAGAAGTCAGAAACATTGGGTGTATTCGAACAATTATGGCTGCAACTCCGAAATGGAAAAGGAAGTGTTCAGAGAAGTCGGAGTGATCATGGGCGTGAATTTGAGAATGAACAGTTTGCGGAATTCTGCAACAAATATGAAATTATCCACGAGTATTCTGCACCTAAAACTCCTCAACAAAATGGAGTGGTTGAAAGGAAGAATAGGACACTGCAAGAAATGGCGAGAACTATGTTACATGCAAGAAACGTTGCAAAACATTTCTGGGCAGAAGCGGTAAGTACATCATGCTACGTAGTTAACCGAGTTCATATCAGACCAGGCACATCCAAAACTCCTTATAAGATCTGGAAAGGTAAAACCCCTCCTCTAAAGTTTATTCATGTATTTGGTTGTCGATGTTTTGTGTTAAATGATCGTGAATACAGAGGGAAGTTCGATGCCAAAAGTGATGAAGGTATATTCTTGGGATATTCAATGAACTCTGGTGCTTATCGAGTGTACAATTTGCGTACTAGAACGATTATGGAATCAACTAATGTTGTGTTTGATGAGGAACATAGTGCAGAGCAGGGTGAAGTCCCGCCGAAACTACTTCAAGATGTTCCCAGTGAGCACTCGGTAGAACAAGAACAGAGTGATGATGCAGAAGTTGAAACCAAGGAGGAGGAAGAATTGGAAACTGTTCCCATACCTACAGTTCACATGAATCATTCCGAAGGAGATGTGATTGGAAATGTCCTCGATCCTATGCGTACAAGAGGTAAACGAATGAATTATCAAGATATGGTACGTTTTGTGTGTTTCTCTTCGCAGAACGAACCATCCCGGGTGGATGAAGCATTGAAGGACGAATTCTGGGTGAAGGCAATGCATGAAGAACTGGAGCAATTCGTGAGAAATGATGTGTGGTATCTTGTCCCCCGTCCATATCATACTAATGTGATAGGAACGAAATGGATTTTCAAGAACAAGACAAATGAATCGGGAGAAGTAGTTCAAAATAAAGCCAGGTTAGTTGCTCAAGGATACACACAAGTAGAAGGTATTGACTTCGATGAAACTTTTGCACACGTTGCTCGTCTTGAGTCTATTATATTATTGCTTGGCATTGCATGTTTTCTTGGTTTTAAGTTGTTTCAGATGGATGTCAAGAGCGCCTTCTTAAATGGTGTGATCCAAGAAGAGGTGTACGTCGAACAACCAGCTGGTTTTGAGGATCCACACTTTCCAACTCATGTGTACCGTTTGATGAAAGCTCTCTATGGGTTGAAACAAGCTCCTCGTGCATGGTATGAAAGATTAACCAGTTTTCTACTCGAGAACGGCTACAAAAGAGGGGGAGTAGACAAAACACTTTTCATCCATAATTCGGACGATGTACTATTAGTAGTACAAATTTATGTGGATGATATTGTGTTTGGGTCTACATCTCAGTCAAAAGTTGAATGGTTTGTTCAGACAATGACTTCTGAGTTTGAGATGAGTATGTTTGGAGAAAGTTACTTTCTGGGATTACAAGTCAAGCAAGACAAAGATGAAATCTTTGTTTCTCAAGGGAAGTATGCTCGGAATCTGGGGAAAAGATTTGAACTCGACACGTGCAAATCATCACGTACTCCCATGTCCACAACCACTAAGTTGACCAAAGATGATGAAGGAGAAGATGTTGATCCAAAACTCTATAGGAGTATGATCGGAAGTCTACTGTATTTAACGGCAAGTAGACCTGACCTGTGCTTGAGTGTGGGCGTATGTGCAAGATATCAAGCAAAACCTAAGAAGTCTCATCTCCTGGCAGTAAAAAGGATAATCAAATATGTCAAAGGGACAGTTGATTATAGGCTTCATTACACAAAGGATACGAGTACGCATCTAGTAGGATACTGTGATGCAGATTGTGGAGGAAACACGGATGATCGAAAAAGCACAGCATGAGGGTGTTTCTTTTTGGGTAACAATCTCGTATCATGGCACAACAAGAAACAAAATTCAACGTCACTATCCGCTGCTGAAGCCGAGTACATCGCACTGGGAAGCTGCTGTACTCAACTAATGTGGATGAAGCAAATGCTGACTGATTATGGAATTGACACTCACTCGTTTACTGCTCATTGTGACAACACAAGTGCAATCAACATCTCTAAGAATCCAGTATAGCATTCACGAACAAAGCATATAGAGATAAGACATCATTTCCTCATAGAGCAAGTGGAGAAAGGGAGTCTTCTGATTGAGTATGTACCCACTGAACATCAATTAGCTGATATATTTACTAAACCACTTGACATGAATAGATTTACCTGTTTGCAAAAATCTCTCAGTATTGGAA
>NW_010970398.1:208588-209525 GCF_000463585.1 Tarenaya hassleriana | reverse complement strand
AATACCTTGCCCTCTACACGTATCCACACGGCGGAAAGGATTCCAATGGTTGGAACTTGTCTACTAGGATTGAAGAACACGTTCTTCTTTGCGCAAAGGATTCAAGGATCTTTCTCTTAGGTTTTTCACTCTCCAAACCTCTCCCTAGGGTCTGAAATCGTGTCAAAAGAGTTGGGTGGCGTTCTCCTAAGTTTTCCCACATTAAAACCCTAATTAGAGCGAGTTTAGTAAATCCCAACGTCTGGACCGATCGGTCTGGAGCTTTTAAACGTCTGGACCGATCAATCTGGAACAATTTCCGGACCTCACACGTTACCTCTGGACCGATCGGTCTACGTCTAGACCGATCGGTCTGGGTTAGCTGGACCGATCGGTCCAGACCTTCTGGACCGGTCGGTCTGGCCTCCGCTCCACCGGGATTTTCTCATCTCTTTTCGCACATTCGTCCTTTCCTGTGTGTGTGACCCTGTAGGCTCATCCGATATAGCAGTATAACATGAAATCTCTTATTTCGGTTATACAAATCATAGGCGGTCTCTAGCAAGACACTATGACTACCTATCTCGAATAGAGTTTGTTCGTGATCCTATGAACGCCAGTGATGATTCCGTTTGATGATCCTTTTGTATCACGATATCATATGTCGAATATAAGGCATGGAGAAGCCACCTTATCTGATTCGACTGCTTTCTCGTTCACTGAGTTCGACTGTCTGAAATAGACGACGTTCGTCTATAGTGCGGCCACACATTTCTACAGTCTCGCTCACACGAGGGGCCCAGCGATATCTCTCTCTTTTACGAGAGGTACAAATCCCGTCTTGACTATCTACAATCCAGCACATGATTCGTTTCGTACCTGATACACGCCTTTATAGTCCTCCTATTACGCAGGACGTTTGACGTATTCAAAGCACACAACTCCTCATGTTGGATTC
>NW_010970398.1:206507-208256 GCF_000463585.1 Tarenaya hassleriana | reverse complement strand
CTATGATCATCTATATGATCATCAATCACACATCATACTAGTCTTATTATGTCATCATTCCCATAATGACACAAGACTAGGGAGTTAAGTATCTAATGATACATGGATTTCATAACACATCTAGTATGCAAGAACATGTAATGAATCAAATACTCTCATAAACCATAGAAAGTATCAATACATCAAATGTATCTAAATAAAGCTCATAAACAGTACATCATAGAGCACTAAACCAACAAGTGGTACCTCACAAAGTTGTCAGGTGACTTTAGATATTGGTAATACGAAAATCCCCTGGTACTCCTCTGTCAGCATGCACTCAGTAAAAAGTGAGTGAATGTTGGTTTTATATTCCAACTTTGCAATTTATAATAAAAAAAAGGCTGATATGAGTAGATTATCAAATTCGCTAGGGTCTAAGTTAAACCACATACAGTCCATTCGACGGTCTAAGACCAGATGATACTCAGTCATCATACTCCGCTGTAAGTTGATACTTTACAAGAGTATATCTCAGTGAGATAGGCTGGACTTAAGTGGTGAAACAGTATGATTGGACTTAACGTCCTAGAAGTTCAGGCGGATTAATTACAATAAATATTTGTATTCCTATTGAGTGAAGTAAGCACTGGGTGAAGCGTGAGGTGTCACTGACTCAACTGGATGCACTACGATATGAGGTATGAAAGAATAAACTCCCTTGGTGTTAAAATCGTAATTTTATTTCGCATTGCGTAACAGATTTCTATTTTAAATGTTTTTAAACGTTATTTCTCGAAAAGATTAATGTGAGTGGTTGAGTAAATAGTCGGTTATGGGGAAGTGGGATCCGAAAAATCAGAGATTTTCCAAACAAATCCAGTGACTCAAAATAAAAAGAGGTGTCTCTCTCTCTATCCCTGCGAAGTTCAGAAGCTGAAAAACCCTAAAATTGAGAAGTTGAGCTGCAAGAAGAGTGTGAGGTCCAACAGAGAGTCACGAAGGGAGAGTAAAATCCCTAGATTCAGTCTCAGCATGGATCCAGACGAAAAGAGAGAAGAAACAAGTGAGGATCGTCACCTAGAATCAGAGGAAGGTTCATCTGGAGAAGAAAAATCGAGTGAACCCAAGAAAGAAGAATCTTCGAACTCGTTTGTGAGTGCTGAAGAAGATCCAGAAGAAAACCCATCAAAAGAATCTCGCAGAAATACGAGGGAGATTCTACGGACTAGCAACGAAGATACAGTGGGCGATGAAATCCAAGAACTCGAAAGCCCAGAGGAGAAGATCCAAGAAACAGACGCGGAGATCCCAGAAGAACCGCATGAAGGAAACCCTAGGATCGAAGATGAGTGCAAGGAAACCAAGGATTTACAAACCTCTCTGCCTCCAGAACAAGTTGATTCGGGTAAACTTGATGAACTCTTTACTTACTCTACTAGAGATATTGAGGAAAGTTCGGATAGTGAGCCTAGGTTGATAAGAAAAAGAACAAGAAGGCGTGTAGATTTTGATAAGGGTGTGAGCGTTGAGCATGTAGAATCTGGGAAGGATGTGGGTGATACATCCAAAGAGATGAAGGAATTGCCCTCGGTTCAATTAGGGCAGGAGAAATCGAAGGATACTAAAATCGAAGTGGTTGCGGACTCAGGAACAGAGACGGAAGTGCTGAAATCAAAAGAGGATGATGAAGCTGAAGTGGACTCAAGGGCACAAAAGGTTGAAAGCAAGAAACGTAAGGCAAAGATTGCTGAGAGAAAGGGAAAGAGT
>NW_010970398.1:192071-205932 GCF_000463585.1 Tarenaya hassleriana | reverse complement strand
GGAAAGAGTTCTGACTCTCGAGTGGTAGCTGAACAGAGAGCATGGACTAGATCTCAGGGGGCTGCAAAACCAGTGGTGACTGCAAAAAGTCCTCCTAAAAAGGTTCAAAGGAAGACAAAATCACAACCTACCTTGGTGATTACTGAGCAAAAGATCTCTAAGAAACCTAAGAAAAGGAAGGCTGAGCCAACAAAAGATATGCCCCGGGCAAAATCCTCAAAGGTCTCTAAGGAATATCAAAAGGAGAAGATGAAGGGGAAGAGAAAAGTTCCGGAAGAAAGTGAGATATCCAGTTCTCCTTCTGAGTCAGAAGATGAGGAATTACTGGCAAGCCTGTGCATGTCTCATCACTTTGTTGATGAGAAATCTGAACAAAGGTTCAATGAGATGAAAAATCTCAACACAATTGTTGAGAGAAACGTGAATGTCAGCAATCTCAAGGAGCAGGGGATTTGGGACTTCCTGGAATGTCTAGGCTTAGGAAAAACAGTCACCTATGCATGTCCACATAGAAAGTTCTGGTCAAAGAATTCTATGCCAACATCACCAAGAAGATTGTAAGGGCAGAAGATCCTATGTGCCATCGGGTATACATAAGAGGGAAGATACTGCATTTTTCTCCAGTAGTGATCAACAAGTTTCTGGGGTTGAAGAACACAGTTGTGACAACCATGGACGAGCTAGACAGAGAGATTGACCAGAAAGAGCTAGAGATAGCGCTCACTGATAGCTATGATGAAAAGAGAAAAGGAGTGATTGTAACGACCCGAGGCCGCTACGAATTATCGAAACTGCCCTCACACAGCAACACGAGACCTTTCAACGTGTTTTGTCCTCACTCGCACGCATACCGAGACACTTCCCAGTAGGTCACCCATCCTGAGATTGCTCCAGAGCCAGCACGCTTAACTTTGGAGTTCTCTCGGGATAGTCAACCAAAAAGGTAGGTGCACCTTGTAGCTATGAGTAGCTCAACTAATTCTTTTATGTTATCTTAGACTGTATAGTCCCATACCTATACAGCCCTCGGATCTCTCTCATTCTGGTGTGTTCGATTCATCCCTGTACCCCCTACCCAGAAGCTCGTCAGGAGCCGCCCCTTGTCCGTGCCTCTGCACCGGCGATCACTCCCCGTCCTCCTACGGTACTCTGGGTTGTCACAGGCCCACCAGCTTCCACCTGGTTCGTCCTCGAACCACACCGTACTGGGAGAGTACCGGCTCTGATACCATCTGTAACGACCCGAGGCCGCTACGAATTATCGAAACTGCCCTCACACAGCAACCCGAGACCTTTCAACGTGTTTTGTCCTCACTCGCACGCATACCGAGACACTTCCCAATAGGTCACCCATCCTGAGATTGCTCCAGAGCCAGCACGCTTAACTTTGGAGTTCTCTCGGGATAGTCAACCAAAAAGGTAGGTGCACCTTGTAGCTATGAGTAGCTCAACTAATTCTTTTATGTTATCTTAGACTGTATAGTCCCATACCTATACAGCCCTCGGATCTCTCTCATTCTGGTGTGTTCGATTCATCCCTGTACCCCTTACCCAGAAGCTCGTCAGGAGCCGCCCCTTGTCCGTGCCTCTGCACCGGCGATCACTCCCCGCCCTCCTACGGTACTCTGGGTTGTCACAGTGATAGCTCCAGCAGAGCTGAATTTCGAGTCAGTGTTGTTCAAGATTGCCAGATCAAACTGGTTACCCACTCAGCGATCAAGTCTGATTCACAAACGAATGGCAGGGCTCATCTACTGCGTGAAGAAGGGGATCAAGATCAACTATGGAAACATGATCTTCGATCATATTCTGGAGAGAGCACTGAACTTCAGAGCAAGGTTCAGACTACCTTATCCCTGCTTAATTCAAAACATCCTCACTAAGCAGTGCCCTGAACTCGTTGATCCTAAGGAGAATACCGAGGTTATTCAAAAACCCCTTGTGGTTGAGACTAGGATTAAAAGGAAGAAAGGAAAAGGAAAGAAGGACTTCAAGAAGATGCTAGAAACACTCAAGGATGCAGAAAAAGCACTGATAAAGATGGAGCTCGGATTAAGGAAGCAGGCAACACAATGTCAACAAATCCGTGCAACAGTTCATGAATATGTCGAAGCAACTCTGAATAATGTGTTCATTATTCATTCAGGTACTCCTTACCTTGATATTATTGTTTTCGATTATTTCATCCATGCCCACAGGGGGAGAAATTGAGGAAGCAGAAGGAGACCTCGACTCAGAAGAAGAAGACTCAGAGGAGGAGGAAGAAGGAGATGATTCTGAGATGCCTAAACCGACTCCTAAGAAAGCAGAGGCATCAAAGAAGTCAGGAACGAGTAGGAAGACTAGAAGAGCCAGGATCCTTCCGATGACTCATCACTTCGCTTTTGAGTTTCGTTTGCTTATGATATGAGTTTCGTTTGCTTATGATCTGAACCTCTATGCTCTTGATGATTCTATGTGGTGAACTAAAGTTTTCTGTTTGTTTTTTTGTAACCGTGTGTTTTGATGACTCTAGCTTTGATGAATTCATTGGAAGGGTTTGCGTTTGTGTGCATGATCGGAAATAACCAAAAAGGGGGAGATTGTTAGTGCAATTATTTGCACATGTTGTTTTGGTTGTTAAAAGGTTGTTGCAGGTTCAACAACTTTGAGAGATTTCAGGAGAAGAATCCGGCGAGGTAGCACTCGAGCAAATCTGAGATGCAACTGAAGAGATTCAGATACAGTCAAAGGCTGAAGAGAGAGTCAAAGGCTGAAGAGATAGAGTCAAAAACAAGAGATAAGATGAGATCTTGAAGATAAACTCGAAATCAACAAGAATCAAGGAGAAGTCTATCAAATCAATTCGTGGAGATCTAAGGCGAACTGGAGGAGCCTATATAAAGGAGACATAAGATGCATATCAGTTCTTACGGAGAGCATGAGCAAATTTTCCTAGTCTATTCTGTTCTTTGAGTGATTACTCATTATTTGGTGAGTGTGAGTCTGAGAGGAAGACCGATTGGGCAAATCTCTTTTCTCTGGTGAGTGATTTATGTTGTGAGGTTTTTTAATTAGTAGAATTCATCGTGAGAGGGGAAGAAACTCAGGGGGAGTTTCGGGTGTGTAGTAAGTACGATTCTTACAACAAAAAGTGAGTTGTACTTGACTATCTTTCTCAAGTGAATAGAACTGATTGGTTTTCCGCATTCTCGGTAATCTCTTTTGCTCGGTAGAGAGGGGATAACATTTTAGGAAAATGTTCGATTCTTATTTGTATTTTTAATATTTCGGATCCAAATTGACACCTCTACCTACAAAGAAAGATATACATTGTTTATCCTTTATATGAATTTTGGTAATGTTATTTTTATTTCAAATTTTTTAGTTTTGAATTTCTACAAGTTTTAAAATTGATATTCACTTTTGAATATAATATTTGTGTATTTGTTTTTTAAATTCTTAAATACCAATTTCTAATATTCACCATTTTCATATATGTATATGGTTCAGTAGATAAATTACCTTAATTTGACCCTGACTCAGGGTCCCTTAGTTCATTCCAACTTTGATCCTAAATATTTATATATCATACCAATTCGGGTGGGTTGAGTAATGAAAATAAATACTTAGTGATTTTATATGTTTGTGCCCATTCAGTTTGGATATTTATAAACCAAAATAATCCAAACTAAACAACAAATAACCATAATCAAATCACATTGATATAAGAAACAAATGATAATGATATTTCTATAAATGAAAAAATGATTCCGAGTAGAATATAAAAATGAGGAGAAAACCGTAAATTTCCTTAGAAAAAAAATATTTTTATTGTTAAAAATCAAATTCAAAACGAATCTGAATTCAAACGAACGAATCTAATGTAAAGGAGTTGAATGAATAAGGTTTTTACAGAATCCAAAAATCAAAAAAGTTGACAATCAATATTTTGTAAATTTAGCTGTTTTGAAAACTTTAAAAATTATTTTAGTGAAAAAATCAAATAAAAATAAAAAAACTTTATTTTTTGGATTTATAAACATTATAAAAACTAAAAACCAAAAGTTATTAATGGTTATAGTTTTTCTTTTTCTTTTTAGTTTTTAGTTTTTGGTTTTGGTTTTTCTTAGTTTCATAAAAACCTGAAAATAAAAAAGATTTTTATTTGATTTTTTTTTGAATGAAATGACTTATTAGGTTTTTAGAAAAAGCAAATACATAAAATCTTGATTGACTTTTTTTGTTTTGTTTTTAGATTCCAAAATCCAAAAAAAAACTCTAGCCATTTAATATCAAAATCTAAAAACAAAAAATTGAAGTAAAAAACTCAAAATAAAACTATTACATAACCAAAATCTAAATGGATATAGATTTCTTAGAACAAAAAAAAATTATAGAATACAAATAAAATAGAATCGATCTTAAATCAAAATCAGAATGTCCATCAAATATAGAAGCTTCGGATTTTAATTTGGGTTCGGTTCTGGTATATATTCGGGTTCAATTATTTAATTTAAAAAAATTATAATCGTTTGATTTGGTCATATTCGATTTGGGTTCGGTTTGGTTATGACAAACACACTCATTTTTCAAAAGAAAATTACAGTTATTTCGATTATTTTTTATTCAGAACCGTTCGAATTCAGATTCATTTTTTCTGTTTTATAGAAATGATGATCATTTGATTTTTCATCGAATTCGATTCAATTATAGTTATGTTTTATTTGGTTTAAATCGGTTCGATTATTAACCAAATAAACCACCACTAAATTTTTAACAATGAATTGATATTATTAACCAAATCAACCACCCCGGCCCTAAACTCATTTTGTTAGCCTCGCCTCGCCATTGTTTTTGAAAATCAGATCGGTACACTCTCGTCGCCGATTCACGATATATAAATCATATAAAGCGAGGTTTGTGGGTGAATCATAAAGAGAGGAACAAATGGGGTAAATGAAAGTAAGATTATATGTTGGACAAAAAATAATATATTATAAGGTTGAAGCGTTACATATTTCATTTGTTGATTTTAATTTTCATTAGTTTTGAGAGTTTAAGTAATTATCATTGAAAAAGATGTAGTATAGACAAGGTATCTGTTTCGAATTCGTTCTTTGAGTCGGCGAGTTAAGTCAATCTAAGTTAAAACTGGTTATTTAAAAAATTGTCCGAAATCAAAATCAGGTTTGGATCCATACCGCATGTTTTGCATCCGATGATAGAGTTATTTTTCCAATTACACAAAAAAAGAGATATATATACATATACACAAGACCCTAACACGTCTCCACCAGAACTTGATTGTGGCAAGTTTCTGAAGCTGAAAGCGAGGACAATCTACAGATAAGTCTTTGAATCTGTGGAAAGTGTATTCAGTGAAATCCGCTGGTTCGGGCAGAAGGTCTCAAAGCTTCAGAGCGAAAGAGAAGTTGTGAGGGGCAAAAGGGTAATTTTGTATAGTCGTTTAATGAGCCAAGGAATTAGGGTTTCCGGGTTGAGTCTTCAGACTTGGTTTTCTTTTTCGTTCTTGGTTCTCTCTCTTGCGGCGAGCCTTTTGGCTCTCCGGTGCGTCGAGGTCGACTCTTGGTTGTAATCCTAGATACACAATTTCCTCTTCCCGAAACGTAGGTCCGAGTTCTGGCTCGGTAAGCGAACTCGTAAACTCTGTGTCGTCTCCTCTTTCGATTTCTGTTCTTGACAAACGAGAGTCGGAAAGTCGAATCGGTGAGAGATCGTGGTAGAAACCACAACAGAATCCTTTTTCTCCTCCCTCCTTGGAAATTGTTCCTAGATCGAGCCTGAAGTAGGCGTAAATGATCTTGTTGGATTCACAATTCTTCATTAAGGGATTGCAAATCCGTTGATGGATTTAGAAAACCCTTGTCGTGATCGAACTGGAAAGAAGTAAATCGCATGAATTTGGGAAAATAAAGACCGAGTTATGTTCAATCCCCATTAGGATTACAACACACTACAGAGGTGTGTATATCTGCTGCCGTTGTCAATGGAGACAACTGATTTTTTTACATGTTTGTTTGCTTTGGCCGTAGAAGAATTCCATTCGGAAGTAGCGGGAGCAGTTTCTATGTCGGAAAATGGTGGAACCGAGGTTGTCGTCTGTTGGGGACGATGGTTGTTGATGATGACAAAACTCCGGCAATTCGAACGATTCTAGATAAGTACCTGAAATAAAAAAAATTATTTTATCGAGGCTTGTGAAACACAATTTCTTTAAGTTCGATTTTCGTACCACCTCTAAAGCTTCGAGGCTATTGGAGCACGGTGAACTCTCAGGATATAACGACGACGTATTCGGAAGAAGCTTTCCAAATATCAAGCGAACTCTGAGAGAGATATGGGCAAATATGTGAATACTCTTTTTTTCTCAAGAATGTTTGTTTTTTTTTTCTGTGTTGAATGATCTAACTCAAGACCCCTATTTATAGTAGATGGGAGAATCTCAACATAAAATCAATTTTATTTTCAAATTTAAATTATATTTTGTTTTGATATTATTTCAATCATATTTGATAGATTTTCTATAGAATTGAATCCGATTTGAATTTCAAAATCAATCAAGAATATTCTCTCAATATTCTGCAGATTTTTATTAAAGTTTCTAGAACTTTCTACGGACTGGGCTTCTCATGGGCTAGACCCGTTTTGATTCAAATAAACCCAAATCCAACAATCCCCCACAAGAATCAAAATAGGGCTTTGAGTTAGGTGAACCTAAATGCATCTCATGCAACTAATGCATTGTATGCAAATGAGGTGCAATGCAAAATTCGCTCATTGAGAGTTTACTGTATCCAGAAAGGTAGTTTTACGTTTGAACCTTCCGTAGTGAAATACTATCGGATGTACATGTTAAACATAAGCGCGATGTCTTGAACTGTTCAGCTTTTGTATACTTCAAGACAACAGTACCCACGCAACACCCTCTCTCTCTCGTTAGTCCATTTGTGCGCCTATTATGACCCTGTGATAGCACATGGTAGATTTCATCAAGTACTCTAGAGAACTAACCCTTTTGTCATACTCATATAAGCGGCCCACTTAATACTTGATATAGGAGATTTCTCTTTGATAGTATCTCAATATACTCCACTCTCATAGGAGAAAAGAGAATCTTTAAGAGCATAAACTAAATCTTACCAATTTATATCACTCTTATCATAGGAATGTGAAGAGACACCAGTCTCGAGTGATCCCATCGACCCCCCCACAATTCGTGGATTGTCCAGATAGGTTGGATTGATATCATGGTGGTTTGTCATTCTATGGGCTTTAATCCCATTCCCCTCGATAATATTTCTACCTGATCTCTGTTAAGGCCTTCGGTCAGAGGATCAACCAAATTATCTTTTGATCTCACAAAATCAATAGATATGACTCCATCTGTCAGTAATTTTCTAATGGAGTTATGTCATCTGCGGATGTGTCGCGACTTTCCCTTATAAACATGCTTTTTGCCCTTCCTATTGGAGACTGACTATCGCAATGTATGCAAATTCCAGACACCGGTTTGGACCATATAGGAATATTCTCAAGAAAGTTTCGAAGCCACTCACCTTCTTCATCAACAATGTCTAAAGCTATGAATTCAGATTCCATAGTGGATCTTGCAATACATGTTTGCTTAGAAGATTTCCACAAAGTAGCACCTCCACCAACAACGAATATATATCCACTTGTGGGTTTATTCTCATTCGAATTTGAGATCTAGTTCGCATCAGAATATCCTTCTAATACTGCTGGATATCATGTGTAGTGCAATCCATAATTCTCAATGTACCTTAGATATCTAAGGAGTCTAATTATGGTCTTCCAAAGATCACAATTTGGATTACTCGTATATCTTCTAAGCCTATTCACGGTATTAGCAATATCCGGCCTTGTGCTATTCATAAGATGCATTAAGCTTCCTATGACTATGGAATATTCTAATTGTTGAACTCATTCACCGTGATATTTTTTCAAATGAGAATTAACATCAATTGGAGTTCTGACCTCAGAATTTCCATATTTGTCAAATCTCTCTAAGATTTGTTTTATATAGTGACTTTGGGATAACACATAACCGTCTTGTGTCTTGATAATTCTCATACCAAGTATTACATCTGCTATTCCCAAGTCTTTTATGTCAAAGTTATTTGATAACATGGTTTTTGTAGCTTTAATCATCTTATTACTACTACCAGTGATAATCATATCATCCACGTAAAGACAGATAATCACAAATTTTGTCTCGTTACCTTTGACATATATTCACTTTTCAACCTCGTTGACTAGAAATCCATTTGACAGCATTACGCTATCAAACTTCGCATGTCATTGTTTAGGAGCTTGTTTAAGTCCATACAAAGATTTCACAAGTTTACACACTTTTTCCTCCTATCCGTGTACTCTGCACCCTTCAGGTTGAAGCATGTATACTTCTTCTTCCAGTTCACCATTTAGAAATGCAATCTTTACATCCATCTAATGTAATTCTAGATTATATAAAGCTGCCAAGGCTATAATAAGCCTTATGGATGTTTTCCAAGCGACTGGAGAGTAAACATTGAAGTAATCGACACCCTCGGTTTGCCTATAACCTTTGACTACAAGTCTTGCCTTGTATTTTTTAATAGAACCATCAGGTTTCATCTTTCTTTTGAAGACCCACTTATAACCCATTAGTTTGCATCCTTGTGGAAGATCCACTAGTTCCCAAATATGATTTTGTCAGATTGACTCAATCTCACTCTTCACTGCTTCCTTCCAATAAGAAGATTCGGGAGATGACATAGCATCTTGATATGTCTGTGGTTCTTTATCCAACATAAACGTCAGATAATCAGAACCAAAAGAAGTTGGTTTCTTTGTCCTTTTACTTCTTCTAGGCTCTTCATCCTCTTCCTCTAATTGTTTAGAAGCTTGTGGTTCGGCCACTTGAGAGGGATCACCTACATAAGTAGGGAAACACATCTTCAAAGAACGAAACATATTCACATGTATTTCAGAATTATCCGATTTATACACCAAGAATCGGTAAGCACTCAAATTGTGTGCATAACCAATAAACACACAGTCTATTGTTTTTGGTCCTAACCTAGTTCGTTTAGGAATAAGGATAGGAACCTTAGCCAAACAACCTCATACTCTCAAGTATTTGTAGCTAGGTGATTTGTCTTTCCACAATTCATAGGGTGTTTTATCGAGCCTTTTATAGGGCACCCTGTTTAATACAAAGTTAGCAGAAATCACTGCTTCCCCCCCACAAGTTCTGAGGAGATCCAGAACTTATTAACATAGCATTCATCATTTCTTTCAGCGTTCTATTTTTGTGTTCAGCAATGTCATTCTGTTCTGGCATATAAGGACCTGTAGTTTGATGGAAGATGCCATGATCTGCGCACAATTGTGCAAAAGGCGACCATATTCACCTCCTCTATCGCTTCTCAAAGCTTTGATTTTCTTTCCAAGTTGATTTTTAACTTCGTTTTTATAGAGATTAAACATCTCTATTGCCTCATCTTTACTTCTCATTAAGTAGATATAACAATACCGAGTACAATCATCAATAAAAGTAATGAAGTACTTCTTTTCACCTCTGGTTTTCACGTATTTCAAATTGCATACATCTGTATGTATTAATTTCAATGGTTCAGTACTTCGTTCAATATTTTTAAACGAAGACTTAGCAAATTTTGCTTCAACGCATACTTTACATTTGTGGTCTTTGTCCAATTTAAATTTTGGCAGTATATTAAAAGACATTAAATCTTTGCATAGACTTGAGATTTACATGTCCTAATCTACCATGCCATAATCTTGACTCATTCAAGTAAGCAGAAGAAGTAGAAGCTTTATTAATATCATTTGTGGTTATATTGTTTGTCGCATTGGTATTACAAATGGTCATTACATTCATCTTGAACATATCATTTGCTAGATAATCTCTACCAAGGTACACACCATCTTTTGACATTACGACTCTCTCCGATTCAAAAACTAGTTTAAAGCCTTCCTTTGACATCAAAGATCCCGAGAGCAGGTTCTTGCGAATGTCTGGCACATGAAAAATCTCAGTGAGTGTCAGCTTCATTCCAAATGTCATCTTCAAAATGACTGAACTCTTGCCTTCCACTTTGGATGCAGCAGAGTTTCCCATATAGCAGCTTTCTCCAGTGACAGTGTCATAGGTGGTAAACATCTGTTAGCACAAATGTGATGGGTTACTCCAGTGTCAATCCACCATTCTCTCGGATTATCTCCGACCATTTTCACTTCTGACAAACTATTACGAAGTCAGACTCCCCATCTTCTACTTCAGCTATATGAGCTTGGATCTTATTCCCAATTTTCTTCTGGGCACCTTCCTTGCGATGGTAGCAATCCTTCGGCAGATGTACAACCTTGCCACAGACGTAGCAATTCCCCTTGAATTTCTTGGAGTTGACATTCTTATCAATCTTCTGCTTTTTATTCCCTTTGGTCTTAGTCGTCTCAACGACGTTTAACTTGGATCCAAACTGCCTATTCATTTTAAGAATAGGTTGAGACTCTTTCCGAATTCTCACACGACGATGTAAATCCTTCAAAGATATGTCCTTAGGTTTTTGCCTCAGGTCATTCTTGAAACTCATCAAGGAGGGAGGCAATTTTTCAATCAGAGTTGCCACCTGGAACTGTTCATTCACCATGATGCCTTCTCCCGCCAAGTTGTGGAAGATGATTTGCAATTCATCTACTTGTTCCACAACACTCATTGTATCTACCATACGGTAGTTTAGGAGCTTGGCTACCATTATTCGCCCTTTGCTAGCCTGGACCTGATACTTATGATCAATCGCTTCCCAAAGTTGTTTAGCTGTAACATATTTGGAGAAAACACAATACATCAAATCATCCAAACCGTTCAGCACAAAGTTCCAACACATGAAATTGTTATGTTTCCATTGTTGACAACTAGTTAGAGATTGGGCATTACCCTTGTGACACCCAAATTCCCTATCCCGTATATACAGGATGCGCCACATGGATATTACTCAATAAAATATTGTAACACCGAATTACGGGAATTTTTAAAAACTTTTTAAAACATAGTTACGTAGCGGAAATACAACACGAGCGATCATAGTCGCAAAACAACACATGGGCGAATAGTAAATAGTACAACAATATAAAAGGTGAGAATACAAATCCCGTAGTCCAAAATATAAAACCCGTACATGATACTGTCTCTCTCAAGTCATCGTCGTCTAGCTGCGCTATACGTGCTCCTCGTGGTCTGAAAAAGATTCAACAACGAGGGCTAAGCATATAATGCCTAGTGAGTAGCCCGAGCTGATTCCGGTCATCCCGTTTCCAGCGAGAATGGTGATAAAACAATGATATACAAGTAACATACAAGTAATAATAACACGTAATTATATGACATCAATCACAATCACACCCGTATAGAGTCCACCATACTGTTTAGCCATAAACCCTAGTCAAGTCATCATGACTAGGAGCGCCTTACATGCCCGTCACTCGCGTGACGTTAGCCGTCGCATCGCACGATAATATCGCCACAAGCGCTTGTCACATCACGTGACCACCGGTGTCAAGTCCATGACACAACGGAAATATAAAAATACTTGTATGGAGTCCACCATAGGGTTCAGCCATAACCGTAGTCAAGTCAGCATAACTAGGGGCGTCTCGTCAAGTCTATGACATTGGCCGTGCCAAGTCCATGACACAATCAAATACAATAATACCCGTATGGAGTCCACCATAGGGTTTATCCATAAACTCTAGTCAAGTGAGAATGACTAGGAGCGCGTCCACTCCCGTCAAATCCATGACGTTGGCCGTGTCAAGTCCATGACACAATCAAAGTACCATAACACTTGTATGGAGTCCACCATAGGGTTTAATCATAAACCCTAGTCAAGTCAGCATGACTAGGAGTACCTCACACACCCGTCAAGTCCATGACGTTGGTCGTCGCATCGCATGTGACTATATCACAATCACAATCACGCTCTCTCGTAATGCACAAGTGAGCTTCAATCATAGCATTCAACATGCATCATCATCCCCCGGTTATAATCACGCGTATCACGGTATCCGGTCTCACACCATCTTACCGTTTAACGCCATGCAATACTACCCAAAAGTAAGCACCCAACGATTTGCTCGCAGTGTTTATTCTCACGTCTCACCTGCACAATCATTCAGTTCGTTCAGATTTGTTTTTTTATCTTTTCTCTCAAGTTTAGTCCGGACCGGACCGGAATTTGATCCGACGGACCGGAATTCGGTCTGGTCAGACCGGATCTGGTCCGTCCCCTCTTCGTTGGTCAATCAGACCATTTTTGGTCCAAAACAGCTATGGTCTGCCGACTTGGGTCGGACCAGGCTTCCTCAGCTTCTTCTCCTTGGTCTGACGGACTAAAAATTTCCCAGACTTGGTCGGGAGCTGACCAGTTCCGGTCCGGTGGACCGGAACTGTTCGCGTTTTTAGGTTTTTGGTCCGACTTCGATTGCTCATAACTCACTCGTTTCTTAACCAAATTGCGCATCGTTTGTTTCTAAATGTTCATTGGGATGTTCTCTTTCATATCGAAGCAATAGATTATTGAAAACTGATCACTTGCGTGACGAGTCTTAAATTTGTAACCCGAAACACAACTAATCCGCAAGTATACGGATGTCGTAGTACCGGGGTCGAACACAAGGACTTAAGCGGTTAAGCTAGGAATCGACTAAAACTAGGAAAATGGTAAAATAAAGTTGGAGAATTGTTTTTGGTGGTTTTCAAGGTTGCAGAAAATTAAATGAGAGAAATAAAATCAAAGCAAACAATAATTCAAAAGGAGATAATCGATGGGAAAGGTTATGGGAATCGGGTTTCACTGATCATGCAAGGATGTCATAAGGAATTATGGACCTAGATCATGTTTGTTCTAAAGTGAGGGATTCCAAGACTAAGGTCGGGTTCGGTTCTCTCAAACCGAAAACCCGCTATCCAAGAGAGTACTCTATCCACTTTCGTGGCTTAGAGTGAAATTCTCGAATGCATTAAATTCCCTTGTCACGATCCTAGATTGAATTGAACCGAATTTCTTCGCATTCAATCTCAACTCATTTCAATGAATGCACCAAGAATCAAGAATCCATGTCTCCATGAAATTCTCAATCATAAATTCTACCCATAAGATTTTCATCCAATGAGAAGCATTAAACACCATTCATTAAACTCTAGCAATCAAACCCAAACAATTGCATCACTCAATTCAACAAATCATAGGTTTCCCTAAACATTCATTCAAGAGAGATGAGAGATAATCATGAAGAACAAAATTTCATTCATTGCAAGAGTTTGAAAGCATAAACAAGACACAATCTTGGGTCCAAAGGTTAATATAAGGATCCTTACATGAGGGCTAATCCCTCATCCCACAACAAGAAACTACTCACACATCTTGTTCATAAACACAAAATCAACAAGATGAAGCATAGAGAGAGAACGGGAAAGAGATGCTCAATGATGTCTTCAATCGTCAATCCAAGACAAATCTCCCTGTTCCTCCCTCAAGAATTCGGCCCTAGGTCTTTTGGAGGAGAGAAAATCGCCTCCTTTGCTTTCCCAAATCGAGCTCTCTCTCAAAAGTCCGAAAAATCAGACCTAAATCAGTTCCAGGTCACGCGGTCTTGGTCCGGCGGACCGGACGTAAAAAAATGAGACGTTACGCGGCGCAGGTGTTCCTGGTTTCTGGTCAGCTCCGGACCGGGACTTCAGTGGACTCCCCTCGGCTGACTCGGAGCGTGTTGGCGGACTGAGCTGAGGCAGAGAAATGCTGGCCCGACTGACCAAAACTGGTCAGCTCCGGACCAG
>NW_010970398.1:190455-191927 GCF_000463585.1 Tarenaya hassleriana | reverse complement strand
CTGGGCAGACTTGGTCCGCCGGAGTGCATTCCGGTCAGCGGCGGACCAAACGCCTGTTTTCTCCGTTTCTCGCCGAATTTGTGCGTTATGCCCTCGGGGTCCTGTCAAAGTCAAGAAATAGTCCCGAAACCCTAGAATGGCTCTAAAAATGCCTAAGAATGTGTGGAAACCGTTTAGAAACTAAAGGCACATTCGTATGAAATCCAGATAAAATCCGAGCCATCAAATCCCCCCAGACTTAAATCTTTGCTCGTCCTCGAGCAAATAAAATCAATGAAACACGAAGTCTGAGAGGACGGTGAGTTAGAAATCGGTGTTTGATGGGTTTCTAGATCCAGTTACATGTCCACTGCTCAACTTATAGGAGTAGAATCGAATCTAGGCTACTTTAGCTATTCTCTCTAAGCATGGGATTTCTATGTCGTCCTTAGTCTACCATAAGAGTAATTCCGACTTCCAAGCACTCTCCTAAACCTATTTACCGTTTTCCTCCTCTAAGATATGTTGTCTCCTCTTTTTTTTTTTGTTCGCATTTTTTTTCTTTTCTTCTTCTTTTCAAGAAAGTACTAGGAGAAGTAATATCCCGAGTTCCTAGGACGTTGAAGTTGACAAGTGTCTTCGCTTTTGCTTTTCTCTAATGATCATGGCAACACTTGTCCCACAACTTAGACCCGAACCGTCGAATTTTGACGCACTCATGTCATCGAATGATTTTCATTAACGATATAGTGACAGCGGAGTGTTGGGATGTGTATACTTTCTTCGCTTATTCCTATGACATTCTTTCCAAGAGACTATCTATCCTATGGGAGAAGCTTCGGGAACAGTTTTAGTGAGATATTTAACCTAGGTTCGGTCGGTCCTACTCTTTGGCATACCTAAAGACAACAATATACCCCACAACCTAGAATCGCAAGCATCAAAGAGAGGGTTCGCTATTCACCTATCATCGACAATCTACTCGAACACCTAGAGGTCTAAGTCCAAATCGCTAAGTAGTCTCTAAGCAGCTATCACAATCATCTCATCATCGACCAATCTCAACTCAAAACGGTTTATGATATGCATATGCTCCTACATGCTCTAGACCTATATGTAACAAATGTAATGCAAGACACAAATGTAATGCAAGGCTAGGTGGTGTCTATCTGTACAAGTGCAAGAAATGCAAGTGTGGAATGCATCTAACGTGAGAAATCATTTTTTTTATATGCAAGTGAATGTATGAATGCACTCTAAAAGGGATTTGAAGCGATGTTAGATGCTCGCCCCCCAGACTTGAATGAGACACCGTCCGCGGTGTCACTCGATTCCGAAAGGGTGGAATATGTCACTACAAAAAAATCCTCGAATTCCAACGGATTTTCCAACGGATTTGTCCGTTGGAAAATTTCCAACGGATTTTCAACGGTTTTCAACGGCGTTTCAACGACGATTTCCGTTAAAATTCCGTTGAAAATTTCCAACGGGTA
>NW_010970398.1:188163-189429 GCF_000463585.1 Tarenaya hassleriana | reverse complement strand
GAGTTCTAATTGGAACTCTAGGGTTAAGGAGGATTGAGCTGGAGCAGTGGAAGGATGGGTGACCTACTGGGAAGTGAGTTTCGGGATCGTGGTTTGGTCGGATCGGATTGGTGTCGATGTCGATGTCGATGTCGGTGTCGATGTCGGGGTCGGGGTCGGGGTCGGGGTCGGTGTCGGGATCGGTGTCGGGGTCAGGATCGGGTCGGGTCGGGAATATGTTTCGAATTTTTCGTTTGAAAATTCCAACGGAATGCGGTTGAAAATTCCGTTGGAAAATTCCAACGGATTGCGGTTGGAAATTCCGTTGGAATTTTCCAACCGAAATTGCGGTTAGAAATCCGTTGGAAAATTCCAACGGATGCCGGTTGGAAATCCGTTGGAAATTTCCAACGGAAAAATTCGTTGCAATTCCGTTGAAAATTCCAACGGTTTTCCAACGGACACCGATTTCTAACGACGAAATTCCAACAGATAAATCCGTTGGAAATCCGTTGGAAACGTTAATTTCCAACGGAAATTTGGCCATTTCTAACGGATTTACCCGTTGGAAATGACCATTTTTTTTGTAGTGTGTGGAATATGAAAGAATTGGATTAAAGTGGAAAAGGGTTAATGTGTAACCTTGGTGTCCAAGGTTGAAAGGTGCCTCCTTGCATTCCACTTTTGATGTATTCCACATTTGTTTCTCCTCATTCGCTCATGGGATGTAGAACGGATGGACCGCCGACAGCAGAACGACCGTTCTAGACAGCATCCTGATTTCGCGCTTCATCTCCTGTTTTCCTGCATCAAGGTCTGTCTAATACGGTTCTAAACAACATCAATCACACCAGGAGAGTATCAATTCCAATCAAGAGTGCAAATGAATGATTCTAAATGAGATGCAAATGCTAAAAAGGATACGAAAAAGGATATATACAAGTTCGGGGTGCCTCCTATGAGCGCTTATTTATGGTCCTAAGTTTGACCGTGGGGTTGCTCACTCGTCTTGAGGATCAGAGAAGCTCATCGCGCTCCTCTCTTTGTCATGCTCCTCGGGGTTGTAAATCTTCAACCGTTGTGCGTTGGTCTTGAATGTATCCCCTCCATAGCCATATAACTCTATTGCTCCGTGAGGGTAGACTTGCTTAATCGTGAAAGGCCCCGACCAACGCGATATCAACTTTCCTGAAAATAGTTTGAGCCTTGAGTTAAAGAGAAGTACCTGATCACCTTCTCTAAAATCCCTCTACAACATCCGACGATCATGCCATCTCTTAGTTCTCT
>NW_010970398.1:181574-187583 GCF_000463585.1 Tarenaya hassleriana | reverse complement strand
CCCCAAACATCGAACGGTTCAACTTCCAAGATGTAATGCTGAGGCATCTCGTGGCGCGGGAGATGTTCCCCGTTCTCTGGCAAGCATCACAAGAGGAGACGTATTGATGAACGTCTTTGAACATTGATGGCCAATAAAACCTGGCTTGAAGAATTTTAGCCGAGGTCTTCGATGCTCCAAAATGACCAGCATAGTCCGAAGAGTGACAATGGTGAATCACACTTCGGACTTCCTCTTCGGGCACACATCTCCTAAAGAGGCCATCCTTGCCTCTCTTGAAGAGGTAAGGTTCTTCCCAAAAATAGTCCTTGATGTCTCTGAAGAACCTCTTCCTCCCGTTGTAGTCCAACTCCTGAGGGATATAGCCACTGACAATAAAATTCACATAGTCTGCATACCATGGATCCGTCTCTTTTACCTGGACAGCCATCACACAATCATCTCGGAGACAATCATCAATGGGAACTTCCTCACGTCGCTCAATCCGAGATAAGTGGTCAGCCACTCCATTCTCCGTACCCTTCCTATCCTTTATCTCCAAGTCAAACTCTTGCAGCAAGAGAATCCATCTGATCAACCTCGGCTTGGCATCCTTCTTGGATAGGAGGTACCTCAAAGCAGCATGGTCGGTGTACAGGATTACCTTCGACCCGACCAAGTAAGACCAAAACTTCTCAAAAGCAAAGACAATGGCGAGTAACTCCTTCTCAGTGGTGGAGTAATTGACTTGTGCATCATCCAAAGTCCGACTCCCATAATAAATGGCATGCAGCTTTCTGTCTTTCCTTTGACCCAAGACAGCCCCGACAACGAAATCGCTCGCATCGCACATAAGCTCAAAGGGAGCTTCCCAATCCGGTGGCTGAATAATAGGCGGAGAAATCAACGCCTTCTTCAGAGTCCCGAAGGCAGCCTCGCACTCATGGGTGAACTCAAATGGCACATCCTTTGCAACAATTCGGTCAAAGGCCTCGAAATCTTCGAGAAGTCCTTGATGAACCTCCTGTAGAACCCGACATGTCCCAGAAAACTCCGGATTCCCTTAACATTCCGTGGAGGCGGCAGCTTCTCTATTACTTCGACCTTAGCTCGGTCAACCTCAATCCCCTTTCTCGAAATCTTGTGGCCTAGCACAATGCCCTCTTGGACCATGAAATGGCACTTCTCCCAATTCAGCACAAGATTCGCCTCAACACAGCTGTCCAACACTCGGCGCAAATTCATTAGACGCATAGGAAAGGAGGGTCCATGGACGGAAAAATCATCCATGAACACCTCCATAACATCCTCAATGAGATCAGAAAATACAGTAGTCATGCATCTCTGAAATGTCGCCGGTGCGTTACATAAACCAAAGGGCATCCTACGGTATGCAAATGTGCCATATGGACATGTAAAGGTGGTTTTCTCCTGGTCGCTAGGGTGAATGGGGATTTGAAAGAATCCCGAGTAGCCATCAAGAAAGCAAAAGTGGGAATGCAAGGCTAACCTCTCTAGCATTTGGTCGATGAAGGGTAACGGGAAATGGTCTTTACGGGTGTTGGAATTCAGCTTCCTATAATCAATACACATTCTCCAACCCGTAACCGTCCTAGTGGGTATCAATTCGTTATGCTCATTTTCTACCACAGTGATACCCCCCTTCTTTGGTACAACTTGCACGGGACTAACCCATGCACTATCTGAAATCGGGTAAATGATACCTGCATCTAACAGTTTGAGCACCTCTTTCTTCACTACCTCCTTCATGGTGGGATTCAATCTACGTTGATGCTCAATGGAGGTTTTGGAACTATCTTCTAGATGAATGCGGTGCATGCAAAGGGATGGACTAATGCCTCTAATGTCGTCTAGAGTGTAACTCAAGGCTTGTCTATACTCCCTAAGCAATGCAACTAATTCAGCTAGTTCCACATCAGTCAAGACAGCATTTACAATGATCGGGTAAGTAGAGTTAGGTCCGAGAAATTCATACCTAAGCCCTTGTGGTAAGGGCTTCAATTCCACCTTAGGCGCGCTCTCTGGATCCCAATCTTTCTTCCCGCTCGTCTCCGCATCGGGCTGCTTGACTTGAATGGAGGAGATCGGAGCTTGATGACTTGGAGAAGGTGATGGCTCCTCTCCGTTTTCCTCGTCCCTTAGCCAAGGGAACTCGCGGACAGAACAAGATAAGGGCTCAATGGCCCTGTATTTCCAGCCCTCTACCTCAATCAATGAGCTGTCATCTAAAGTCCGAACAATGCTCCGGACTTCCTCCCAATTGCAGTACATGTTGTCTTGTACCGCGTTCAATGCCATCTCGAGGGGATCTGACTCTCTAAATTCATCCCTCACTTCGTCGACCAACGTGTCGATCAGGTCTAGGTAGAAGGAAGACTCTACCAAATGCGGTTGCTTGAGATTCTGATCAAGTCTGAATTCAACCGTCTCATCTCTGATCTTCATCGTAAGTCTTCCTTCTCTGACATGCACTACAGCATCAGCCGTGTTCAGAAACGGCCTACCAAGTATGATGGGGATTTTAGAATCCTCCGGCATGTCCAGAACTACAAAGTCGACGGGGACATAGAATTCCCCTACCTTCAGAGGCACATCCTCCAAGATCCCAGCGGGATACTTCACTGATCGGTCAGCCAATTGCAGTGCCATCGTTGTCGGTTTCAGCTCACCGACATTAAGCTTCTTGAATATGGAGAGAGGCAGCAAACTGACACTTGCGCCCAAATCGCAAAGCGCCCTCTCAATCTCCACATTTCCCAATCTGCATGGGATAGAGAAGCTACCGGGATTAGCCATCTTCTGCGGTAGCTCCGTCTGCAATATGGCTGCACTCACTTCTGTGCTAAGTGCCACTGTCTCCTTCTCGACCGCCCTCTTCTTCGTAAGGATGTCCTTCAAAAATTTTGTATAGGACGGGATTTGGAGAACTACCTCGTGAAACGGCATGGTCACTTCTAGTTTCTTCAACATCTCTGTAAATTTGGCGAATTGGCTGTCTTCATTGTACTTCCTCGCCCGAGATGGAAATGGTAGAGGGGGTGCCTGTGGAGGAGGCGGAATGTACCTCGCCTCTCCTCCCTCTACAGCATGGCCCTTGCCTTTATCTAAGGCGGCCTTCTGTGGTTCGTGTGAACCTTCTCCCTCTTCTCTGGTAACTGGGGAGGTCTCCGGAAGCTGTCTTCCGCTTCTCAGGCCTATGGCATTGATATGCTCTCTCGGGTTAGGATCAGCCTTACCCGGAAATTGGCCTTGAGGTCTCGTTGCCTGGGAAGCAAGCTGAGCAATCTGATTGTCCATCATCTTGATATGTGAATCCAACCCATCCAATCTCTGCTCGAAGCTCTCTTGCTTCCCTTTGAATCCTTGCATCTCTTGACCCAAGCTAGAAAACGAGTTTTTCTGATCGTGCATTAGCTGGGCTAACATCGACTTTAACTCTGACTCCTCTTCCTTAGCCTGAGGCGGAGGGGCTCTGTATCCTTGATTTCTCTGATTGTAGTCTTGGCCCTGATTCTGATACCCCTGATTCTGGCTCTGGTAGCCCTGATTCTGGTATCTAGGCTGAAATCCTGGGGGTCCCTGAGGTTTCGCTCCGCTTTGATGCTGAGGGTTCAACGCTCCTTGCGGGTTGCCATAAGAAAAGCCAGGGTGATTCCGATTACCCGGATTGTAGAAGTTCGACTGATTGTTGTATTGATTTCTTCCCACATAGTCGACTTCTTCCATGGCTTCTTCTGCTTGTTCCACCATGTACATGCCCGGTTTACCCTTCTGCGGGTTTGATGAACCGGACCTAGCAAGCTGTAGCTTGATGGCAGAAAGCTCCAAAAGAATGGCTTGTAAAGCCGAAGACTTGCTAGCATCCCCTTTGACATCAGCCTTAGGCAAAGACCGTCTGCTGCCCATTTCCCCTGAAATGCTTCTCCCTTTCGCCATTTTAGCAATCTGTGCTTCTAATGCCTCGAAAGAGAGGTCATACACACTGCCTCCGCATGCTGCATCAACCCATCCTCTCGTGTCGTCCCTAAGACCATGTATGAATGTAGAGAGGAGATACTTGTTGTCCATACCGTGGTGCGGACACATTCTCTGATACTCCTTGAACCTCTCCCAAGCATCATACAGGGTCTCATCGTCGTCTTGGGCAAATGTGTTGATCTTGTTCAAGGCCAACTGTGTCTTCATGGGAGCGTAATATTTCATCATAAACTTCTCCTCCATCTCATTCCATGTAGAAATGGAATTTGGCTCCAAGGTATAGAGCCAATCCCGCGCCTTGTCCATCAAAGAAAAGGGAAACGCCTCGATCATCGCATCTTCCATTGTTACCCCTGGCGGCTTCTTGATGGTTCGACACAACATCTTAAACTGCGTAAGATGAGAATTCGGATCCTCATTATACCTCCCTCTGAAGCTCATCTGATTCAGCATCTGAATAAACTGCGGCTGCAGCTCAAAATGGTCTAAGGGTTGTCGGTTGATGCACGAGAGTAGCTGAGTATGCTTGGGTGTCGTGTACATCCCAAAAGTCTGCAAATTAGCTCGGGCATGCTCTCTTGGCTGTGCTTCACCCCTTGCTGCCTCTTCTGCCATTCTGTCCTCTCTTTGTTTTCTGCGGATTTCCCTTTCTGTTCTGTCTATGTCCGGGTCAAAGGCAAGCTCAAAATCTGGATCGAGTTGTCTTCGAGTGGGACGTCTGCTCATGCACTAAGGAAATCTGCAAAAATAAAAGTCCAGAAAAAGGCAGAGAAGGTAAATCGAAATGAATAAAAAGGCAGAGAGTAGGGAGAGACACCCGATAAAGTCCAGAACGATCCCGGAAAAGTCCAGAAAATTCGGGAAAAATCTAAAAAAATTCAGAAAAACCCAGAAAATGTCCAGAATAAATCCGGAAAAGTCCAGGAAAATCTGAAATTGTCCAGAAAAATCCAGAACAAGTCCAGAAAAGTCCAGGGAAATACAAACAGCAGAAATCAAGAACAGAAAAATCAAGAAATAAAAGAAATAAAGAAAAATTGACCAAGAGAAAAATAAAAATCACATAAACACACAAAGAAAAAGGAAGTGAACAAACACACACAAAAATCAAACCGAAAAATCAAAGACTCCGGAAAGACTAACCTAGAGTCAATCTATCCTAGCTATGGAAACCGTAAAAAGTCCTCGGCAACGGTGCCAAAAACATGATCACTTGCGTGACGAGCTTTAAATTTATACCCGGCACACAACTAATCCGCAAGTATACGGATGTCGTAGTACCGGGGTCGAACACAAGGACTTAAGCAGTTAAGCTAGGAATCGACTAAAACTAGGAAAATGGAGAAAATAAAATCGGAGAATTGTTTTTGTTGGTTTTCGTAAGTTGCAGAAAATTAAAAGAAAGAAAGTAAAATCAAAGACAATCACAATTCAAGAGGAGATAATCGATGGGAAAGGTTATGGGAATCGGGTTTCACCAATCATGCAAGGATGTCGTAAAGGATTATGGACCTAGATCATGCTCGTTCTAAGGTGAGGGATTCGAAGACTAAGGTCGGGTTCGGTTCTCTCAAATCGAAAATTTGCTATCCAAGAGAGCACTCTAGCCATTTTCATGGTCTAGAGTAAAATCCCGAATGCATTAAATTCCCTTGTCATAATCCTAAGCGGACCGGACGTAAATGAAGAAGGCAGACCGCGAAGAAAAACAGCTCCTGGTCCGGCTGTCCAAGTCTGGTCAGCTCCGGACCAAGCTTCTTTCGCTTGGTCAGCTCGTCATCGGGGCGGTTCGGCGGATCGACTGAGTTCGGAGTGCCTCCTGGTCCGGCTGACCAAGGTTGGTCAGCTCCGGACCAGGCCTTCGTTTTGGCTTGGTCAGCCAGCCTTGCTCGGAGGAACGGAGTGCGTGGGCGGACTGGGGACTCTTCCTGTGGTCCGGGGCTGACCAGATTTGGTCAGCACCGGACCAGACGAGTTCTTCATTTTCTTGTCTTTTCTCTTCTTCCGGATCCAGTCCGTCCGTTCCAGCAT
>NW_010970398.1:177641-180845 GCF_000463585.1 Tarenaya hassleriana | reverse complement strand
CTAGTCATGCTCAATGCATATGATACATCTGGACGAGTACACAACATGGCATACATGATGGATCCAATTGCTGAGGCATATGGAATCCTACTCATGCGCTCTTGCTCATCCTGTGACTTTGGACACTAAGTCTTGCTAAGAGCAACGTCATGTCCCATTGGCAAGGCACCCCTCTTGGAGTCTTGCATCTTGAACCGATTCAAGACCTTGTCAATGTATGTGCTTTGACTTAGACCAAGAAGTCTTCTCGATCTATCTCTATAGATCTTGATTCCTAGAATATAGGCGGCTTCTTGATCACTTGCGTGACGAGCTTTAAATTTATACCCGGCACACAACTAATCCGCAAGTATACGGATGTCGTAGTACCGGGGTCGAACACAAGGACTTAAGCGGTTAAGCTAGGAATCGACTAAAACTAGGAAAATGGAGAAAATAAAATCGGAGAATTGTTTTTGTTGGTTTTCGTAAGTTGCGGAAAATTAAAAGAAAGAAAGTAAAATCAATGACAATCACAATTCAAGAGGAGATAATCGATGGGAAAGGTTATGGGAATCGGGTTTCACCGATCATGCAAGGATGTCGTAAAGGATTATGGACCTAGATCATGCTCGTTCTAAGGTGAGGGATTCGAAGACTAAGGTCGGGTTCGGTTCTTTCAAACCAAAAATCCACTATCCAAGAGAGTACTCTATCCACTTTCGTGGCTTAGAGTGAAAATCCTGAATGCATTAAACGCTCTTGTCATAATCCTAGATTGATTCGAACCGAATTTCTTCGGATTCGATTTCAACCCAATTGATTGAATGCATCAAGAGACCAAGAACCCATGTCTCCATGTAATTCACAATCCTAAAATCTACCCACAAAATTCTCATCCAATGGGTAACATTAAACACCATTCAATCAACCTCTAGCAATCAAAACCCAAGCAATTGCATCACTCAATTTAACAAATCCTAGGTTTCCCTAAACATTCATTCAAGAGAGATAAACTTGAAGAACACAAATTTCATTCAAAGCAAGGATTTGAAAGTATAAACAAAGCATAATCTTGGGTCCAAAGTGAATACAAGCATCCTTACATGAGGGATAATCCCTCATCCCACAACAAGAAACTACTCACACATCTTGTTCATAAACACAAAATCAACAAGATGAAGCATAGAGAGAGAAAGGGAAAGAGATGCTCAATAATGTCTTCAATCTTCAATCCAAGGCAAATCTCCCTGTTCCTCCCTCAAGAATTCGGCCCTAGGTCTTTTGGAGGAGAGAAAATCGCCTCCTTTCCTTTCCCAAATCGAGCTCTCCTTCCAAAAGTCCGAAAAATCGGACTTAATGTGTTTCAGGTCACGCGGTCAGCCGGACCAAGACTTGGTCAGGCGGACCGGACGTAAATGAAGAAGGCGGACCGCGAAGAAAAACAGCTCTTGGTCCGGCTGTCCAAGTCTGGTCAGCTCCGGACCAGGCTTCTTTCGCTTGGTCAGCTCGTCACCGGGGCGGTTCGGCAGACCGGCTGAGTTCGGAGTGCCTCCTGGTCCGGCTGACCAAGGTTGGTCAGCTCCGGACCAGGCCTTCGTTTTGGCTTGGTCAGTCAGCCTTGCTCGGAGGAACGGAGTGCACGGGCGGACTAGGGACTCTTCCTGTGGTCCGGGGCTGACCAGATTTGGTCAGCTCCGGACCGGACGAGTTCTTCATTTTCTTGTCTTTTCTCTTCTTCCGGATCCAGTCCGTCCGTTCCAGCATATCAGTCCGTCCGTTCCAGACCTAAAATCTGGAAGATTATCCTTCTGTTTTCTCCGTTTCGTCCCGAAAGCCCTCGAGTACCTGCAATGATCAAAACCTAGTCCCAGAGACCTAAATATGGCTCTAACATGCCTAGTATGTGTGGAAACCGTCTAGAAACCAAAGACATACTCGTATAAAATCCAGATAAAATCCGAGCCATCAATAATACATCTGATCAAGGAACAATGGTTGATCCTTGATTTGATTTGTACAATCGTTGCACAGAAACCGGTTAGATCTAGGAGCTCTACGAGTAAAGCACTTGTCAAGGCCTCGATCGTACGTGTCATGGGTCATGCCAAAGCTGGGTGTGTCGTGCTATCTTGATGAGGCAAGATGGAGAAATGGTGGTTCTCATAGCTTGAAAGTAGATGTTTGATCTAAGTGTGATTTCGAAAATCCCTTTTATGTAATGCTAAGCGTGTACCTTCCATTACTAGAGCACATGTCAAGGCATCGATCGTCCGTAACACGGGTCATGCCAAAGCTGAGCGTGCCAGATTATCTTTGTGAGGCAGAGTGGGAAATCGTGGTTCCCACAACTTGAATATGGTTTACCTTAGGTTAAGTTGTCGAGTTTGACTTGACACTTAACGGTACAGATGAGACAAGTATGCTGTTGGGGTTATCTACGGGTTCCTAGCATGCGATCATATCGATCTAGGGTTTGGTTTACTAGGTTTCATGCAGCGGAAGAAAGATCTAAACCTAGTCAAACGTCACACGCAACCAAACTCTCAAAACCCGAAAGATCGTGTATATCACCGAGGAAATCGTTACTTACCTCGTTCTCGATGAGACTTGAAGTTTATTTCGATTCGGGGCCTGTTCTAAATCACCAAGAGCTGAAAGTACAGCTCCTCTACACGTATCCACACCGACGCGAAGGATTCCAAATGATTTGGAACGAATCTGCTAGGATTAGTGAAGAAAGGGTAACTCAAGAGACGAGATCCAATCCCGGGACAATAGAAATCGAAGAGAACAACTTCTCTAGGGTTCTAGGATGTTTCTCTGAGTTTTAGGTCGGCCTTAATTAAGTTTGGACGAAACCTCAAACTTCAATAAGATTAGAAAACCCTAAAAACGAATATTTGGAAATTTTCCGGATCTCGGTCCGCCGGACCAGGAGCTTGGTTCGGCGGACCAGGCTTAGTCCGACGCTCGTGGACCGGCTGACCTGAAGGCTTGGTCCGGCTGACCACCTGTGGTCAGCTCCGTACCAAGACCCTTCTCGGTCTTTCCGTCCGCCTGGCCTCAGTCTTGGTCCGTCTGACCCGCTGTCTGGTCAGCGGCTGACCAACTCTTGGTCAGCCGGACCAGGCCTAGACAGATGACCTGGGTCGAGCTTCCGGACCTCCTGGACTGACCAAACTTGGTCCGGCGCTGACCAAACTTGGTCAGCTCCGGACCAAC
>NW_010970398.1:176638-177211 GCF_000463585.1 Tarenaya hassleriana | reverse complement strand
TCCCATATTGCATGTCTACTATCTCCATATGATTCGTGAACGTATATGATCAACGCCGTTATAATCATCCGGTTAAAGACGACGTTTGACGCAGTCAAGACACGTCATTCCTCATATCAGATACTCTAGACAAATCAGGTATGAGGATCCATAAACGAACCGCAGTATGAGATTCAAGTCATGACTCTGTCCATGTGACAATCTCATGCGGGTCATCCAGTCACTCGTTCACAACGAGTACCCATGATTGTGATCTACATCCAACGTGTTGATCACACCTCATGCTAGTCTTCATTCAACATTGTTCCCACAATGATGACTGACTAGGGAGTTTAGAATCATTCTCTAATGATTCTAGGATGCCGAAATACAACAAACATGCCAATCATATAACGGGAATGTAATGCATTCATAAATCAATGAATCAATACAAAGTAAAATGTCATATCATGGATCATCCTAGAGCATTACAACCAACATCAACTTTGGCGAAATCTTAGTTGGTGTGATGTTAGAACACATTGATCATAGGGATATGGGGATGATGTTTGGAACCAAACATCAAATGAGTGA
>NW_010970398.1:175550-176066 GCF_000463585.1 Tarenaya hassleriana | reverse complement strand
ATGATGGATCCAATTGCCGAGGCATATGGAATCCTACTCATGCGCTCTTGCTCATCCTGTGTCTTTGGACACTGAGTCTTGCTAAGAGCCACGTTATGTCCCATTGGCAAGGCACCCCTCTTGGAGTCTTGCATCTTGACCCGATTCAAGACCTTGTCAATGTATGTACTCTGACTTAGGCCAAGAAGCCTTCTCGATCTATCTCTATAGATCTTGATTCCTAGAATATAGGCGGCTTCTCCTAAGTCCTTCATCGAAAAGACCGATCCTAGCCAGGATTTTACTCCTGGCAAGGTAGGAATGTCATTTCCGATGAGCAATATATCATCTACATAAAGCACAAGGAAGACCACTGCGCTCCCACTGACCTTCTTGTAAACACATGACTCATCTTCATTTTGCAATCGAAGATTCCAGCTCATCGAAGCCTGCTTCAGCCCATAAATGGATCTCTGAAGTTTGCATACCTTCCTCGGACTCTTAGGATCGACAAAGCCCTCGGGTTGTGTCATGTAC
>NW_010970398.1:173672-175379 GCF_000463585.1 Tarenaya hassleriana | reverse complement strand
CGAAACCCTTTCGCGACGAGTCGTGCCTTATAGGTATGCACGATGTCATCCATGTCGGTTTTCTTCTTGAAAACCCACTTGCATCCAATGGTTTTAATACCATCGAATGAATCGACCAAAGTCCACACTTTGTTGTCGTACATGGATTGCATCTCAGACTCCATGGCCTGGTGCCATTTCTCGGAATCGGAACTCGCCATAGCCTCTGAATACGACGTAGGCTCGCCATGTTCTAACCACATGAGTTCGTCGTTTCCAGTCACAAGAAATCTGTATCTTGTAGGCTCTTGGCGAATTCTACCAGATCTCCGAGGTTCACTAGGAGGTGCTGTCTCAATAACTTGTGATACAGGTCTAACTGTTTCGACCTGTTCACTCGGTTCTTCGACTATTTGTGGTTCTCGAACTTCTTCGGGATCTATTCTACTCCCACTGACTCTCTTGGAGACGAACACTCTCTCCAAGAAAGATCCATTCCGAGCAACAAACACTTTGTTCTTAGATGGGTTGTAGAACCAGTACCCTTTAGTTTCCTTAGGGTAACCCACAAATATGCATTTATTAGATTTGGTGGATAGCTTATCAGAAGCCAGACGTTTCACATAAACGTCGCATCCCCAAATCTTCATAAACGCTAACCTGGGACGATCCCCAGTCCATATCTCATATGGTGTCTTCTGAACCGACTTTGTTGGACAGTTGTTCAGTATAAGCGCAGCCGTTTCCAGAGCGTAGCCCCAGAAGGATTTAGGAAGATCGACATGACTCATCATAGACCGTACCATATCTAATAAGGTTCGATTCCTCCTCTCGGACACGCCATTCCACTGTGGCGTTCCAGGTGGAGTCAGCTGTGAGACAATCCCACAATCTGCCAGATAGTCAGTGAACTCTTGGCTCATATACTCGCCACCTCGATCAGATCGAAGCAACTTGATCGTCTTGCCAAGTTGGTTCTGTACCTCGTTTCTGAAATTCTTGAACAATTCAAGCGTTTCAGACTTATGCCTCATCAAGTAGACATAACCGTACCTACTGAAATCATCCGTAAACGTAATAAAGTACAGATAACCTCCTCTAGCGGGTGAGCTCATAGGACCGCATACATCACTATGTATGAGTTCTAACAACTCTGTAGCCCTTTCTCCTTTTCTAGAAAAAGGAGATTTTGTCATCTTGCCCATCAAACAGGAATCACATGGTTCGATTGATTCATAATCAAAAGAATTAAGAAGTCCATCAGAATGAAGCTTCGCTATGCGTTTCTCGTTGATGTGACCAAGTCGACAATGCCAGAGATAGGTCGGATTTAAGTCGTTCGTCTTAAACCGCTTGGTACTAACGTTATAGATTGAACTGTGTCTAGACGATTTATCATCCAAAATATAAAGGCCATTAAACAGGTAACCATTACCATAAAATAAAGCGCCTCTATAAATAGATAAAATTTTGTTCTCAATGACAAAACGAAAACCATCAGAATCCAAACATGAAATCGAAATAATATTCCTGCTAATTACAGGTACAAAATAACAATCATGTAATTCTAACACAAGTCCAGAAGGTAAAGATCAAATATCATTGCATACTCGTCTCATCTGTACCATTAAGTATCAAGTCAAACTTGACAATTTAACCCAAGATAAACCATATTCAAGCTGCAGGAACCACGATTTCCTACCCTGCCTCACAAAGATAATCCGGCAC
>NW_010970398.1:171448-173075 GCF_000463585.1 Tarenaya hassleriana | reverse complement strand
TTGTTGGAAAGAGTTCCAACAAAAGGAAGCGTTCCAAAGGTAAGGGCAAGAGGAAAGTGACAAGTGTTGTCACTAAGCCTAAATCCAAACCCAAGAAGGAAGAGCTTTTTTTTCTGTCATGTTGTTGGGCATTGGTATAGAAATTGCAGACTCTACCTGGAAGATCAGAGGAAGAAGAAGCTTACAGAAGCTTCGACTTCTGGTATCTTCGTTATAGAGGCGAACTTGTTTACTTCTACATCATGGGTATTAGATACCGGATTTTGTTGGTTTAGTGCTCTATGATGTACTGATTATGAGCTTTGTTCAGATACATTCGATGTATTGATACTTTCTATGTGGTTTTATGAGAGTATTTTATTCATTACATGTTCTTGCATGCTAGATCTGTTATGAAATCCATGTATCATTATGAATGATACTAAACTCCCTAGTCTTGTGTCGTTATGGGAATAACGACATAATAAGACTAGTATGATGTGTGATTGATGATCACATAGATGATCATAGGTATTGGATACGATCACAATCATAGGTATTCGTTGCAGAACGGAATACTGGACTGACCCGCATGAGATTGTCACATGGACTAGCGTCATGACTTGAATCTCATACGACGATTCCATGATTGGATCCTAAGACCTGAGATGTCTACGGAATCCAACATGAGGAGTTGTGTGCTTTGAATACGTCAAACGTCCTGCGTAACAGGAGGCCTATAAAGGCGTGTATCAGGTACGAAACGAATCATGTGTTGGATTGTAGATAGTCAAGATGGGATTTGTACCTCTCGTAAAAGAGAGAGATATCGCTGGGCCCCTCGTGTGAGCGAGACTGTAGAAATGTGTGGCCGCACTATAGACGAACGTCGTCTATTTCAGACAGTCGAACTCAGTGAACGAGAAAGCAGTCGAATCAGATAAGGTGGCTTGTCCATGCCTTATGTTCGACATATGATATCGCGATACAAAAGGATCATCAACCGGAATCATCACTGGCGTTCGTATGATCACGAACAAACTCTATTCGAGATAGGTAGTCATAGTGTCTTGCTAGAGACCGCCTATTGTTATGAAATCCATGTATCATTATGAATGATACTAAACTCCCTAGTCTTGTGTCATTATGGGAATGATGACATAATAAGACTAGTATGATGTGTGATTGATGATCATATAGATGATCATAAGTATTTGGATACGATCACAGTCATAGGTATTCGTTGGAGAACGGAATACTGGATTGACCCGCATGAGATTGTCACATGGATTAGCGTCATGACTTGAATCTCATATGACGGTTCCATGATTGGATCCTAAGACCTGAGATATCTACGGAATCCAACATGAGGAGTTGCGTGCTTTGATTACGTCAAACGTCCTGCGTAACAGGAGGACTATAAAGGCGTGTATCAGGTACGAAACGAATCATGTACTGGATTGTAGATAGTCAAGACGGGATTTGTACCTCTCATAAAAGAGAGAGATATCGCTGGGCCCCTCGTGTGAGCAAGACTGTAGAAATGTGTGGCCGCACTATAGACGAACGTCGTCTATTTCAGACAGTCAAAACTCAGTTAACGAGAAAGCAGTCGAATCAGATAAGGTGGCTTGCCCATGCCTTATGT
>NW_010970398.1:170550-171400 GCF_000463585.1 Tarenaya hassleriana | reverse complement strand
CGCAGGAGACGCGCACGATCGCATGCGATGCGATGGCTAACGTCACGCGAGTGACGGGCGTGGATTCGCCCCTGGTCATGGACTTGTCCAGGGTATACGGCTAAGCCCTATGGTGGACTCCATACGGGCGTGATTGTGATTGCTATTTATGTGCTTACTGTGTTTTACTTATTGCATGTGTTTTTATGGAAATGTCGATTGTACCGTTCTTGTTGGGAACGGGATTTCCGAGTTCAACCCGAGCTACTCACTAAGCAGTTGTGCTTAGCCCTCGTGGTTTACATTTTTCAGATCACGAGGATTACGCCTAGCGCATCCGGCAGACGACGACCTGAGAGAGGCAGCATCATGTACGGGATTTACATTTTGGGTTACGGGACTTGTATTTCCCGCATTTTGTACGGTTAAATTATAACTATTCGGACATGTGTTATTTTGCGATACTGATCGCCTGTTGTATTTTCTGCTGCTTACACTGGTTTGTTTAAAAGTGTTTTTGGATTTCGTATTTTTGCTTCCGCGTTATTATTTTATTACTATTTGTCCATGTGGCACAGCCCGTATACTGTACACGGGTTACGGTTGTCACAACTTTTGGTATCAGAGCCACGTTCTTTCCTCGGGAAGGAATCGTGCTCATTACCCAACGGTTTTCTACGAAAAATGTTTTCAAACCATGTCCGAAGAAAATCCTCTTGTCCGAGGTCCGTACATTGATGATGCAACATCGGTCATCAGTTGCTAAACTATCTTAATGTGGTGCAGTGAAATGGCGCCACGACGTGCTAGGCTCGCAGCGAAAGCTGACGACATTCCTGATCAGGCTCCACCGCCTAACCCGGGAGATGAG
>NW_010970398.1:163012-170021 GCF_000463585.1 Tarenaya hassleriana | reverse complement strand
GCCAGGCCCGACATTGGTGGGCGAAGGTGGTGCAGGAGGCACCAGCGGGACATCGCTTCACATGGGAGGAGTTCTGACAAGAATTCGAGGCGAAGTACTTTCGACGCCAGGACCACGAGTACCGCATGACCGAGTTCCTCATGTTACAGCAGGGGGACATGACTGTCAGTGAGTACGAGGCGGAATTCACCCGCCTGCTGATGGAGGGCATCTGGTACCCACCGAGGCGTCGAGGATCCAGAAGTTCATTGCTAGACTCCGACCTTATCTGCGGAGGAAGATCGAGATCCAGGAGTACCCGACGCTTAGTCGATACATTTCGCAGCTGGAGAAGGTGGAGCGTGGAGAGCGGGAGAAGAAGGGAAGACTCGTGAGCGGAGCCCTTTCAGGAAATGCTTCGGTACGTGTTCATCGGGGAAGAACATCCGGACCAGCGACCCGCGCGACAAGGGCAAGGCGCCGACTGTTCGGGCCCCCCCACCACTGACGGCGAGAGGACCAGTGGTATGTTATCGTTGCGACCAGCCCGGGCACATTGCATCGCGTTGTCCGACGAGGGCTACGGGACCACCGACCTTGGCGCCGAGACCACCGTGACCACCAGGCCAGGCGAACAGACCGCCCCGACCCCCAGCGAGGACTGGAGCTGCCCCGAGAGTTTACGCTCTCTGTGCCGAGCAGGAGATCCAGGAGGAAGAAGAGGAGGAGGCTCACCCTGATGGAGCCGAGGCTGCCGCGATCTCAGATACCCTATATCTCTATGAAGTTGCCTGTTACACGTTGTTTGATACCGGGGCGACCCACAGTTTCCTGAGTGCGGGAGTGGCGGAGAGGCTTGAGACAGGAGAGATCGAGTCGAGGAGTGATTTTACCGTGCGCATACTGATACGTGTGTATCGAGTCTAAAATCTATAACCCGATTCACAACTCACCGCAAGGATACGGATCGTCGTAACACGGGGTCGAACACAAGGACCGGTTACTAAATCTAAATCCTAAACGAAACTAAATCAAAGCAAGCAAGTAGAGGTGATGGTGGAAGTATATGGAAAGAATAGAAAATAAGGAAATAAAGCAATAAAAACGAGTAGGCTAGCAATCTAAGATGACCGTGGGTGTCAGGACGTATTCGCGTGTATGGGTATATGCTAAGCATGCGAGAATCATGATATTGAATCTGTATTCGGGAATCATCAAGCAACAAAGATAGAGAAATCACATTTTGGTATATAACTCACTATCTACAATTCTCTAAATCCATATCCCTATGTGATTTATCAAACTAGATGCATAAAGAACGCTATCATCAACCCTAGATCGATCAAACCATATTCCTATGTGAATAATACGATCTATTCTATCGATTTTGATCCGAAATTAAACCCATATTTCTATGTAATTCAGAATCTAAAACAACTGGTCAAGGGGTCAGCAAACACCAAGTTGAATAAAGCACAAATCGATAAAACCGAAACAAATCCAAATCGCAACCAAGTTAGGGTTCAAACATACCCAAAACACAAACGAATCCCTAACCCACAGCTGTGGATCTACTCACGGTTCATGGAAAAACACTGAGCAAAACCAGAAACAGAAAGAAAAGAGGGAGAAGAAAGACTCATGTCGACAGCAAGCGATCTTCACGTTCCAACTCTCCTTCTTCTTCCCGAAATCCCGTAAAACTCCCATTTCTCTCACCCAAAGCTCTCCAAAGTCTGTATAAAGTCTGTCCCCCTCTCTAGGACGTTTGTAGAGTCTTTTTATAAACCCTAGGCGGCGCTCCCGAAGTCCTACTCCCGATCAAACTCTGAAAATTCGAATCTGGGCTTTTTCTGGGTTTTGACTCGGACCGAGTCAGTACTCTGACTCGACCGAGTCAAAACGAGACATAAGAAATTCGGCTCAACCCAATCTTCTGACTCGGACCTTCTAACTCGGGGTGTCTGACTCGGGCCTTCTGACTCGGTGTATCTGACTCGGGTCGAGTCAAGGCGGGAAATTCTTGACTCTTTCATCCTTTTAGCTCCAGATTGCTCCCGCCTTGCTCCAAATTGCATCCGAGACCTGTAATCCTATGAAAACACAACCAAACCGAGTTTCGTGGCCTAACACGCCTTTAATGCCTACGAATGAACATGATCCTCATATAAATTCTATAAAAACGTCCAGGAAATATAGAGAGAATTAGGAGTTATCAAATCCCCCCAGACTTAAACCTTTGCTCGTCCTCGAGTAAAGAACGAAGGAATAAAATCTGCAAAACAAGGATGACGAACATCAAACAGCATCATCATGAAATTCAAAAGCGAAGCATCCATCTAATGCTAGCTTCTCGTGAATCATAACCAAACCGGTCTACTATGATCTTTCTACCAAAGACTAATCTATCTAGTCATGGGACTTTTATTGCCACCTAGAACCCATTAGAATCTCTACAACTTACCAAGCTTATTTCCGAACCAATCCTTATCTCAACTTAGCCTATTCGATCTTAGTTCTTCTTCATACCTGGATTTTTACCTTTTTGCAGGATTTTTCTATCAAACGCTGGTATCTCGGGTTTCTAGGACGTTGAAGTTGAAGGACATCACTTTTCGCTCTCTTTTTTTTTCTTCTCTTTTTTTTTCTCTCTTCTTTTTTTTTCTCAATGCGATGTCCGACCCACAACTTAGACTAGAACCATCAAACGATGCACTCATGTCCTCGAACGATTTTCGTTGACGAGATTCTGACAGCGGAGTGTCGAGATGCTTTATTTTCCCAGGATATTCGTTGAACTAGATTTCATCGACCTGCAAGACTCGGAAAAAGTTCTAAACGAAACATATAACCTGGATACAGTCGTTTCAACTCCGTAGGTTCCAAATAACAACCCCATCCCACAAACTTAATAGAAAGTCTGGAGAACTATCAATTCGACACGGTTCAACCACGTTCTACAAAGTCACTAGATCATCAAGATATTCCTGCTCTATCATCCCACAAATCTTCCAAATGATGCTCAAAACGGGTTTTCGAGGTATGCACGTGAAGCTATATGAACCTAAATCTATATGTCAAATGTAATCATGCAAACCTAACAAAAATCAACTATATGGAAAAAAAAAAGAAAAGAAAACGTGAATGCAACTAATGCAAAGTGATATGCAAAAGTGAAAAATTTTCCTAAGTCTATATGCACCTAAACTAAATGCAATCCTAAGTAGATAGGTCTGAATGGATGAAGGATCTATCCACCCCCAGACTTGAACCATACACCGTCCACGGTGTAGACTCTCGCCCGGAAGAATAGAATCGACAATAACGTATGAAAAGAACTAGTAAAAGGGTAGAGAAGGCTTAGCTCTGCGAAATTCGTTCGCTCGCAATGAAGTTAACTCACGTCAAACGCCAGAGCTCTCACAAACTCTGTAAACTGGAACCTATCAAACGTTGTCTCTCGGAAGTTGATGCTCATCTCTCGTGTGCCGGTGTAAACGCTCATAGAACAACAAACGTTATCCGAACAAAAGCATAATATATAGCAATGCATTCCGAAAGATCCAAAATACAATCATGGTCTCTACTACCTATGCTACAAAGAAAAAGAAAAAGAAAAGTTACCTAATGCTCGGGTTGCCTCCCGAGAAGCGCTTGTTTAACGTCATTAGCTCGACCTATCTTGCTCAAATGATGGGAGGGTCTGAGAGGCGAAGATAATCGATCTTTTGCCACCCTGGATGTTGATTATTAAGCGCATCTTTTGTATCTCATGGACGCTTGAGCCGTCTATCCTCCTTGGATTTCCAAACTTGTGAAGTAGATGATTCATGTGGACTTCTGAGCGATGATTTTGCTCGTTTCGATCCTCTCTTGCTCATTACCCCTACTCGAGAACCTGTAATGGAAGGTTCAAACACGGATATAGAATTATGGACGGGATACGTAGCTCTCTCCAATGCTGGTCCTGTGTTCCTATCCATGTGTGTGTGTTCCTTTCTCCCAAGCCCTTGAGGTAAGGGCTTCATCTCCACCTTCGGGGCTTTCGCTAAACTCCAATCTGCTTTATTCAGCGTCCCTGTGCTAATTGTGGCTCTCTGGGCTCTAGAACATTTTTAATAGTCGTCGTGGAGGGTTCGAAGACGTTCCGGGCTGGCTCGGTGTCGGTGGTGGGGCTTAGAGAACTGACTCGGTCCGAGTCAACACTGGACTCGGTCGAGTTAGAACTTTGCAACACCGAATCTGAAGCTAACAAAGCTTCGAAGTGTTCCAGCGACTTGACTCGGTCCGAGTCAAGCTTTGACTCGGTCGAGTCAGAGTACAGAAGCTCGAATTTCTCCTCGGTTTCATCGTCTAACGCCTGTGTGAGCTCCCGAATATCCTCCCAATTACTGTATATACTCTCGTTTGATGCAAAGAGGGATATTTCAAGTGGATCAATGTCTCGGAACTGATCGAAGACTTCCTGCGTCAAGATCTCGTGTACATCAACATAACACGTTGAGTCGGTAGTGGATGGTTGTTTCATATTGTGATCTAAGGTGAACTCAACAGTCTCGTCACCTATCTTCATGGTAAGACGACCAGCTCGAACGTGTACAACCGCATCAGCCGTGTTCAGAAACGGTCTACCCAAAATAATCGGTATCTTCGAGTCTTCATGTCTAAGACAACAAAATCAACGGGGACATAATAATCTCCGACTTTCAAAGGAACGTCCTCGAGAATATCTGCGGGATACTTAACAAATCGATCCGCTAGCTGTAGCGCCATCCGTGTCGGCTTAAGCTCACCAATGTTGAGCTTCTTGTAAATGGACAACGGTAATAAACTGACGCTAGCACCAAGGTCGCACAATGCACGGTCTATCGCAATGTTTCCGATTTTGCAGGGAATCGAAAAACTACCAGGATCTGATCTCTTCCGTGGCAACTCATGCTGTAGAATCGCAGCGCTCACCTCTGTGCTCAAGGATACTGTCTCCTTCCCAATCACCCTCTTCTTAGTCAAAATATCTCTCAAAAATTTCGCATATGAAGGGATCTGGAGTATAGTCTCATAGACAGACATCTTAACCTCTAACTTCCGAAGCATATCAACAAATCTAGACAATTGTGTATCCTCAGTATGCTTCTTCAATCGCGAAGGGAACGGAACGGGTGGTACATAAGGTGGAGGAGCTACATATGGTTGTTCGACTTCCTCTACATGCACCTTAGGTGTCTCGTGAGCTATGGTTTTCCCTTTCTCTTCAGCAGTGTATCTGGACGTCGTCCCTTTTTCTGTGGTAGTAATAGGGACCGTCTCAGGCAGACTCTCTCCACTTATAAGCTGAATGGCATTGACGTGTTCCCGTGGATTCGGTTCGGGCTTTCCAGGAAATGTGCCCTGCTGTCTAGAGGGTTCTGATGCAAGCTGCGCAATCTGCATGTACACATGCTTCAGATGAGCCTCGACTCCATCTAATCTCCTCTCAAAAGTGTCTTGCCTGACTTTTATACTCCGTATCTCGGTCTTCAACTCAGTAAATGATGTCTTCTGATCGAGCATTAGTTGGGAAAGCATCGTCTTGATGTGCCCTGTTGTCTAGAGGGTTCTGGTTTACAGATGAATTCGGAGGGTTCGAGTTTTGAGGCCGAGGAGCGTCAGCAGCGGACCCGATCATCTCGGCACTGAAAGCCGAGAAGATGATCATGAAAGGCAACGCGGCTTTCTTGGTAGTTATTACGGCTACACAGGAGTCAGAGAGGAGACTGGAGGATACGCCGGTTGCCCGGGAATTTCCAGATGTGTTTCCCGATGACCTGCCGGGATTACCACCTAGTCGAGAGGTTGACTTCACCATAGACGTGCTACCGGGTACTGAGCCTATTTCCAAGGCTCCGTACCGGATGGCACCTACGGAGATGGTCGAACTGAAGAAACAGCTGAATGAGTTGGTGGAGCAGGGTTTCATCCGCCCTAGCGTTTCACCGTGGGGAGCACCAGTGCTCTTTGTGAAGAAGAAGGACGGGAGTATGCGTTTGTGCATTGACTACCGAGGGCTCAACCAGGTAACCATCAAGAATCGGTACCCGTTACCGAGGATTGATGAGTTACTGAACCAGCTATAGGGAGCCCAGTGGTTCTCGAAGGTAGATTTACGATCCGGATATCATCAGATTCGGGTCAAGGAGGATGACGTGCAGAAGACGGCGTTCCGGACGAGATATGGACACTTCGAGTTCGTGGTCATGCCCTTCGGGCTCACGAACGCGCCTGCGGTTTTCATGCAGCTTATGAACCGCGTGTTCATGGACTATCTAGATGAGTTTGTCATCATCTTCATCGACGACCTTCTCATCTACTCACCGGATCTGCAGACGCATGAGGAGCATCTGCGGAAGATATTGTGGAGACTGAGAGAGAACCGGCTGTACGCGAAGTTCAGCAAGTGCAGCTTTTGGCTACAGGAGATTGGTTTCCTGGGACATATGGTATCAACCCAGGGTATTCAGGTCGACCCAGCCAAGATCGAGGCCGTCATGGAGTGGCAGTCTCCGACTTCTGCGACGGAAGTCAGGAGTTTTCTGGGACTAACTAGCTATTATCGGCGATTCGTTGAGGGGTTCGCCAAGATAGCTCGGCCTTTGACGAAGCTGACGGGGAAGAACGTTAGGTTTGACTGGACGACCGAGTGCGAGGAGAGCTTTAGAGAGTTGAAACAGAGGTTGACATCAGCACCGATCCTAGCATTACCACGACCGGGTGTGCTCTATGAGGTATATACTGACGCGTCCAAACACGGACTCGGCTGCGTGTTGATGCAGGAGGGACACGTGATCGCTTACGCGTCGAGATAGCTGAAGAAGCATGAGGAGAACTACCCGACTCATGACATGGAGTTAGCAGCGGTAGTTCACGCGCTGAAGATTTGGAGATCGTATCGGTACGGGGAGAAGGTTAAGCTCAAACGAACCATAAGAGCTTGACCTACGTGATATCTCAGAAGGATATGAATCTGAGACAGCGGAGGTGGTTGGAGTTGATT
>NW_010970398.1:157679-162992 GCF_000463585.1 Tarenaya hassleriana | reverse complement strand
CTCTTAGTAGGAAGAAGATCTTAGCGGCCATACGCGTTGTCACCTCATCTCGCAGCAACGCCACTGAGTTGACTGCGATGTTGGGACATCTCTCGCTGACACCCGAGGAGTCGACACCGACTCTGATAGAGCGCGTGGTTATGGGACAGCGCGGCGATCCTTTACTCGCCCAGTACATGGATCATATCGAGGAATATAGCCTCAAGGGCTATCGTATCGATGAACAGGGAGTGCTACGGCTGGGGAACCGGCTATGTGTGTCTGACGACGCAGAGCTGAGACAAGGATTCTATCTGAGGCACACCAGTCGAGGTTGGCGATACATCCGGGGGCGAGCAAGATGTATCAGGATTTACGCCAGTGGTATACGTGGCCGAGGGTCAAGAGAGATGTAGCGGATTACGTAGCGAGGTGCCTCACTTGTCAGCAAGTGAAGGCAGAGCGACAAATGTCGGGAGGCAAGCTACAGCCGTTGGAGATTCCAGAGTGGAAGTGAGATTCAATTGCCATGGATTTCGTGGTCGGATTACCACTCACGCCGAGCAAGAAGAATGCCATTTGGGTAGTCGTGGATCGACTAACCAAATCCGTCCATTTCATTCCTATCCGTCAGGAGTATCCGATCGAGCGATTGGCGCAGATTTACATCGATGAGATCGTACGTCTTCATGGAGTTCCGAACGAGATCATATCGGATAGGGGGGCCCGGCGCAGATTTACATCGATGAGATCGTACGTCTTCATGGAGTTCCGAACGAGATCATATCGGATAGGGACGCTCGATTTACATCCCGCTTGTGGAAGGCGATTCAGGAGGCACTGGGGACGAAGCTCAAGATGAGTACGGCATATCACCCTCAGACAGACGGTCAGTGGGAGCGGACTATACAGACTCTAGAGGACATGCTCAGAGCTTGTATCATGGAGTGGGGAGGGGACCAGTACATGACGTTATGCGAGTTTGCGTACAACAAAAGTCATCACACGAGTATCGGAGTATCTCCATACGAGGCCTTGTACGGGCGACCGTGCAAGACACCGTTGTGCTGGACGAAGATCGGCGAGCGCCGAGAGTTCAGGCTAGAGATCGTGGAGGAGACCACCGAGGTGATACGGAGGATTCGCGCCCATCTGAAGACGGCGCAGGATCGGCAGAAGTCGTATGCCGATCAGTAGAGACGAGACTTCGCGCTTGAGGTCGGAGATTATGCCTTTCTCCGAGTACAGGCGATGCGGGGTCATGCGAGGTTCGGGCAGAGCGGGAAGCTGAAGCCGCCATACATCGGATCTTATCCCGTGATCGCGAAAGTGGGAGCTGTTGCATACCGTCTTGGATTGCCGCCAGAGCTGGGCAACATCCATGATGTGTTCCACGTGTCGATGCTGCGGAGGTACGTAGCGGACCCTTCTCACGTACTACAGCCACAGGAGTTGGAGTTCACAGAGGCTACGCGTTTTCGAGACGAGCCGCTGCAGATAGTGGACCAGAAGGTCAAGCAGCTGCAGACGAAGGAGGTGCCACTCGTGAAGGTCTTGTGGCGGAGCCAAGGGGTCTCTGACATGACTTGGGAACCCGAGGCAGAGATGCGTAGTAGTTATCCGCACCTATTTACTTGAGCGTTGTACGAACTCATTTTTATGACGTTCGGTTGTATCAGATTTATGCTTCGGATGACGTGGCAATATGGATTGTGTTTTGGTGACAATATCGAGTGAAGTATTGATGATATTATGGGATTCTGAATTCGAGGACGAATTCTTTTTAAGGGGGGAGGATTTGTAATACCCCGAAACCCGAATCGAATATTTAATTATTTTGGAAATAAATAATTAAATAGAGATGTCGCGAAATCACCAAAAATGGAATAGTACAATGCCGGGGAGAGGCATGAGGATCGACACGTGCGGGAAGAATCAAAAAAAAAAAGAGAAAGAGAAGAAAACATGATTGGTCCGCTGGACCAGAATTTGGTCCGGGGCGGACCAACATGCTCAGGCGGACTCGACTAGACAGCGCGGACTGGGGAAAAATTCGAAAACAAAATAAAAGTGTGTCTGGTCCGGTGGACCAGGAGGTTGGTCCGGCGGACCGAGAATCGACATATTGCAACTTGCCAACTTGCGGTCTTGGGATGCGGTTTACGCCGGATTCCGGGGCTCACTTGTCGTCCAGTCGCCTCCCACGCCTCGAGGACGTTGCAGGCTTGCCTACGGGCTTGGGCTTGAGCCCACAAACTCCCTAGCTCGCGCCATAAACCTCTCCCAAGTTGGGACTTAGGCATGTTCGGACAGAAACAGAGGAAGAAGAAAAAGGGGAGAAAGGGAGAGAAAGGAGACGAACCAGTGCAAGGGGAGCTCGGGGAAACAAAGGGGGACGTTCCTAGACGTGCCCTGAAGGCATTCACGGTGTGAGAAGGAGCAGAGGACGCACACAAGCTCGGACAAACTCAAGAACAAGGTGAGTGACTTGAGTTGGATTTGTGAGATCTTGTTTTCAATGTGTGATGGTCCAAATCGAGATTTCATTACGTGTTTGAGGTTTAGAACGTGTCTAGGGATGTAAAACTATGTTTTAGTAGCATTTGGAAGCAACCCTAGAGTGAAACGGACGAGAAAAATCGAACATAATCGGGAAAAATGGCGAGGAAGATGAAGATCCCAGTCCCGGTCCGCCGGACCACGCGTGGTCAGCTCTGGACCGAGACTGGACAAAACACGTGAACTCAGACGGACCAAGAAAATGGACCGGACCAGAGAAAAACACGTCCTGGTCCGCCAGACCAGATGTGTTCCGGGATTACGCACACCGCCGGACTAGAAGAAAGGAGACGGACCGGAGAAAAAACACGCCTGGTCCGGGGCTAACCAGAATTTGGTCCGCCGGACCAGGCTCAGAAAAATTGGAAGAAAATTTAATTTTAACCGGGAAAGAGAAAACGGCCAATGGGGTTGGCCCGGGCCTGACCAGACATGATGACGGATGAATCAAACCCCCACCAAAGGATAAAGCTTCGCGATTGGGATCAATCGAACCGAGTTTTCGCCAGAACGTTGCGTAGCGTAGTGAGATGTGCGATATCGAAATACGAGTGATCGTTGCGTGATTGTTTGCGGGTAGAATTTGCATGGCGTTAAACGGTAGCTCGGTAGGGATCGGATACCGTGATACGTATGGTTGTACTATGGGGATATTGCACGTTGTGTGCCATGTGTGTAGCTTGCTCGTGCGTACGAGTTAAGTGTGATTGTGTTTGTGGATGGTTGTAGACACAACCATCACCGTCATGGACTTGACGGGCGTTTGAGACGCGTATTAGTCGTGTGCGACACGACGGCCAACGTCATGGATTTGACGGGCGTGGACTCGCACCTAGTCATGGACTTGACCAAGGCTTATGGCTGGACCCTATGGTGGACTCCATACGGGTATGATTGTATTTCCGTTGTGTCATGGACTTGACATCGGTAGTCACGAGAGTGACAGGCGCAGGAGACGCGCACGATCGCATGCAATGCGATGGCCAACGTCACGCGAGTGACGAGCGTGGATTCGCCCCTGGTCATGGACTTGACCAGGGTATACGGCTAAGCCCTATGGTGGATTACGCCTAGCGCATCCGGCAGACGACGACTGATAACTCCTAATTCTCTCTATATTTCCTGGACGTTTTTATAGGATTTACATGAGGATCAAGTTCATTTGTAGGCATTATAGGCGCGTTAGGCTACGGAACTCGGTTTGGTTGTGTTTTTATTGGATTACAGGTCTTGGATGAGATTCGGACCAAGATGGAAGCAATCTGGAGCTAAAAGGATGGAATACATCAAGAACTTCCTGTCCTGATTCGGCCAGAGTCAACCATGGGAAGCGGGTCGAGTCAACATGCTGAAAATGGCCCAATTCAAGCCTGTTACGAGGAGTCCGAGTCAGAACGTCCGAGTCAGACTACCCCGAGTCAACATGCCCGAGTCAGAACGTCCGAGTTAGAAGATTGGGCTGGGCCGAATTTCTTATGTCTCGTTTTGACTCGGTCGAGTCAGAGTACTGACTCGGTCCGAGTCAAAACCCAGAAAAAGCCCAGATTCGAATTTTCAGAGTTTGATCGGGAATAGGACTTCGGGAGCGCCGCCTAGGGTTTATAAAAAGACTCTACAGACGTCCAAAAGAGACAGACAGACTTTATACAGACTTTGGAGAGCTTTGGTGAGAGAAATAGGAGTTTTACGGGATTTCGGGAAGAAGGAGAGTTGGAACGTGAAGATCGCTTGCTGTCGACATGAGTCTTTCTTCTCCCTCTTTTCTTTCTGTTTCTGGTTTTGCTCAGTGTTTTTCCATGAACCGTGAGTACATCCACGGCTGTGGGTTAGGGATTCGTTTGTGTTTTGGGTATGTTTGAACCCTAACTTGGTTGCGATTTGAATTTGTTTCGGTTTTATCGATTTGTGCTTTCTTCGATTGGTGTTTGCTGACCCCTTGGCCAATTATTTCAGATTCTGAACTTCATAGGAATATGGGTTTGGTTTCGGATCAAAATCGATAGGATAGATCGTATTATTCACATAGGAATATGGTTTGATCGATCTAGGATTGATAATAGTGTTCTTCATGCATCTAGTTTGATAAATCACATAGGGATATTGATTTAGAGAACTTTAGATAGTGAGTTATATGCCGGGAGATGATTTCTCTATCTTTGTTGCTTGACGATTCCCGAATACAGATTCAATATCGTGATTCTCGCATGCTTAGCATATACCCATACACGCGAATACGGTCCCGACACCCACGGTCATCCTTACTTGCTAGTTTACACGTTTTTATTGCTTTGCTTCTTTATTTTCTATTCTTTCCATATACTTCCACCATCACTTTCACTTCTACTTGCTTTGATTTAGTCTCGATTAGATTTAGATTTAGCAACCGATCCTCGTGTTCGACCCCGTGTTATGACGATCCGTATCCTTGCGGTGAGTTGTGAATCGGGTATAAATTCTAGACTCGGTACACACGTATCAAGTTTTTGACGCCGTTGCCGGGGACTGGTTAACCTATTTCTAGGTCTTTGTTGATTCTAGATCTTAGCTTGTTTTCTCTTTCTTTTTCTTTTTCTTTTTCTTTCTTTGGTTTTTGCGGCTTCACTTGGTTTCGAGTTCTTCTTTTTTCTTTGCGGTTTGCAGGGTTCTAGTGCATGACACGTAGCTCTACTCGGAGAGAAGACCTAGTCTACGATCCGGAGATTGAGCGTACCTTGAGAGACATCCGAAATCAGCAGAGAAGAGAAGCTATGTCGAGGTCAAGTAGTTCGCACGACC
>NW_010970398.1:155900-156864 GCF_000463585.1 Tarenaya hassleriana | reverse complement strand
ATCCATGTCTAAGACAATAAAATCAACGGGGACATAATAATCTCCAACTTTCAAAGGAACATCCTCGAGAATACCTGCGGGATACTTAACAGATCGATCCGCTAGCTGTAGCGCCATTCATGTCGGCTTTAGCTCATGGCTGATTTATCGGCGATCAAGCAGCATATGGGACTCAAGAATATGTCTATCCCGCAGAAAGTCCAGCCTGGTATGTTTCTGGTTGATCAGGCAGCATCAGAGGAAGAACCGGTTGAGGATGTCAACTATGTAGGAAGGAATCAGTACCAGAATCCTTCCAATCTCTACAACCCGAACGCGCCTAGAAACCATCCTGGTTTCTCCTACGGAAACTCGAGCGGAGCATTGAATGCACAGCAACAAGGCGTTTCCAGAGTCCCTCAGAATCCCCCGGGCTTCACTCAGTCACGTTTTCAGGGGCAGAATCAGGGATATGCGCAACAGAATCCAGGATACGGACAGCAGAATCAGGGTTACCGAGCTCCTCCACCGGCAAAGAACGATGAAGCAGACATCAAGACAATGCTTGCCCAACTAATGCTCGATCAGAAGACATCGTTTACGGAGTTGAAGACCGAGATACAGAGTAATGCTCGATCAGAAGACATCGTTTACGGAGTTGAAGACCGAGATACAGAGTATAAAAGTCAGGCAAGACACTTTTGAGAGGAGATTAGATGGATTCGAAGCTCATCTGAAGCATGTGGACATGTAGATTGCGCAGCTTGCATCAGAACCCTCTAGACAGCAAGGCACATTTCCTGGAAAGCCCGAACCGAATCCACGAGAACACGTCAATGCCATTCAGCTTATAAGTGGAGAGAGTCTGCCTGAGACGGTCCCTATTACTACCACAGAAAAAGGGACGACGTCTAGACACACTGCTGATGAGAAAGGGAAAGCCATAGCTCACGAGACATCTAAGGTGCATGTAGAGGAAGCCGAA
>NW_010970398.1:152536-155113 GCF_000463585.1 Tarenaya hassleriana | reverse complement strand
AACACGACTGATGCGGTTGTACACGTCCGAGCTGGTCGTCTTACCGTGAAGATAGGTGACGAGACTGTTGAGTTCACCTTAGATCACAATATGAAGCAGCCATCCACTATCGATTCAGCGTGTTATGTTGATGTACATGAGATCTTGACGCAGGAGGTCTTCGATCAGTTCCGAGACATTGATCCACTTGAAATATCCCTCCTGACATCAGATGCGAGTATATACAGCAATTGGGAGGATATTCGGGAGCTCACACAGGCGTTAGACAATGAAACCGAGGAGAAATTCGAGCTTCTATACTCTGACTCGACCGAGTCAAAGCTTGACTCGGACCGAGTCAAGTCGCTGGAACACTTCGAAGTTTTGTTAGCTTCAGACTCGGTGTCGCAGAGTTCTAACTTGACCGAGTCAAGTGTTGACTCGGCCTTCCTTCGTTCTGACTCGGACCGAGTCAGTTCTCTGAGCCCCACCACCGACACCGAGCCAGCCCGGAACATCTCCGAACCCCCCATGACGACCACCCTAGATGTTCCAGAACCCAGAGAGCCATCATTTAGCACGGGGATGCTGAATAAAGCAGATTGGAGTCTAGAGAATGCCCCGAAGGTGAAATTGAAGCCCCTACCTCAAAGGCTTAGGACAAAGGAACATACATACACGGGTAGGAACACAGGACCATCATTGGAGAGAGGTACATATCCCACTCGTAATCCTATATTCGTGTTTGAACCTTCTATTACAGGTTCTCGAGTAGGGGTAATGAGCAAGAGAGGATCGAAACGAGCAAAATCATCGCTCAAAAGTCCACATGAATCACCTCCATCACAAGTTTGGAAACTCAAGGAGGATAGACGGCTCAAGCGTCCACGAGGTACAAAAGATGCGCTTAATGCTCAACGTCTAGGGTGGCGAAAGATTGATTATCTTCGCCTCTCAGACCCTCCCATCATTTGAGCAAGATAGGTCGAGCTAATGACGTTAAACAAGCGCTTCTCGGGAGGCAACCCGAGCATTAGGTAACTTTTCTTTTTCTTCGTAGCGTAGGTAGTAGAGACCATGATTGTATTTTGGATCTTTCGGAGTGCATTGCTATTATGCTTTTGTTCGGATAACGTTTGTTGTTCTATGAGCGTTTACACCGGCACACGAGAGATGAGCATCGGCTTCCGAGAGACAACGTTGGATAGGTTCCAATTCACAGAGTGTGTGAGAGCTCCTGCGTTTGACGTGAGTTAGTACCTCAGTCTGAGTCAGTTGTAATTCGGACCGAGTTACATGTCTGTGAGAAATTCGTGTTTTGCTAAGAAAGTTAACTCGGCCCGAGTCAGAAGTAACTCGAACCGTGTCAGTTTGCAGAAACACGAACTGATGCGATTCTTCGCGTGAAAACTGCAGATTTTGCAACTTTTGGTGATGTTCTTTGGTGTTTATATACTAAAGACGTCAGAATAAGTTGGGTACAGATTGAAATCCTAATTGAGAGATTTTTTAGTGCATTTTCGGAAGTTTCTTGCAAAAACTCTTCCGAAAGCTTTTGTTCAACTTCTTCTTCCCATTTCCTTGTCTGTGCGTTCTTGAGCTATTCTAGAACGTATTTCTAACATTTGGACTTCTATAGAGAAAGTTATTCATCTCGAAACATGAGTACCTCATCCGAACTTCATCTCTAACGCTCCAAAAACGTTCCTTTTCGCGTCCAATCATCTTCGAAACCTGCAACTCTGCAAAACTAAAACACAACCGGGTTTTGTGTCCTAACATGCCTAGAATGCCTATAAATGTATGTGATTATCCTATAAAACCTAGACAAACTCTCATAAAAATATAGAGAAAAATAGGAGTTATCAACATGATTCGTGTCGTAACTGATACATGCCTTTATAGTCCTCCATTACGCAGGACGTTTGACGTATTCAAAGTACGCAACTCCTCATGTTGGATTCTGTAGATATCTCAAGTCATAGGATCCAATCATGGAACCGTCAAATGAGATTCAAGTCATGACGCTAGTCCATGTGACAATCTCACGCGGGTCAATACAGTATTCCGTTCTCCAACGAATACCTATGATTGTGATCGTATCCAATACCCATGATCATCTCTATGATCATCTATCACACATCATACTAGTCTTAGTACATCATTGTTCCCACAATGATATATGACTAGAGAGTTTAGTATTGTTCATAACAATACATGGATTTCATAACATGTTAAAGTAGGCATAACATGTAATGAATCAAACATTCATCCATAAAATCATAGAAAGAGTCAATAAATCAAATGTATCATAAGAAAGCTCGGGGTCGGACATCGCATCAAAAAGAAAAAAAAAGAGGAAAAGAAAGAAAAGAAAAAAAAAGAGAAAACCGATGTCCTTCGACTTCAACGTCCTAGAAACCCGAGAGAAAATTGATAACTCCTAATTCTCTCTATATTTCCTGGACGTTTTTATAGGATTTACATGAGGATCAAGTTCATTTGTAGGCATTATAGGCGCGTTAGGCTACGGAACTCGGTTTGGTTGTGTTTTTATTGGATTACAGGTCTTGGATGAGATTCGGACCAAGATGGAAG
>NW_010970398.1:146539-152175 GCF_000463585.1 Tarenaya hassleriana | reverse complement strand
ACAGACTTTATACAGACTTTTGGAGAGCTTTGGTGAGAGAAATAGGAGTTTTACGGGATTTCGGGAAGAAGAAGGAGAGTTGGAACGTGAAGATCGCTTGTTGTCGACATGAGTCTTTCTTCTCCCTCTTTTCTTTCTGTTTCTGGTTTTGCTCAGTGTTTTTCCATGAACCGTGAGTAGATCCACGGCTGTGGGTTAGGGATTCGTTTGTGTTTTGGATATGTTTGAACCCTAACTTGGTTGCGATTTGAATTTGTTTCGGTTTTATCGATTTGTGCTTTCTTCGATTGGTGTTTGCTGACCCCTTGGCCAATTATTTCAGATTCTGAACTTCATAGGAATATGGGTTTGGTTTCGGATCAAAATCGATAGGATAGATCGTATTATTCACATAGGAATATGGTTTGATCGATCTAGGATTGATGATAGTGTTCTTCATGCATCTAGTTTGATAAATCACATAGGGATATGGATTTAGAGAACTTTAGATAGTGAGTTATATGCCGGGAGATGATTTCTCTATCTTTGTTGCTTGACGATTCCCGAATACAGATTCAATATCGTGATTCTCGCATGCTTAACATATACCCATACACGCGAATACGGTCCCGACACCCACGGTCATCCTTACTTGCTAGTTTACACGTTTTTATTGCTTTGCTTCTTTATTTTCTATTCTTTCCATATACTTCCACCATCACTTTCACTTGCTTGCTTCGATTTAGTTTCAATTAGGATTTAGACTTAGCTACCGGTCCTTGTGTTCGACCCCGTGTTACGACGATCCGTATCCTTGCGGTGAGTTATGAATCGGGTTATAAATTCTAGACTCGATACACACGTATCAACGACCTGAGAGAGGCAACATCATGTACGGGATTTACATTTTGGGTTACAGGACTTGTATTTCTCGCATTTTGTACGGTTAATTTATAAATATTCGGACATGTGTTATTTTGCGATACTGATCGCCTATTGTATTTTCTTCTGCTTACTCTAGTTTGTTTAAAAATGTTTTTGGATTTCGTATTTTTGCTTCCGCATTATTATTTTATTACTATTTGTCCATGTGGCACAGCCCGTATACTGTACACGGGTTACGGTTGTTACAACTTTTGGTTGATGGTTTGGGCAATGGGATAAACCGATTCAAATTGAGAAAGGTTGAGTTTCTGGTTCAGGGGCACTTCTAGTACTTCGTAGTTTCTGTTGCGATCCGTTACTCAGACTTCAGCTATATAACAGAGCTTCATCAGTCATCAATGGCAGTTCTTCAAGATTCTCTTTTCTTCTTTGACAAAGTTGTAGAGAGCTCGTCTTGTTCTTGAGCGAAGCTTCTCATATTCTCTGTAACTCAATCATAGTGGATTGTCGAGACTCTCTCGGCCGAAACGTAGGATCACATCGATCCGAACTCGTAAAATTCCTTGTGTTGTTTCTCTTTTCACTAGGTACTAATCCCGCGCGCATCGCGCGGATTACAATTATATATAAATTTTTAAAAATTATATATTATATTTTGTTTTTAAATTTATATTTCATACTTTTAAATAAAATGATAAACAATTTTGAAAATATCCAGTTTTTTTTTTTTGAAAAAAACTTTTATATTTGCTAAACAAAAGAAGATAAATGAAACCAAATGAGCAAATATATTTAGATATAAATATAAATCATATAGTCAAATGAAGATAAATATTCAAAATAAAGATAAATAAATAATATTGATATAAAATATGATATCTTTTTTTAAAAATTGATTGTTAATATTTCTCTGTTTATATTTTCGTATATTATAATATAAAATCAATAGTTAAAATTTAGAAATATCAGAAAAATATTTATAAAAATTTTACAATTCAATAAAAAAGGTTTCACTTTTGGCAATCGGAGAGTTACTTTAAAATGTCACTATCGATAGTCTCGTAAGTACAATTTTAAATAATAATCTAAATTTGGTGTTAAAAATCCAATAATAATGTATTTAGATTATTAACACTTCACGATAAAATATTGGTATAATATTAAATTTATATAATCTCACTCGTATTTAAATTTTGGTAAAATATTAAATTTACATAATCTCACCCGTATTTATATTTAATCATAATAATATTAGTTGAATAATCCGTATGAAATCAATCTATTTCTAATTTAAATATATATGAGTTGGAATCTCATTTAATTATTTTATTCGGTCTATATTTTGTTAAATTATTTTTTATTGTTCTTATCATCCAAATTTATTTTATATGACCCTTCAACGTTCATCCTCGTTTATATGATGAATCAGTTGACTTAGTTCCCGTGACACATATATCGTCTTGTAAACCATCAATTAAAGAGTTGGAGTTTCAAACGAAACGATACATCCAGATTTTAATAGGACTTGACACTTTTGACCTTTTATTTAGAGTATATAATTTAAGACCCGATCTGATAAGTTTCTGAAAATTTTTCAAAACAAAAATCTAGTGATACCTAAAGAGTTCTTACCCGACCAAAATGATATTTCCCAATACCTTCATCAAAACCTTAACAATTTATACGGTATTTATTGGACTTATTTCAGACTCATAAGGTACTTTAAATATTAATTGAAAAACTATTCATTATATAAGATCTGAACGATATTTATGAAAAATCAAAACGTTAATGGTGACATTGGAATTTATGTATTTTTATGACATTTTTAAGTAGATATATTTTTCTATTAATTTTATAATATTTTGTATAAATTTATGTTTCCATAAAAAAAAAGATTGTCAATCTCCAAATAAGAAATAACCAAAAAACTTATATTATTGATATTAAAGAAAATTTAGTATTTTGAAAATAATTTTATTTGGACATTTAAACATAATTTATTTTTCCATTTTTCTTTTTTTATTCATTTTATTGGTTTGGCAACATCTATCTCAAATCCAACATTTATATTCATGTTGAATTTGGTGAAATCAAACTGGTTCTAAATTTAATCCAATTTATTTATTTTAAGAATTTATAAATGTCAAATTAATAATATTAAAATTTAACTGAGGCTCATTGTTGACGATAAATTGTTGTAACTCGAAGATGTTGATGTACTGTTGGATTTAATACATCTTCGCCATGCAAAAGCCAAACAGAGGCATTGTCATAAAAATCATGACCTTTTCTTCTTCTTTGGATTTTATTCCTAATGTTCAAAGTTGAACAACTACAAAGTCAAAACAACGACATACATGTATATAAAATAATCTTTATTAAGTTAAATGATATCACGAAAACCTAGCTAAAACACCATGGGGTCATCATTATATGCGATCCAAGGTAAGTCATTCTGGCAATGCTAATCCTCACAAAAGAACGAACCATCCGCCCTCAGACGGTGTGAATCACACTTTCCATGTTTGAACCACCACCTGATACCGGACTCTGTTGAAAAGTTGTTTGCCTTGTGGACGACCCTCCCACCAAGTTCAACGAAAGTGGTTGTTGCTCTGATTCTCCCAGACTTATAGTTTAGACATGCCCAGAAGCTCATCCACGTTGATGAGGGCTTTAGAATGCACGGTTGTTGGTCTAAGTACCTTATGACTCTCTTCATTCACAGCAGGCCATATCGGGACCGGGAAAGAGTATAAAGGCGAGAAGTAGGTTGGATACAATACAGGGAATGGAACAGGTAGTTGCACCTGGGTGTTGTCCTCTGCTGCAACTGGTGGCTCTCTAGTGATAGAGTTGGTGGAGTCCATCGATTCACATTCTTCAATTTCTAGAATCGACGATGAAGCAGGAGCCAGTAGCTGGAGCTGGAAGCTTATCGCTGCCTTGCATTTGTGTTTCTATATAACTGTCCTCGGGTTGTGTCTCTTGTGACTCCATTGCAAACATCTAATATCTGCAAAAGAATTCGATAAGAAAATTTCAAATGCTCTATTCAAAACATTGCCACCCACCTTCTAAATATGTTGAATAGAATTTGATTTTTTTTTTAAAGTGTAAGAGGGAGGGAACTAATCTCGTCAGGAACCATATCAAAAAGACTGAAACGTCTTTTACCTCGAGATACATTGGACTGCCTGATGAAATACTTCTGAGCATGGCTTGCAACCTGCGTTGCGTCCTTGTGGTCACGTAGTTCCTGGAGATACCATGTCAATCTCCTTTTCCCAGCTTCTGTAATCCCAATGAGAACATCCTATACTCTTCTTCTGTCCATGGTGTTAATGGGATAAAAAAACATATCTACTTTGCCATATAATTTCGAGTTTAAGCACCCACATAGAGAGCACCGTGATAAACATTCATTTAACAGACCAAACCGAAAACAACAAAAACATACGGAAGAAGAAACACATAATAATAAGAAATGGTCAACACATTTGCTAGGTTTTATCATATTGCATTGAACAACTCCTCCTATTGTCTCAAAAGCCCATATTCAAACATACATGTGTGATGAAAAACTGCACACTTCATAGTTTGCCTTTAGATCGAGGTCTAATTCCAGATTTTCAATCTATAATTAAACTCTTCGTCAGGTTGAACGCAATCATAGCAATGAAATCCCCATGGACAAAAAAAATTCAAAGAAATCGGAGATCGGAGATGAAATAGGAACGGGTTACCTACTCTTAACCGTCAAAGCGAACCCGTTCATTCTGACATTCTGAATTCTTTAATTCGGAATGAATCAAATCTCCCCAAGTAGGATTCGAACCTACGACCAATCAGTTAACAGCCGATCGCTCTACCACTGAGCTACTGAGGAAAAACAGGAGATTAGATCTCATAGAGTTCAATTCCCGTTCTCAACCCATGACCAATATGAACTCGAAGTTTCCTTCGTAACCCCCAGAACTTATTCGTAGTGGCTCCGTTCCATGCCTCATTTCATAGGAAGTGGAAATACCTTTTTTTTCTCTTGTGTCTGGAAGATGAACCGGTGACAGCGTGGTCAGGAGTATCTCCTGGAGAGGCGAACACCGAAGAACTTAACCCCTCGGTTATGTGCATTTTTTTTTAAATGTATAGATTTAACTTAAAGAGAATAAATAAAGTTATATATAAAAGTACACGTGTCATGCTCCTGTTACAAACTCTACTTTTATATATAAGATACTCGTCTCTCACTCGAACTCGATCGAGCCAAAGGGTGTTACATTCACATCGGTCTTGTGAGCAATGTTGTCTCTAACCTTTTGATGGAGTTTCTTAACGAACTCGGCTTTTCTTTCGCCGTCAAGGTTCGCAAACTCAGTACTCAGAAGAGGTATGAGATCAAGTGGCGTGATTGGATTGAAGCCGTAGACTATCTCAAATGAGGAGTGCTTAGTGGCTGAATGGACCGCCCTATTGTAAGCAAATTCGATATGCGGTAAACACTCAACCCAGCCCTCGAAGTGTTTTCCGATAGTAGCTCTCAAAAGTGTAGACAATGTCCGATTGACTACTTCGGTTTGTCCATCCGTTCGAGTCACGATCCGACACGATCGTCTTTGGGAGACCATGTAGACGCACTACTTCCCGAAAGAAGAAATATGCAATGTGCTTAGCGTCGTTGGTCTTAGCACATGGTATGAAATGCGCCATCTTTGAGAATCGATCCACTACGACAAAGATGGAATCCTTATGTTGTATTTTCGGCATTC
>NW_010970398.1:138129-146488 GCF_000463585.1 Tarenaya hassleriana | reverse complement strand
AACTGTCGACCTCGAGATTTTGCCTTATGACACTCGATACACTTAGCACAAAACCTCTGAACGTCCCTCCTGAGTTGCCAATAGAAATGCTCTTGTACGATGGCCAATATCTTATCTACTCCGAAATGGCCAGCAAGTGCACCGCCATGAGCCTCGCGGAGTATGACATCTCGCATCGACCATTGTGGGATGCATAGACGTTTTTCTCGAAAGAGGTATCCATCTTGTAGAAAAAATGGACCATAAGCACCACGACTACACTCCTTAATGATGGCTTCGAAGTCCGGATCAGTCATGTATTGTTCCTTAAGGAGTTCAAATCCAAGCATCTTGGCTTCCATAAATGAAATCAATGCATAGCGTTGAGACAATGCGTCGGCTACGACGTTGTCCTTCCCTTTCTTGTACTTAATGATGTAGGAAAATGTCTCGATGAATTCAAGCCATTTAGCATGTCTCCGCTTAAGTGAAGTCTGTCCCTTGAGGTGTTTAAGGGTCTCATGATCCGAGTGAACGACAAATTCTTTGGCCAACAAGTAGTGCTGCCAAGTCTCTAATGCACGTACTAGCGCGTATAGCTCCTTGTCGTATGTCGGATAATTGAGAACAGCCCCACTAAGTTTCTCGCTAAAATAAGCGATGGGCCTCTTTTCTTGCATAAGGACAGCTCCTATGCCAATCCTAGAGGCATCGCACTCGATTTCAAAAGTTTTGTCGAAATTCGGAAGAACTAAGACGGGTGCTCAGGTAAGGCTGTCCTTAAGTGCCTCAAATGCGCTCGCTTGATTTTCTCCCCACTCAAAGACCACATCTTTCTTAGTGATAGCGGTGAGAGGAGCGGCTAGACTACTGAAGTCCCGACAAATCGGCGATAAAAGCTTGCTAACCCGAGAAAACTCCTCACGTGTCCAACTATGGTAGGAGTCGACCATTCCTTAATGGCTTTAACATTTTCCTCGTCAACTCGCAAACCTTTAGAGCTGACCATGAAGCCAAGAAATACCAACTCATCGGTGCAAAATGAACACTTCTTCAGGTTCGCATAAAGACTTTCTTTCCTCAAAGTGGTCAAGACTTGCTCTAGGTGCGAATAATGGTCCTCAGTGGTCCGACTATACACGAAGATATCGTCAAAGTAAACCACGACAAACTTCCCTATGAAAGTTCTCAAAACCTAGTTCATGAGGCGCATGAATGTACTCGGGGCATCGGTCAACCCGAAAGGCATAACCAACCACTCGTAAAGCCCCTGCTTGGTCTTGAAGGCGGTTTTCCACTCGTCACCTTCTTTCATTCTTACTTGATGGTAGCCACTGTTAAGATCAATCTTTGAAAAGATCGTGCCTCCGCTCAACTCATCAAGCATATCGTCGAGTCTAGGGATGGGATGCCGGTATTTAACGGTAATGTTGTTGATCGCTCGGCAATCCACACACATATGCCAAGTTCCATCTTTCTTTGGTACTAATAGTACCGGAACTGCGCATGGACTAAGACTCTCGCGAATGTAACCCTTACTCATAAGCTCTTGAACTTGCTTCTCGAGTTCTTTGGTCTCTTCTGGGTTCATTCGGTAAGCTGGTCGGTTGGGTAAAGGGGCACCGGGTACTAGGTCTATTTGGTGCTCAATCCCTCGGATGGGTGGTAACCCTGTCGAAATTTCGTTCGGAAACACATCCCGGAATGCTCAAGTAGCCGACTCATGGTGGGGTTATCGGTAGGTACTTCTGTCCTCAGGTTCATTACGTCCTTAAAAACCATGAGAAGTACCGATTGTTCCTGACGAACAGCCCGGTCGACTTGACTAGCTTTAATGTAGAAGTTCTTCGTCTTTGATTCAGTGTCCTTAGCTAGTTTTAGATGCATCTCATGCACTTGAGATGGACTAAGGGGTGCGAGTACAATCTTTCTCTTGTTATAAACGAAAGAGTACTAGTTTGCTCGACCGTCATGGCTGACCTCTCGAACTGCCATGGTCTACCGAGTAGCATGTGTCCCGCTTGCATTGGAACAACATCGCATAAAACCTCGTCTTGGTACCGCCCAATACTAAATGGCACCTTGACGCGCTCGGCGACCATGTATGCACTTGCGACATTCATGCATGACCCGCTATCTATGATCAGTCCGCAGACTTTCCCTTGGACGGTACAACAAGTATGGAAAATGGTCTCTCGCTGAGCAGTCTCGTCCGGAGTGATTAGAGTGCTCAGAACTCGTCTTGTAACCAAGAGTTCGCCGCTATCGGGATACTCGATCTCCTCGTCGGGTTCACCCATTTCTTCCTCATCCATGGACTCATACATTAGTATCATTACACGAGAGTGATGGGATTCCTGGGATCTCTAGAGCGAATCCTATTCCTTAGAGATCGATTCTAGGGTTTGCGCAGCGGATATAAAACAAAATTTTGAATGAAACCCTAGAACCATGTTTCTATGAATCGTAGAAACGTTAGAACGCTTACCTCAATCGATCTGGGGCATGTATCAATTGAAGAACTCGTCTGATCATGAAAGGGAGGAAGAATACCTCACCCTCTATACGTATCCACACCTCGGGATGGATTCTAACGGTTGGAACTTGTCTGCAAGGACCCGAGTCACCTATTCGGTTTCGCGCTTCGAGAAAACGAGACTTGGAACTCTTAGAACACTTTGGATCTCACCAAAAGCTCTTAAAATTCTGTACCAGACGGCTCAAAAAGTCTCTCGTTTAATTAGGGTTTTAATCTCCTTCTTATAAGGTGATTTAACCCTAATTCGGTCTAATTTTCGAAAACCCGAAAGCGGGAACGGACGGTCCAGGAATGCACGTGGACCGTCCGTTCCAGCAAGTCAGAACGGACGGTCTGCTTTGGTGGACCGTCCGTTCCAGACCTTCTGGAATGGAAGACCACATAAAGCCAGAACGGACGGTCTGCCTTCTGCGGACCGTCGGGTCTGGACCTGGCAGACTGTCGATTCTGGCCCTTTCGGTCCGTCCGTTCCAGCACCTTCCGTCTCGATTTTTCCGTCGTTTTCTCGTGCGTTCTGTCCTTCCCTGCGTGTGCGACCCTGTAGGCTCATTCGATATAGCAGTATGATCCGAAATCTCTATTTTGGATATACAAGTTATAGGCGGTCTCTAGAAAGACACTATGACTACCTATCTCGAATAGAGTTTGTTCGTGATCCTACGAACGCCAGTGATGATTCCGGTTGATGATCCTTTTGCATCGCGATATCATATGTCGAACATAAGGCATGGATAAGCCACCTTATCTGATTCGACTGCTTTCTCGTTCACTGAGTTTGACTGTCTGAAATAGACGATGCTCGTCTATAGTGCGGCCACACATTTCTACAATCTCACTCACACGAGGGACCCAGCGATATCTCTCTCTTTTACGAGAGGTACCAATCCCGTCTTGACTATCTATAATCCAACACATGATTCGTTTTGTACCTGATACACGCCTTTATAGTCCTCCTGTTACGCAGGACGTTTGACGTATTCAAAGCACGCAACTCCTCATGTTGGATTCCGTAGATATCTCAGGTCTAAGGATCCAATCATGGAACTGCCATATGAGATTCAAGTCATGACGCTAGTCCATGTGACAATCTCATGCGGGTCAATCCAGTCGTTCTGCAACGAATACCTATGATTGTGATCGTATCCAATACCTATGATCATCTATATGATCATCTATCACACATCATACTAGTCTTAGTATATCATTATTCCCACAATGATACACGACTAGGGAGTTTAGTATTGTTCATAACAATACATGGATTTCATAACATATTAAAGCATGCACAATACGTAATGAATCAAACACTAATCCATAAAACCATAGGAAGTGTCAATACATCAAATTGTATCATAATAAAGCTCGCAAACAGTACATCATAGAGCATTAAACCAACAATCTTCCACTTGCTCTAATCATGGACTGCTAAACATCTAATGCTCATATCCCTAACATGACCCTCATGCTTCGACGAAGGGAAAGGCTTCGTCAATGGATCGGCAATGTTGTCATCTGTCGACACTCTGCAAATGTGCACGTCTCCTCTGTCTATGATCTCCCTGATAAGGTGAAATCGTCAGAGTATGTGTTTGGATCGTTGATGGGATCTGGGTTCTTTCGCTTGTGCGATCGCTCCATTGTTGTCACAATACAGAGCAATGGGGCTATCAGCACTAGGAATGACACCCAAGTCGCCAACAAACTTCCTGATCCAAACAGCTTCCTTCGCTGCATCCGACGCTGCAATATACTCAGCTTCTGTAGTAGAATCTGCAACGGTCGCTTGCTTGGAACTCTTTCAGCTAACAACGCCTCCGTTCAAGCAGAAAACATAGCCAGACTGCGATCTGTAGTCATCTGGGTCTGACTGGAAACTAGCATCGGTGTAATCCCTTACTGCGAGCTCGTCTTCCGACCCACCGTATACCAAGAACACATCCTTAGTCCTTCTCAAGTACTTCAGGATGTGCTTGACGGCGATCCAGTGTGTTACTGCGATTAGCAGAAACATTATTTCTATTTCTTGTCTGGATTTGGATGGTTTTCGATTTGTGACTGAGAACTCGAGTTTGATGATTTATCGAGACAGTATTTACTATGATAATGGTTATCTAGTTAATGGTTTATACGTCTTGAATGATCAGCCTCCGAACTCAACTTCGTCCATCTATAACGTGAGTACTAAACGGTTTAAGCCGAACAACTTAAACCCGACCTTCCTCTGGCATTGTCGTCTAGACCATATAAACGAGAAGCGCATTCTGAAGGTCTTCTGGATTCATTTGACATTGAGTCTCTTGAATCTTGCGAGTCTTGTTTGATGGGCAAGATGACAAAGCATCCTTTCAAGGGGAAAGGACAGAGAGCGACGGAGTTATTGGCTCTCATACATAGTGATGTATGCGGACCAATGAGTTGTCCAGCTAGAGGAGGTTATCTGTATTTCGTTACGTTCACTGATGATTTCAGTCGATACGGTTATGTCTATTTGATGAGACATAAGTCTGAAACACTTGAAATGTTTAAGGCTTTCAGAAACGATGTACAGAACCAGCTTGGCAAGACGATCAAGACACTTCGATCAGATTGTGGTGGCGAGTATATGAGCCAAGAGTTCTCTGACTATCTGGTTGATTGTGGTATTGTATCATAATTAACTCCTCCTGGAACGCCACAATGGAACGGCGTGTCTGAACGGAGGAACCGAACACTGTTAGACATGGTTCGATCGATGATGAGTCAGACAGATCTTCCGAAGTCCTTTTGGGGCTATGAGGAGTCCAACGAAGGCGGCTGAAACGACGCCATATGAGATATGGACGAGGAAGCGTCCCGCGTTGTCGTTTGTCAGAATTTGGGGATGCGACGCTTACATGAAGCGTCAGATGACTGATAAGTTATCCTCCAAATCTGATAAGTGTTTATTTGTAGGCTACCCTAAAGAAACTAAGGGTTACTACTTCTACATTCCGGCAGAGAACAAGGTGTTTATTGCCAGGAATGCGACTTTTATGGAGCGAGAGTTCGTCTCCAAAAGAGTCAGTGGAAGTAGGATCGAACTTGAGGAAGTTCGAGAGCAACAAGTAGATGTTGAGCCGAGTGAACAAGTTGAAGACGTTCAACCTGTTTCATTGCTGGTTGTGACTCAACCTTCGACTAGTGAACCTTGGAGATCAGGCAGGATTCGCCAAGAGCATGTGAGATACGAATTTCTTGTAACTGGGAATGAGGAGCTCATGTTATTAGAACATGATGAGTCTACCACATACCCAGAGGCCATGGCGAGTCCCGACTCCGAGAAATGGCGCGAGGCTATGTAGTCCGAGATGCAATCCATGTCAGACAACCAAGTATGGACTCTGGTTGATGCATCTGAAAGGATAAAATCCATCGGATGCAAGTGGATCTTCAAGAAGAAGACCGACATGGATGGCAACGTGCACATGTATAAGGCACGACTTGTGGCGAAGGGATTCCGTCAGATTTATGGTACTGATTATGATGAGACATTTTTGCCCGTAGTTATGATGAAGTCCATCAGGATCCTGCTTACCATAGCCGCATATTACGACTATGAGATATGGCAAATGGATGTCAAGACCGCGTTCCTTAACGGGAACTTGACCGAGGATGTGTACATGACACAACCCGAAGATTTTGTCGATCCAAGGAACCCGAGGATGGTGTGCAAGCTTCAGAGGTCCATTTATGGACTGAAGCAGACTTCGAGGAGCTAGAACCTTCCCTTTGATGAGACAATCAAAAGGTTTGGTTTCTTACAGAACGAAGACGAGCCATGTGTTTACAAGAAGTTAGTGGGAGCACAATTATATTTCTAGTGCTATACGTGGATGACATTCTCCTAATAGGAAATGACGTTTCTACCTTGCAAGACGTTAAGTCTTGGCTAGTAACGCAGTTTTCTATGAAGGACCTAGGAGAAGCGGCCTATATTTTAGGCATCAAGATCTATATAGATAGGTCGAGGCGGCTTCTAGGATTGAGTCAGAGTACTTACATCGATAAGGTCTTGAAACGGTTCAAGATGCAAGATTCCAAAAAAGGAACCTTACCGATGGGCAGTGGCACAGTTCTATGCAAGAGTCAGTGTCCTACGACACCTGATGAGCGAGAACGCATGGATCAGATTCCATATGCTTCGGCAATTGGATCCATCATATATGTCATGCTTTGTACTCGACCGGATGTATCCTATGCGTTGAGCATTACGAGTAGATACCAGTCAGATCCAAGTGAGTCACACTGGATCGCCGTCAAGCACATCCTGAAGTACTTGAGAAGGACTAAGGATGTATTATTGGTATACGGTGGGTCGGAAGACGAGCTCGCTGTAAGGGGTTACACCGATGCTAGTTTCGAGTTAGACCCGGATGACTACAGTTCGCAGTCTGGCTATGTTTTCTGCTTGAACGGAGGCGTTGTTAGCTGGAAGACTTCCAAGCAGGCGACCGTTGCAGATTCTACTACAGAAGCTGAGGATATTGTAGCGTCGGACGTAGCGAAGGAAGCTGTTTGGATCAGGAAGTTTGTTGGCGACTTGGGTGTCATTCCTAGTGCTGATAGCCCCATTGCTCTGTATTGTCACAACAATGAAGCGATCGCACAAGCGAAAGAACCCAGATCCCATCAACGATCCAAACACATACTCAGACAATTTCACTTTATCAGGGAGATCATAGACAGAGGAGACGTGCACATTTTGCAGAGTGTCGACAGATGACAACATTGCCGATCCGTCGACGAAGCCTCTTCCTTCGTCAAAGCATGAGGGTCATGTTAGGGATATGAGCATTAGATGTTTAGCAGTCCATGATTAGAGCAAGTGGGAGATTGTTGGTTTAATGCTCTATGATGTACTGTTTGCGAGCTTTATTATGATGCATTTGATGTATTGACACTTCCTATGGTTTTATGTATTAGTGTTTGATTCATTATGTATTGTGCATGCTTTAATATGTTATGAAATCCATGTATTGTTATGGACAATACTAAACTCTCTAGTCATGTATCATTGTGGGAATAATGATATACTAAGACTAGTATGATGTGTGATTGATGATCATATAGATGATCATAGGTATTGGATATGATCACAATCATAGGTATTCGTTGGAGAACGGAATACTGGATTGACCCACATGAGATTGTCACATGGACTAGCATCATGACTTGAATCTCATATGGCGGTTCCATGATTGGATCCTTAAACCTGAGATATCTACGGAATCCAACATGAGGAGTTGCATGCTTTGAATATGTCAAACGTCCTTCATAACAGGAGGACTATAAAGGCGTGTATCAGGTACAAAACGAATCATGTGCTCGATTGTAGATAATCAAGACGGGATTTGTACCTCTCGTAAAAGAGAGAGTTGTCGCTGGGCCCCTCGTGTGAGTGAGACTGTAGAAATGTGTGGCCGCACTATAGACGAGCGTCGTATATTTCAGACAGTCGAACTCAGTGAACGAGAAAGCACTCGAATCAGATAAGGTGGCTTGTCCATGCCTTATGTTCGACATATGATATCGCGATGCAAAAGGATCATCAACCGGAATCATCACTGGCGTTTGTAGGATCACGAACAAACTCTATGCGAGATAGGTAGTCATAGTGTCTTGCTAGAGACCGCCTATGACTTGTATATCCGAAATAGATATTTCGGGTAATACTGCTACATCGAATGAGCCTACAGGGTCACACACGCAGGGAAGGACAGAACGCACGAGAAAACGATGGAAAAACCGAGAGGGGAGGGGCTAGAACGGACGGACCGAAAGGGCCAGACCCGACGGTCCGCTAGGTCCAGACCCGACGGGCCC